>NC_056732.1:1071157437-1071502437 GCF_019279795.1 Protopterus annectens | reverse complement strand
TCCTTTGCCAGGCCCTACCCAGTCTTCTCTGGATTGAAGCTTTACTCCCATCCATCCGGTCCATGGTCAGCCCCTCCCGTAGAGACTCCAGCCTACGCCTCAACAAGGGGTTCCCTTGGCTTCTGAGTCATTCCTTGAGTTGCCCCATGGAGCAGGTCCCCCAGAAGCGCCATTGCAAGAGGAAGCACATCGACTCCCCCTTGGAGTCTTTGACAGAGGACATGACTTTGAAGGAGAAGGGTCCCCTAGATCTCCACCTGACGATATCTCCTTTGGAGATATCTTAGAAATCATGAAACAAAAGGATGGATGGTCTTCCCAAACCCCTTTCTTGGAGCAGTCCGTGTTCTTGAAGGCATTTGGGATGGGACCATCTACATCCTGGGTGTCCCCACCGGTGGACCAACTTATTGACCTCATCGCCAACCGGGCTTGGAAGGAGCCTGAAACCATGGAACCAATCCCAAGATGCACAGTTAAGTACCTTAATGCTCCCAAGGATTGTCCCTTCTGGAGTAAGTGTGTCCCAGTTGATGCCTTTGTGGTGTCGGCAGCGAACAAGAAAGAGCTCGCTGAACAGAGCTCTACTGTCCATCCACTAAACAGACTCTTGGGCTTTGGACAGGCATGGGAAGCGAGTATATGGATCTGCCACCTTTTTGCTGAGAGCATTGAATTACCTGACACACTTCACACACCTCCAGAGAGAGACTTGGTGAAGGAAAGTTCCACCTCTCTGACACAGTCCCTGTCTGAAGAAAACTTCAAGAAGGTTTCCACACAGCTAAACATCATAGCTTCTATTGCTAATTCCTTGATGAGGCTAATATCCCACATGGTGGAGGGAACCTCTCCAGTGATTGGTTCAGGCATAGTTTTCGGAAGACATGCCTGCATGCGGACCCCTTCAAGGCATCGTTTATTAATGCTCCTTTTGACAGTTCCTCTTTGTTTGGGCCATTGGTTAAAGAGACTTTTACCCTCAGCGAACAGGAGGGCAAGACTTTATCTGCCATAGGGATCGAGTTTTCTTCCCTCCAACAGACCTTTTCTAGGAACCAGTGGATGGGGAAGAAGATATGGTTCCGCAAATCCCATGGGCCCTTTCCTGATTCACAAGATGAATCCTCTTCTAGGGATGGAGATAGAGGATTCAATGTTAGACCCCGCCCCAGAGGGAAAGGGGCTCCACAGAACCAGGGCTTCACAGAACCCTTCTCTGATATGCCCTTTCAGTGCACATGAAGCACTGCCTGATTGTCCTACTGTGGAGACAGTTGGAGGCAGACTATCCTTACACCCGGAAGCCTGGACAGACATAAATGACGCTTGGGTGTTAAATATTATTTACAGAGGTCACTATATTCCATTTTCCCTTCCTCCCACCCCACACCACTGAGCATCTCCCCAAAGTGCTGCCAGTCAGAGGGAGACTGCCATGTAGAAGTAGAAAAACTTCTAGACAAGAGTCATCCAGCGGGTACCAACCGAACAACGAGGATGTAGAACTTGCGCTTCTTTTTGGTGCCAAAGAAGACCAGGGATCTTCGACCTATACTGGATCTGAGCAGTCTGAATCTATTTGTCAAAAAGACAAAGTTCCACATGGTTATGGTGCAGTCTATTCTGCCGATCATGTGTAAGGATGACTGGATGTGCTCGGTGGATCGCCAGGATGCACACTATCATATCAAAATAGACAGGCGCTCCAGGAGATATCTTCGCTTCCAGCTGGGGGCTGATCATTAACGGTTCAGAGCACTGCCCTTTGGCCTCACCACTGCCCCCCTGATGTTCAGGAAATTCATGGCAGTAGTTGTAGCGCATCTCCAGGGGTTTCAGTACCTGAACAATTGGCTCCTAAAGTAACCCACAAGGCGTCAACTACTCCGGGCGATTCAGGTAATGATGTGCCTGTTCTGCTACTTGGGAATCACAGTGAACATGGCAAAATCCAAGATGGTCCCAGTACAGGACATCAAATTCATCGGGACTCTGTTGAACATGGTTACGCAAAGTGCAGCTTTTTCTTTACAGAGGGTATAGTCTCTCAGGCAGCAGGTTCAATGCTACTAGACATGCTATCTCCTCCAACTCGCCTAGTTCTTGTAGTTCCATGTTAGCCACCATCCTTCTGGTGCCCTTAGCCAGGTTCTTCATGCCAGTTCTCCAGTGGACTCTGGCAGTACAGTGGTCCATTCGTTGCCACCCTTTATCAACGCCGGTCCTGCTTACTTTGATTTGCAGGTGCCAGTTGCGTTGGTGGATGCTTTCAGATGATATTCATCTCAGCAGGCCATTTGCCCTCCCTCTTCCTTTGGCCACAGTGAACATGGACTGCTCCCTGTTGGGGTGGAGGGGGCATTTTCAAGGAAGGATGGTCAGAATCATGTGGTCCCCTATGGAGACCAAATTTTATATAAATGGGCAGTTCACCTTACGTTGCAAGCCTTTCAGGACTGCCTTCTTTTGGGGGCAATTGCAATCTTGACGGCCAACATGGCAGTGATATGGTACATCAACAAGTGGGGGGAGCCTGTTCTTACCCACTCTGCAGAGAAGCCATGAGGGTCTGAGAATGGGCAATTGCTTCACACCACTTTCTCATTGCAATGCACATCCCGGGAGGTTCCAACTTTCTGGCAGACAGTTTGAACAGGTTGATATTGAGTCCTCACTAGTGGTCTCTGTACCAGTCAGTAGCAAATGAGATTTTCAGCCATTGGGGCAAACCTTGCTGCAGTCTCTTTGCCTCCCCCTAAACAAGTGCAGCAGGTACTTCGCTCTGATCCCTCATATGTGTGAGTCACCCAGCGACTCTCTAGTCACCTAGGGGCACTCTTGGCCCATGGGTTTCCTTTACACTTATCCGCATATTCCTCTGATACGTAAAGTTCTACAGAAAGCTAGCATGTTGAAGACCAATCTTAGCCACTGCAAGTCCAAACAAAATGTAATGGAACCACAAACGAAAGGCAGAGTCTTCAAGCAAAAAAGTTTATTCTCTTTTCACACACACTAGCGCTTAGGCTGTTAAACCTTCAAGGAGTACAAATACAATTAAACTTCCCTCATCACATATATACTTACTCAATCAGTCAAACAGTTAAATACTTCACTTAAGTTCTGTGCTTACACCCTTGGGAACCAAGGTCTCAAATTTCAAAATAAAAAGTGCTTCTTTATACAACAATTTTTCTTTTACTGCTACAGGGTCTAGAAAATAGACCCTACTCTTTCTAAAACACAACCTTGCAACAGTTTAAAATTGCTTGCATGAAATTCTTTAAAATGCATGAAGGACTATCACAGTTAATTTTTTAATGTCCCTTATATGTTCTTGAAGATGCACTTTAAACTTTAGTTTACTTTCACCTACCTAAAACGTGTTACATGTACATTTCAAAATGTACACAACTCCTTCTGCATTGCAAGTATAACATCCACTTGGAAAAAGATTTGCAGAATTAATAGTAGGAAAGTTCTTTACAACATGAAAACAGAACATTTCCCACACCTAAAAGTGCCATATCTTAAAATAATCTATGTATTCGTACTTCAGGCATTTGAAATATACTGTGCACTATTATATCAGTAATACTATGGCCCTTTTTATAAGAAAGCAAAAATGTATTTGCTAAACATTGTCCCAAAATACCATCTTTGAACAACATAGGCCAGCAGTAATGTAACATTTGCATAATCTGTTGATTAAGTGCACTGTAAGTAGTCACAAAATAAGTCATCTTGCGAGTGTGGTTGGCACTATTATTTCCTGTAGCTCCCCCTACCTCTTTTGTCAAAATCTATCAACTGAATAAATGGAAGTCCATCATTATGTTATGAACTGAGTTTCTTCTGCTTAGATATTCACCTTATAATGCTTAGTTCTAACCCTATTTAAAGCTTCTCACACTTCTGTATTGTCATGTCCTGTATGTGTAAACATTTTAACTAAATCTTGTATTTCTTCAAAATCGTTATCTACATTACACAACTTATTCTCAGAAACTCAGTGCATGGTAAAGATTAAATCAATTTGGGGGGTGACAGCTGGAACCATGTAGGAAATTTGAGCCCCCACTTGAACTTTTTGTGAACCTTCCTACTAATGAATCCTGTTTGTTCACCCCAAAATTCCAGATCTAAAAAATTAACACTCTCACTTAACTGTAAGCCACTACATTTAAGAGCAAACTGGTTATTATTTAACTGCTCAGTGAAAATTTTTACCTGATCATTACTTCCCCTACAACCAAACATCATAGCATCTATGTATCTAAAATACCTAATGACATGTTTTTTAAAGAAAGACCAAACATACTCTTAATTTCAAAAAAAGCCATCATTAGGTTGGCATATATGGGGGAAAAAGATGTGCATCCATAGCCGTACCTTGTAGTTGATGAAAAATTTCTTGCTTAAAAACAAAATTATTTTCTAAACAGAACTTAAGCTCCAATACATAACTAGATAAAAAAGTGTCCCCTAAAAAATACTTCAAGACCTTCATCACATGAGCATATAAAATGTTTGTATAAAGACTCTGCACGTTTATTGCCATCCAATACATACCTTGTTCCCAACTTAAATCTGCAATTTTTTCAATAAAATCGTGTGCATCTCTAGTACATGATTCTGTTTTTTCAACATAGGGAGGTAGATACTCGTAAAAAATACCTATGTTGTGTAAAAAATAATTTCTAGCTGAGACAATCAGCCTGCCTTGTAAGTTCTCTAGGCCCTTATGTATTTTAGATGAGCAGTAAAAAACTAATTCACAGCCGTACGGAAAAACATTTCTTTCAATATAATTTTGGGAAAAGTGGCCTAATCTATAACCTTTATTAGGTAGTGCCTCATAGTCAAAAATAGCTTGCTTATACATCCTAACATATCTATTATACACTTTTGTATCATTCAAAAGATCATAACACATTTTCACATACTGGTTACAATTCAAAATGACCACCTTATTGCCTTTATCTGCCGGCTTTGCTACTAGTTGAGTATTGCTACCCAAACATTTTAAAGCCTGCCATTGTTCTATAGACAAGTTAAAGTTAACATTCATATTGCCTTTCAACAATTTTATAAACATTCAATAGAAAAATTACATACTGCAGAAAAGTGTTGGTTAGTTTGGTTATGAAAAGGGGATACAAATCGACTTTTGCTCAGTACACAGATTCTCTGTTGATGGATGCTTACAGATGATATTCATCTCAGCAGGCCATTTGCCCTCCCCCTTCCTGTGGCCACAGTGAACATGGATGCCTCCCTGTTGGAGTGGAGGGGGCATTTTCAGGGAAGGATGGTCCAAGGCACACGTGGTCACCTACAGAAACCAAATTGCATGTAAACTGGCTGTTCATCTTAACACTGCAAGCTTTTCAGGACTGCCTTCTTTTGGGGGCAATTGCAATCTTGACAGACAACATGGCAGTGGTTTGGGTATTTCAACAAGAAGGGGGAGCCTGTTTTTACCCACTCTGCAGAGAGGAGGCCATGAGCGTCTGGGAATGGGCAATTGCTTCAGACCACTTTCTCATTGCAATGCACATCCCAGGAGAATCCAGTGTTCTAGCGGACAGTTTGAGCAGGTTGATATTGAGTCCTCACTGCTGGTCCCTGAACCAGTCAGTAGCAAATGAGATTTTCAACCATTAGGGTCAACCTTGCTGCGATCTCTTTGCCTCCCCTAAGTAAGTGCAGCAGGCACTTCACTCATCCCCCTCTGCGGTGGAGTCACCCCGGGGCACGCTAGTCACTTAGGGGTACTCTTGGCTCATGGGTCTCCTTTACACTTATCCTCGAATACCTCTGATACCCAGAGTTCTACAGAAAGCCAGCAGGTTGAAGACCAGTCTTATCCTCATTGACCTTCATTGGCCTCGTCAGGTATGGTTCCCCTTTCTGTGGTCTCTCAGCAAATATCCTGCATGGATACTGGATCCCATTTCCCATCCATTGAAACGACAGATCCTCAATCTTCAATCCCTCAAACTTAACTGCTTGGTTTCTCCACTCCGGTGATCTTGCTGAAGTCCATGCTGCCTTCTTCTATCCACAAAATTATCCTTGCCTCTCAAAAGCCCTCCGCCAAGAAAGTATATTGTAGCAAATGGAAAAGGTTTTCCATCTGGGATTCACAAAGGAATAACCCCTTTTCAACTTCAGTCTCTGACGTCCTTATGTTTTTAAGCTCACTTTTCCACGATGGAGCAAGTTTTTCTACCATAAAGGTGCAACTTGCGGCTATCACAAATTTCCTTGTAGGTCCTCTCCTTTTCCAACCTCGGTCGGGCTTTCCTGAAAAAGGTTTTTCATCTAAGACCTCTAAGCAAGGATCCTTCTCCTTGGGATCTTACTTTGGTACTTCAAGAGCTTGCCCAGAAACCCTTTGAATCTGCTAGTTCTTGTGAGTTGAAGTATTTGTCCTGGAAGACTGCCTTTCTTGTGGCTATTACATCAGCCAGAATAGTTTCAGAATTACAATCTGTCTCTCTTCAACCACCCTACTTAATCTTTTTCAAGGAGAGAGTTTCTCTTAGGACGAATCCTTCTTTCATTCCAGAGATCTCATCAGAGACCAACATTAACCAGACTATTCATTTGCCCATATTTTTCCCCAATTTTGTCTAATAAAGGTGAATACATGTTGCATTCCTTGGATGTTTACAGACATACCTTTCTACCTACATAGACCTCATGGAAAATCAGAGCAGTTCACTGCTTTTTCGCTGAATAGGTTGGGCTAAGCTGTCTCTAAGATTACTTTAGCTAAATGGGTTACAGAATGTATTTCCACAGTTTATTCTCAGCAAGGCAAGCAACTTCCCCATCCATTTAGAGATAACTCCACCAGTTCAGTGTTGACCTCTTCAGCATTCTCAGCTAGAACTCCAGTTGACGAAATCTGTCCTGCAGGTATTTGGTCCACAGCTCATACATTTGTGTCTCACTACAAGCTGGATATCATTTCCAGGAACAGAGCATCCTTTGGTTCAGAGGTGCTCAGGCATATCCTTCTTGAGGTCCTGCTAGGGTTTATGTAGGGACTCTGTCCCATTCGTGAGGCATAATGAAATGGACATCAGATTAAAAGTTATGTACTCACCATAATTTGATATCTGTGTTGTCCAGTTTCATTAGGCATCACTTCCTACCCTTCTTCCCCTTTCCTTATACAGCTGCGAGCGGTCTAGAGGATTACAGAACCCAATGGTTTCTAGATTGGACTCCAGTAGGTCTTTTGTCTTAGTAGCTCTATTATCTTTTTGATAAACATCTTGAAGGCAGCAAACTCGATCTTAGGGTTTGAACAGGAGTGAGGCATTATGAGAGAAGGAGGAGTTTGAGGCTCTGATCGTATATCTCAGAGAAATGGCCAAGTTGGATCTGAAGACCCATTTGTGATGCATAATGAAATTGGACAACACAGATAACAAGTTTTAAGTACATATCTTCTGTTTTTCCCACCGGTACTGAATTTATCAAATAAGCCTTTTTTCTGAATGATAATTTGTATGTTCTCCAGAAAAGACATGTTTGTTTTATTTCTTCTGTTGTTTTTTTCCCATTGAATTCTACTTGCATCTTTATTCCGAAATTTTATACCTAACACAGAAATGTATTTCATTGTAAAATATATACTTCCAATGTCTGCTACAACACCTAAACCGTTATTTTTCTCTTTATTTAAAGCCATCCCTATCATCTCTTAAACACTCAATTCTGCAAATTATCACTTTTATCCAAATTTTGTTTATAATTATTGTGATGTCATCTGCATGTGTTAACATAACTGGAATTCTTAAAACTTCAGTTATATATACCTCACCTCCTTCATTTTGTAATTTATTTCACATGCTATCACATTCATAACTAATGCAAAGAATATTTGACTCATTGGATATCCCTGTCTCATACCACTCTTGATATATACCTCTTAGCTTAACCAGCCATTTACAAGTATTTTTACTTTATTATTACTTTATGCTGGCATAAATACTTTCCTGACTTCCTCTTATTATATTCTTTCATTATTACCCATAAGATTTCATGTCCAGTTTGTATCAGATGCCTTATTAAGGTCTCCTGTCATGATTTTCGCTTCTTTTCTGTTCATATCATCCACAATTTCTCTATCATTAATAATTTTTGACAGCCCTTCTTCTTTAAACTGTATATGCTGTCTTTCATAATATTTCCTCTTTCAGTTTCAAATCTCTTTTGTAATTATTTTCAGAGATCTTGTAATCATTATTGTTCAGTACTGTTGGTCTCCATTTTTTTAATTGTCTTCTGTCTTCCTTCTTCCATATGAATTTAAGTATTCCATTGCATAGTTCTTATATATAAAACCTTAATTTAACCATTCATTCAAAGTCTTTAAAAATATTTTTTTTGCCAGGCCCTTAAACCGAATATATATTTATTTGTCCTATACTTTATCTAGCTCATTTAAAGAAATTTCTTTTTCCAACTCTTTATTCTCCTTTAACTTTTTACTGTCCACATTTTTTCAGTACCTTTTTTTCTTCAAACATTTCTTGTGTATATTGTTTACAGTATTCATAATCTTTTCCTGAGTTTTCTAGTTCTCCTTTTACATTTTTTTATTTATCTTATTACACTGCCATCTTTTACTAATCTGCTTGGGTAATGCGATCCCTTTTTTTTTCTTGTAAAAAATATCTTTGCTTATATAACAAATATATTTTTCTTGTTTTAGGTTCATGGGTAGGTACTAGGCTATTGGCCCTAGGGCCTATACAAGCCTAGCCAAAAATGTACCCTGGCTTTCGCCACCCAAGAAAATTGTTTTCCTGTGCCCCTGTCAAGCAGAACCACAGAAGTGATCCCCGGGGTGAATTTCCTATTACCCATCCAATTATCAAGATTTTTCTTGAAGAGTGCTAATGAGGAGCTCTGTTTGACATAGGTAGTCTGTTCCAGAGTATGGGAAGTCTCTGGGACAGGAATCTATCCCTCCAGCATGTTCTGTTTATTGTGATGACAAGGTTTAGGTCCCTAGAGCGTGTAGCTTGCAGGGATTGGGATTTCTTTAAGTGGAGCATGTCCAACAGCTCTGGGTTTGACATAGCTTTGTATTTTAGGCAGAGATCGCCTCTGAGTAGGCGATATGTGACGGAGTAAAGCTGGAGTTTTTTGAGACAGTCTGCGTAAGGCATCTGTTTGAGGCCAGTAATCCTCTTTGTGAGGTATTTTTGTGGCCTTTCCAGTTGTTGTAGATGTCTTGTGAGGTACATACCAAAAGGGGCGTTGTACTCTATAATGGGTCTAATGAGTGATGAGTAGAGGGGAACAATGACTTCTTTTTTTCTGGATGAAAAACCTTTTGTGATGAGGTGTGCCACGTAGAAGGATTTCCTGACCACTTTGGCGATGTGATTATCAAAGGAGAGACTACTGTCCACCTGTGTCCCAAGGTCTCTTATCACACTTTCGGTGTTAAGTAGACTACCGCCTATGTGGTAGTTCATGGGTACAGAATTTTTACTAAAGGGGATGACAATGTACTTTTTTGCATTGAGCTTGAGACCATGTCTTTGACACCAGGCATCTGTCTCAGTGAGGCCCTTTTGTAGGATGTCCACATCGTTAGGAGTTTCAATTATGGCTCCTAGTTTGCAGTCATCTGCGAATTTAGTTAGCCAAAGACCTTCTGTGTTAGCCTGTACTTCAGAGAAGTAGATACCAAACAGGAGAGGACCCAGGACTGAACCCTGTGGTACTCCACTTGTCACTGGTCTGAAGTCTGATTTGGAGTCTGCTACTTTCACAGTGTGGGTTCTTTCAGTAAGCCAGTTGGCAACCTATCTTGTGACATAGGGATTTATACTAGTTTAGTGAGTTTATCTATAATTCCAGAGTGGGGGATGGTGTCGAACGCCTTGGCGAGATCTAGATAGGCTGTGTGAACCACCTTACCCTCATCCATGGCCTTGGTGACTACTTCAAAGAAGTCTATCAGGTTTAGAAGACATGATCTGCCTTTTACAAACCCAAACTTTGTGGGGTCCAGGGTTTGGAGATCTCCAATGTCTTTGTTTATGAGTTCCATGATGATACGTTCCATGGCCTTGCAGACGAGGCTCATCAGGCTAATGGGGCGGTAGTTCCCGGGGTCTGTTGTGGCCCCCCCTTTGTGGAGTGGGATAACTGTTGTGGTGCGCCATTCAATGGGCAAAAAGCCTGAGGTGAGGCAATGATTGAACATGGTACTTAGGTGGGGTGCCAGTTCATTCTGTAGTTCATGTAGAAGGCAGCCTGGGATGTTGTCACGTCCCATGGATGTTGTGTTTTTGGCTTTAGAGAGTGAAGTTTTTACCTGTGCAGCCGTGATTACAGGAACTTTGCATTCTTCCGGTATAAAGATGGGCCCTTTAGGGGGTGAGAGGGGGGGTAAAGTTAGCACTGAACCTATCTGCCAGGATGTTGGCAATATCAGTTGGTTCTGTATATTTAGTGTCATTGTGCTGTAACTCAGAGCAGCTCTGAGTGTTGCCATTGAGATTTTTAACATAGCTATAGAATGCTTTGTGGTTGTCTTTAGAATCAGTTGCAATTTTGTTTTCATAACGAGCTTTGGAGGGTTTTATGAGGGATCTCAGCTTTTTACTGAGGCTGACCAGGGAGTTCCTCCAATCGTGGGATTTTACTCTCTTTTTGCGACAGTTTCTTTCTTCTGTTGTAGAGTTTGTTTATGGCAGAAGACCACCAGATTGGCTTCATTTTTTTGGAGGATAGCATCTTGGTTCTGTTAGGGATAGCACGATCCATGCACTCGTGTAAGTGCTTATAAAGTGCATTTGTGTAGGATTCAGCAGTCGTACCTCTATTGTCCATCTGCATGGGTGTCATGAAGTTTGCCACTTCTGTCTTAAGAAGCGTGAAGTTGGCTTTGGAGAAATTTTTCATGGTTGTTTTCCTAATTGTGGGGGGTGGGGGGTGGGAGCAGGATGTGGATGTCTAGGGTGATTAGCTTGTGGTTGGATCTGACCAATGAGGAGCTGACCTCTGGTGTGGAACACCGGTCACCCATGTTGGTGATGACCAGGTCTAGGATATTGCTGCCTCTGGTGGGGATGTGGATAAGTTGATCCAAAGCATTGGAATTAATAATTTCCAGAAAAAGTTGAGCAAGAGAGTTGGTACATGAGTAGTTTTCCCAGTTAATGGTAGGGTAGTTGAAATCACTTATTATTAGAGTGTTGGGTTGCACCTTAATATTTTCCAGTGTATCAAGAAAAGAGGAGTGGGAATCCTGGGGCATGTTGGGGGGTCTGTAGCAAGCTACAATCTGGATTGCGGTTTTTCCCTGAGTTAGTTGAACTTGGATAATCTCGGATGCATTATGCTGAGCAACTAGCTTGGAGGTGTGGATATCCTTAATGAATATGGACACGCCTCCACCTTTAGTGTTTCGGTCTGGGTTTGGTGGCCGAAAGGTGTGGTATGAATTATAGCCTGGTAATGCAGGGGTGCTCACTGGAGCTTTGAACCAGGTCTCTGTCACTGCACAGATGTCAGTGTTCTCCATTTTAAGGAGTGCCTCGAGTGAGTGCATTTTGAGGTTTAGACTTCTAGCATTGAGTAGCATTACCCTCAGATTTTGCTTGCTTGTACCTGTTATGGTGGTGAATTTGTCATTTGAACCTTGCCTAAAAAAGGCACTATAGGGGTCTCAAGAGCCTTTGCCAGTATCCGGAATCCCAAGGGCGACAGGTGCAGGCCATCTCTGGCAAAGCAGCATGGTCTGTTAATCATGTCATCCCAGGCAGACAGATACTGGATTCCCTTAGAATGACACCAGAAGCTTAGCCAATTGTTAAAGTCAATAATTTTGTCCTTGTACTGTGGTGTCATTCTGGGTGATGGCAGGATGCTACTCAGGGCTAGGGTCATACCGGCCTGGGCTACAAGATCAGAGAGCTCCTCCATGTCTCTCTTCATGTAGTCCAGGGAGGTACGTCTCAGGTCATTCACACCAACATGGACAATGACAGAGTCATATTTGTACTTGTGGAGTGACCTGAGTGCGTGCGTTATCTGGCGGATCCTGGCACCTGACAGTAACTTTTTCCTTGTTTAGCCTGGTGAGTGGAACATCAGTGTGCCTGACTATAGAGTCACCTATGACTAGGGTATTGGGTACATTATGTCTTATGGGCTGTAGTTGAGTGGCACACTGAGTATGTGGACTGTGTCATTTGGGTTGTGTTGGGGGGTGGAGGTTGCTTGCATTTCTGCTTTGGAAGTCTCTGTTGTTTGGGCAGATTAGTACAGAGAGCCTCCCTGAATGTAGGTGTGTGTTTTGTGGTTCTGTGTGTGTGTTTTGGTGGTGTAGGTTTTGAGGGACTATGTGATGAGTGTGGTGCGGTGCAAGTGTTTACCTTCTCCTCTTGACTGTCTAGGCCTGTCTTTGGTAAAGAGAGCTTTGCTTCCAGTTTGGCTATATAAGTGCATCTCTCAAAGGTCGTAGTGTTTGGTGGTAGGAGGGGAGAAGGGTTGTCTGTGTACATGAGGCAATTGCTGCATTGTCTCAAGATGCCCAGATTCATAAGGTAGACAGGAGAAAACACCGGGAGCTGACCTTTAGACATGCCTGAATAGGTGCTTATTTATTAAGTACTAAAAACTGTTTTCCTCCAGACAAGTGAGGAAAGTCGAGTACTGTAGTAATTTGTAACTTATTTAGTGCTTACAATGAGTTCTGAACAAGTGCTGAGATCAAAGAAACAGATGAGTGCTAAAACTAAAAAGCTGGCTACTTGCAAGGGAACAGACTTTATGGCGCCAGGAATAGTTTAACCCCAGTTAAGTGGGGGGGGGGGGCTTAGGAGCTCACAAACACTCCTGAACACAGCAAATCCGTATTTGACCTGCCACAGGAAAGGGGGGGAAGCAAGCTTAGAATTTTTTTTCCCCAGTAAAGTGGAAATGGAGAAAGCTGGAACAGAAGTTAATTCAACGTTAAGAATCTGAGTGGATTGGTCTTTATTAGATTGAGTGAACTAATGACACTAGACTGAGAGGAGTGTCACAGATCAAATATACAGTATGGGTGGGCAACTGCAAAGCCACCAAGTATAAAAAAAACACGAGGGTGGGTGGGTGGGAAAACAGTTCCTAGCTGTAGCCACTAAATGAAATTTTTAAACAGATCAAGGAGCAGACTAGAGAATGCTTTTAACAGACAAAAAATGCACATAAAGGTTCGGACAGAGCAATCACAAACAGAAAATACTTTTTCTTTCATAAAATTATTTTTCTTTGTCAAAGTAATTTCTCTCGTTATATTCTAACTCTTCTAATGCATCATTGTATGTTCTTTTATATTTTTCTTTCTCTACTTTTCTCACATCATATTGCCAGTGTAAAAAACACTTTTTATATTTTTCTTTAAATTTAGACCAGTTTTTATAAAATATTCTCATAGCAATATGATCTTAACATAACTGTATTACTGTCTTCCTTCATTCCATGCCTTCTCATGTATCCCTTTTAGTCTTTTGCCTGTTTTTGTATATTTATGGTTTTCCCTTTATCTTTACCCATATTGCAGTGTGATCAGAGAATCCAGTTTCAACTACCCCCCCCCTTCTCCTATAAGTAAATCTGATACTATAAAATCTATTTCAGTTCTATACATACCCTTTTTGTAAGTCCATGAATTTTTGTCCCAAAAGTTTAACTTACTACATCTTATACCTTTTTCTTGTATCTTTCTTTTCACACTTGCTTCTTAAATTGCAATTAAAGTCTCCTGTTATAATAATTGTATTTATCGCCATATAGTCTAAAATCTGATGAAATAAGCGTTCCCTTTCTTTACAGTTAGTATAAGCATACAGTGTTATAATTCTGTAGACTTGTTTCCATTTTAAATGTACAATGGTTAATCTTCCCATTTTAGTTCAAGTTACATCTAATAGCTTTACTGTATTTCTGCAGAATACAGCTATTCCAGAACATCTCTCATTTCCCAAATTCCAGAATCTTTCCTCCCCATAGTTTCTCTGTTTGTAATCTTTAACATTTTGTTTTCTAATATAATTACATCTACATCACATGTATTACACAATTCCAAAATTCCTGATGTTAAGTAGTCCTGTCTCACCTTCATTCTTTACATATGGGTTCAGAGCCGATCCTCAACCCCAACTCGGCCTATTTACAAGCTGGAAGACTTCTGGTTGGCTCATGGCTAGGTAGGTATCCCATGGTGCACCACTACAATCCCCATATCTCATTTGCTGCATCAATGAGTTTGGTTGTGCTTCTCTTTGGCTCTAGCTAAGTGTTTGCATATTTTCAACTTTTTCAAAGTTTCTTCACTGTTTAACTTAGATTAGATATTTGGTTCTATATAGTTAAATCGTTGCTGTTTGTTGTATTCAACTAGCGTAGTATAAAGTTATCTTATATTTGTGCGATTTGGTGCAATATTTGGCCTTTGGCCATTATTTCTTCTTGGTATCCCTTGTTACCAGGCTTACTATTTGGATTAAAGTAGGCGCTTTTTGCACACTAGTATTCTGTGTGTTTAAATAGAACTTGGCGGTTTCCGCTTGCTGTTTAGAGTTATTAGTTTGCTGTTAGTATCGTTTTGCTAATATTGTTGACAGAGCTTTGTTCTGTTTGTTTTTTGCAGTTGACTTGTACTATTTTTGTTCCTCACTGTTCGGTTGAGTGTGCTATTCTCCCTTATAACTATTGGGTCTGTTTATGTTAGAAGACCCTATCCCCTCTTGCCCGGGCTAGGCCCATTTAAGTTAGAGGACCTAGTCCTCGTGGTATCTTCCTTTTCAGCAGGGCTAGGCCCGTTTAAGTTAGGACCTAGTCCTCCTCCTACGTTTTCTTCTTCTCTGTGTGCGTGTGTTCTATTGATTTGAGAAATGTCTAAAGACAATAAGGAGTATAAGCAACCTGGCTTCAAGAAGTGTGTTAAGTGCTCCCAAAAGATGTCCTTAACGGATGTTCATGGTAATTGTGTTTACTGTTTAGGGGGCATCCATTTGCAGGAGACCTGCTTATTCTGTCATGCCTTTAGTCCCAGAGTGTTGCAGTAAAGGAAGAATAAGTTAATTCTAGAAGGTCTTGTTAAACCTTCCTTCGAGAGAGACTCCTCATCATCCTCCAAATCTGCTAAACGAAAGTCTAAGTCTCCCAAGAGGCCCTTCCTGGCACTGGCTGGTATCTCGGAGCCACCTCTTAAAGTTGCGAAAACTGTCTCATCGGCTCCACAGACCTCGGAGCTGACTGAGAGTGGCATTGTTGTTGCAGGGTCGGTTCCAAGGTTTTCGGAGCCGACCACTGGAACTCTTGGGACTACTTCTCGGAGCCGGTCTATGGACCCTCTACCGGTCTCCTTGTTAGTGAAGTCTCCTGTACCTTTGAGATCTCGATCTCCTACCATGTTATCCAGGTCTTCCAGGAGTTTATCGGAAGAAGATGTGGAGAGGGTAGTGCTGAGACTTTTGAAGTCGTCTGCTTTGCCTAAATTGTTGTTGGCTTCGACCCATTTGGCTCTGGAGCCACTCAAGCCAGTTCAAACCTCTGTGTTCCTTCCTCCTCTGAGCCATGCTGTTTTTTCAGAACCGGAGTGCTTGGTACCACTGGTAGAACCCTCTGCTCCAGCTCCAATTGTGGCTGTTTCGGAGCAGAGTTCTGCTCAGACACTTTCGGTGCCGTCCGTAGTGTCCAGAGGTCGAAGCTCTCCGGTCGACCCTGACAGGGATGCTTGGAACCGAACAACTTCTATTCTGAGTCTTCCTCTTGGCGTGTCAGCTTAGGTGAGTTGGGACCCTGCATCTATCTCGGAGCTGATGACTCTGGTGCCAGTGGCATCCTCCATCTCCTCAGAGCCGGAGAGGTCGGCTTTCGAGATGATGAGTGTGCTGTCCTGATCAGCTCTTACCGGGGGTACTGGCACTCTTCCCCCCATAGCACCTACTTCTGTCTCAGCTCCTACTCCCTCCAGCAGCAGCAGAGACCCCCCCAGCCTCAGTAGCCACCGGCCATTGTCCCCCATTCTCCTGAGACCTCCCTGGAATGTCCTACCGAGGAGCTCCCACAGAAGAAGACTTGTAAGAGGAAGCATGTCGATTCCCAGGATGAGTCTTTGGCATCTGACACGGACCTCGAGGAGTCGGAAGGGTCCCGCAAGTCGTCCTCTGATGTCTCCTTCGTAGACATCCTGGAGACCCTTAAACAGAGGTGCAACTGGCTTACTGTCACCCCTTCTGATGAGTCTGTGTACCTGAAGGCTTTTGGGTCTCAACCTTCTGTCTCTTGGGTGTCTCCATCTTTCGACGAACTGATGGATTTAGTTAGTCAAAAGGTGTGGGATACTCCTGATGCCGTGGAACCAGTTCCCAGGAGACCAAACAAGTTCCTTTCTTCCCCACCAGGAAAATACTTTTTATCTAAAGGTGTGCCTGTAGATGCCAAGGTGGTGGCGGTGGCCACGAAGGAGTTAACTGAGACTTCTTTTCAACTGCCGAATGAGGAGTCTCGAACGATGGACAGATACTAGAAGCGTATCTTTTCTTCAGCGGCATTTACACTTAGATCACTGAATTGCCTTACTCACTTTTTCTTTCGATGAACTGATGGATTTAGGTAGTCGAAAGGTGTGGGATACTCCTGATGCTGTGGAAACCAGTTCCCAGGAGACCAAACAAGTTCCTTTCTTCCCCACCAGGAAAATACTTTTTATCTAAAGGTGTGCCTGTAGATGCCATGGTGGTGGCGGCGGCCACGAAGAAGGAGTTAACCGAGACTACTTCTTTTCAACTGCCGAATGAGGAGTCTCGAACGATGGACAGATACGGGAAGCATATCTTTTCTTCAGCGGCATTTACCCTTAGATCACTCAATTGCCTTACTCACTTTACTAGGCTCCAGAGAGATCTCCTTAAAGAGTTAGGAGATTCTATACAAGGTACATGTACTGAGGGGGAGTGCCTGACAAGGTTTCTGCCCAGTTGCCCACTTTGACCTCTGTGACGACCGTGCCCTGGCCCAGCAATCAAGGAGCCTCAATCCTCACCACTAACACCAGGGAGGTTGTCTCATAGAAGAGAAAAGGATAACTAATACACACAGTAAAGTACAATTTCCCTTAAGTGCACACAGAGATCACAGTCAGTCTGGGGCTGGTTGCTCCTTTGCTCATCATGTCCCCAATAAGACCTCCCTACTGGCACAGCTATAGGGTCCAGGTCTCAGCCTAACTGGGCAAGCTAAAACTTCCAGTACCCTCTCTGTCCAATCAGTGCTTTGTGTCCCTGCCAAGTAGGTGACAACACACACCCTTTGAGATAAGTATTTATACAACTTCACAGACACTCCTGGGAAAGGCTGACAGATTCCCCAGCTGTGCCCCTTTACTCAGACTATACGGTAGTAATTACTGCCACCACCCAGCTAATAATATCAGCTACTAAAAGGCCCTTTTCAATTTTTACTGTGCAATATTATAATCCAATGGTAGTATGACTAACAGTCAAGGCTTACTTTAGAGTGGCCTATTACAATAACCTTTATAATTATGCAATGTACTCTAGCGCTTATCTCTACACAAACCAGCCACAGGTAGAAGGTTTTAAAAATATTTAATAATAAATAATTAAAACACAAGACAAAACTACTACACCACAGAGATATCTAAGAGTTCAGAGATCACACAGAAACTTAAAATAATACAGTAGGACAGGTCTGATTTCAAAGAAAAATACCCAATTAATCTTTACTAGCTGTAACTATTCCTACAAGAAATCAGTGCTAAAACTTACATGTGAGCATAAGGCAGAGTGCTGATAAGTTGGATATCCAGATCAAAATATTCCCAGTCTCTTGTGAGAAATAGTATTCAAACATTACTAACAAACATGTATCTAAGGCCCTCCCAAATTACATCATTTTTGACACTTAGGATGATGCAATATCAATACTGGGAAAACCTAACACCTGGTCTGAGTTATAAGGCCACAAACTGCATTATTTATCAATCTAAAACCTGCTGAGAACTTTACAACAATACAAGGCATTTCACATGTATATGCTAACAGAAACCAGAGCAATAGAGCACATTCCACATCTAAATTCTGGTCATAAACTTCAGCCTTAAAACAATTGGCATGAAACCTTCATCCAGCCACATTGGAGCCAAATTCTAACATGAAAGGGTCACAACATGCTTCAATGGGCCAGTAGAGTACAATGTTGTCACATGTTTTGCACTTCCACATTTCACAGTATTCTTTACATTCAAGAAACATGCCTGTATTTTACATTTATTTACAAATGCCAGAATTATATATCAAATTCTATTTGACTAGGCTGGCAGCCTTCACCCATCTCTCCCCAGTCGTCAGATCTGTCCCCCCCCCCCCGAGGAACTCGAGCAAGTTTTTCAAGTGCCCTTTGAGAAACATCGCTTGAGTGTGTCAGGTCTAGCTGGGTGTACCTCACCCCATTCCCTGTCTTGAGAACCCATCTGCATTGGCATTGCTACTCCCACTGCAGTGCTGCACTGACATATGCTTGCAACCCCAGACTTCATCTTAGCAACTTGGCATTTTGCTGACTGGCTCTGTTTAACCATGTTAGAGGGTTGTGATCTGTCATCACAGTGAATTTTCTTCCATACAGATAAGGCTGAAGTTTTTGTAGTGCCCACATTATGGCTAGACATTCCTTTTCTACCGCTGCATAGCATTCCTCCCTGGGTTGGACCCTACGACTGAGATAAACCACTGGGTGTTCTTCTCCCTCTGAAGAAATCTGGCTAAGTACAGCCCCACCCCATAGTTTGAAGCATCCACCTGCACAACAAAGTCTTTGCTGTAGTCTGGACTGGCCAACACAGGGGGTCCTCCCAAAGCTTCCTTAAGCTTCTGAAATGCCTGCTCACATGCTGGGGTCCACACTACCTTATCTGGCCTGTTCTTCCTTGTCAGGTCTCTGAGGGGAGCAGCTATGGTACTATAATTCAGAGCAAACTTTCTGTAGTACCCTGCTGTCCCAAAGAATGCCCTCATCTGTTTTTTGGTAAAAGGTGCAGGCCATGCCTGAATAGCTTCCACTTTGGCAGGTTCTGGCCTTATCTTACCACTCCCCACTCTATGTCCTAGGTAGGAGACCTTTGCCATACCCACCTGACATTTGCTCGGCTTAGTGGTCAACCCTGCCCTCTGTAGTCTGCCCAGCACCTCCCTGACATGCTGAAGGTGCTCTTGCCAGGAATGGCTGTAGATAGCAGTATCATCCATGTAAGCAAGGGCAAACCCTCCTGCCCCTGCTAAGATATGATCTACCAGCCTCTGGAAAGTCGCTGGGGCATTCTTCATCCCAAAGGGCATCTTTGTGAACTCGTACAAGCCAAAAGGAGTCACAAAGGCTATGGTAGATGTCGCCCTAGAGGCAGTGGCGGTCCGCAAAGCCAGGGAGGTCGCGATTCCTTTTGGGGCCGGCCTTACCAGCACTCCTGATGTGGGGCCCGACTGCGCTTCTCTGGGGCCGGTCGGGGGTCGTATTTCTTTGTATCCAGAAGCCTGGCTAAGTGTCACTCAAGACAAATGGGTACAAAGAATTATTACCAGAGATTATGTATTACCCTTTTCTCTTCCACCCTTTGTTCCCAAGAAGATCCCAGATGTTCCACCCAGTGACAGGGATCAGGCAACTGTGGAGGTCAACAAGTTGCTGTTAAAAAGAGTCATCCAAACCGTCCCAGCAGACCAAATAAGATTCGGAACTTACTCCAGATTCTTTTTAGTGCCAAAACGGACAGGGAACTGGAGGCCCATTCTGGACTTCAGCAGATTGAACGAATCAGTAAAGAAGGACAAGTTCCAGATGGTAACACTGCAGTCTATACTCCCATTGTTAGGGGAAAGATAATTGGATGTGCTCAATAGATCTCCAACACGCTTATCACATAACAATGGACAGGGCGTCAAGGAGTCATCTGTGTTTCTGGCTGGGAGCCAGTCACTTCCAGTTCCGTGCTCTGCCCTTTGGTCTCATCACAGCCCCCAGGATGTTCACCAAATGTATGGCAGTAGTGACAGCTCACCTGAGACGTCGAGGATTCCTGATGTTTCCGTATTTGGACAACTGGCTCCTAACCACCCCCACCAGGCATCTACTCCTTTAGAGCAGGGACAATACTATTCAGCTTTGTGCCCAACTGGGAATTTCTATAAATTCGGAAAAATCTGCCTTATTTGACCTGTCAATCTGTGAATTTTATAGGCGCAGAAATAGACACAGTAAACATGTTTTTTTCATTTTCGTGCCGAAAGGGCACAAAACCTGGTGTTTCAAATTCACTTTCTTCTTCCCTTGCGAAGGGTAAAAGCCAAGATCGTTCTACAGCTCCTTGGGACCATGGCTTCAACCATACTATTAATGCCACTAGCCAGGTTACACATGAGAATTCTTCAGTGGCTCCTGTTGTCCCAATGGTCCTTTCAGTACCTTCCATTATCCCATCACATTCTACTGACAGAATCTTGCAAGAAGGACCTACTTTGGTGGACACTACCCGATCAGCTGACCATGGGCTGTTCAATTGTTCCTCACCAACCCGTTGCCACTGTGACCACGGATGCCTCTCAGATAGGGTGGGGGGGGTATTATCTAGGCAGAACTGCCCAAGGGCACATGGCAAGAGCACAAGGTCCACCTGCATATCAACGTTCTAGAGATGAGGGCGGTGCTCCTGGCATTGCAAGCACTTCACGACCTTCTTCCTCTCCTCTGGGGACTATTGCAATGCAGTCAGACAACATGTTGGTAGTATGGTATATCAACAAACAGGGTGGAACCAGATCTTACCCACTCTGTCGAGAGGCCATACGAGTTTGGGAATGGCCGATATTCTCCCGGCACTTTCTGGTGGTGAGACACATTCCAGGGACGACCAACGTGATAGCCAACAAGCTCAGCCAGGCGATTCTGATGCCTCACAAGTGGTCTCTGAAACAGGAAACAGTGGAACAGATTTTCCGCAGGTGGGGACAGCATTGCTGCGACCTCTTTTCCAGTCCAATCAATGTCAAATGCAGCAGCTAGTTTTCCCTCATCTCCCCTGTGGGGGTCTCATCCAGAGACACACTTGTTCATGATTGACCCCTGGGATTCCTCTATGTTTTTCCTCCCTTTCCTCTCATTCCCAAGGTGATTTAGAAAGAGAAAAGGCTAGGAAGCAAGTTGATCATCATTGCTCCTTACTGGCCTTGTCAGGTTTGGTTCCCCTTTCTCGAGCCTCTTCTCCTGGACAATCCTTGGATTCTGGACCCAGTTCCAGACCTGTTGACTTGCATGTCAGGTTCGCTTCACACCTCATTACACACCCTCAATTTGACAGCGTGGCTGCTCCAGTTACATCCCTAGTCAGGCTTCACGACTTCTCGCCTTCCATGACTCTCATGCTTATGTCTTCTCATAACCCTTCAACTAGGAAACTTTATTCCAGTAAATGGAAAATATTTTCTCTTTGGGCAGGGAAAATGGATGTTGACCCCTTCACTGCCTCCATTCTCGTGGTTTTGGAATTTCTCTCTGAGCTATTTCACCAAGGATCTGCGGCTGCCACTATCCGAGAGCAATTGGCAGCGATTTCAAATTTCCACTTGGGGTTTCCAGATTCCAATTTGATGTCTCATAAATTGTGCAAAACCTTCCTCAAAGATGCCACTTTGCTTAGACCTCCGGTTGAGGAGCCTGTGGCCTCATGGGATTTAAACTTTCTGTTATCGAAATTGACATCTCCGCCCTTTGAGCCTTCTCATTCATGTTCTTTGAAGCTCTTGTTTTGGAAGACGTTTTTGGTGGTTATCACGTCTTCCTGGTGGGTGTCAGAATGCACGTACTGTCTATGAAAAATCAGATAAGGCAGTTTTAACAAAGACAGGATGTCCCTTCATACTAACCCTTCCTTTGTTCCACCAGATATTTTCCCAGGCCACGTTTAATAAGTCCATAGAGCTTCCGGTTTTCTTTCTGAATCACTCCAATGCAGCTGAGTACAGGTTTCACCAACTGGATGTCCATAGACAATTACATTTTTATTTGCACCGGACTAAAGACATTAGAAAATTGGATCAAAATTGTTCATTTCCTTCTCCAAATCCAGGTTGGGCTTACCAGTTTCCAAAGTGACTCTCTCTAACTGGATTTCTAGCTGTATAGCTTATGCTTACAGTTCTGAGGACAAACCTTTACCCTTTAAAATCAAGGCCCATTCTACCAGATCTCAATCTACCTCTGCAGCCTTTCACGCCAGAGTTCCACTTGACAATAGTTGTGCAGCTGCTACATGGGCTACCACTCACACTTTTATTACTCATTACAAGTTGGATTTAATCTCCGGGGTAGAGCTTCCTTTGGTTCCAGGGTACTCAGGAGTATTTTTTCTTGAGCCACCCAAGGATAAGGTGCTAGGGGCGCTGTCCCATATGTAAAGAATGAAGGTGAGATAGGACTACTTAACATAAAGAAGTTATGTACTTACCATAACGTTCCATGTTAGTAGTCCATCTCACCCTTCATTCTTTCGAACCCGCCCTCCTGCCCCCATCCTGGAAGTACCTGGATACAGAAAAACACTAATTTCATAATTTATGGAGACCTTTTAGTATTGGCTTTTTCTGTGGGCTGTTTTTTTTTTTTTCTAGTCAGCAGCAACCAAGATCTGGGGATTGTAATGGTGCACCATGGGATACCTACCTAGCCATGAGCCAACCAGAAGTCTTCCAGCTTGTAAATAGGCTGAGTCGGAGCGGAGGATCGGCTCCGAACCCATGTGTAAAGAATGAAGGGTGAGATGGACTACTAACATGGAACGTTATGGTAAGTACAGAACTTCTTTTTTTTCTTACTATATTCTTAATACTATTCTTATTTTCGGAAAGTACTCATTTCCCTTTTCCTTAGATTCATGGTTTCATGAATTTATAGCTACTTGCTGGGCTAGCTTTCTTAATAGGCCATTCTAAACCTAACCAGATGTTCATCGTGCATACAGCTGCAGTCATAACAGATGGGTTCTCCTGCCGTCAGGCGGGTCCTCGGTCGGCCGAATTCCAAAGTGTAGGTCCGGCGTTGGTTGTCATCGCTTCTTCCCTGACGTCAGTGTGACAGGGGTATAAAAGAACCAGCCGACGCCATTTTCTTCAGTCTTTCTTGCTGCGCGGTGCCCGAAGCAGAAGCAGTTCACAAGTGCCGGTCGGCCAGCTCCTGAAATTACGAAAATTTTGCAACCGAAGTCTTCTTGAAAGCTAAGTACCCCGTTGGGGAAACTTTTCTTGCCTCAGACCAATGTCAGACAAAGTTAATAATTGTATTTCATGTGGGAAGCAAATACCGCATAAGGATTTTCATTCCCTCTGCATTCCTTGTTTAGGCCCAGACCACAACGTCTCGGTCTGTCGTTTTTGTGCTACATTCAACAAACGCACCATTAAGCGTCAGGCGGAGTTCGCCCAGGACTATTTTGGCAAAAAATTTAACTACATTATGTCGTCGGATACTCCGACTCCAGTTTTGACTAAAAGACGCAAAGATAAGGACCGACACCACGCCAAAGCCGACTACATGTGGTCCGGTTCTCAGCGAGGCGCCTACGCAGCCCCTGCCTACCGACGACACTTCATTGGCGGTGTCTACTGTGCCCGAGGTCGCAGGCTCCTCGGCCCACACCCCGACTACAGATACCGAAGCCACTCTAGGAGGTGAAACTCAGAATGTAGACAGGTCTGCCTCCTCTCAAGGTGTCTTCAGGCCTTTCTCTTCTTTTTCCATCAAGGCTTTCACTAAGTCTAAAGCAGCCATGCATTCTAAGAGACAAGCTACACAGGGCCCTTCTCCAGGCCCCATGCCTAAAAAACAGATGCTTAAAATGGCTGAGGATTTAATTACTCTTATCAGGGGTTCTCAACCCCCCCCCCCCCGGACAAAAGGCCCAGAGTGGAGGAAGAATCCCCCTCCTCGGACCAGGCCTCCATTATTTCAGAGCACTCTGATGAACAGGAACATTCATACTCCCCTTTTGAAGATTCTGATGCAGAGGAGTCCATTCCCTCTGTCTCCCCCCTGAGGATTACTCTTTTGGGGAAACCTTGCATACCTTGAGGGAACACTTCCACTGGGAAGGCCAAGAGTACTCAGACTCCAAGAAAAGGCTTAGGGATTTTCTCTTGCTCCCTCAGCACAGGCCTCTGGCTATACCTCCTGTCTTAGACATACTAGATGATGTGTATTCGGAGGCCTGCCTTAACCCAGACTCTTTACCTCCAGCCTCAGTCAAGCCTGACAGGTACTACCGGGTTCCTGACTCACACCAATTATTATACAAAAGCCATGCGGCTGACCCAGAAACTATCTCACAGGGCCCCAAGGGAATTAAGGCCTCCACTGCTAAAAATCCATTACCTTCAGAGAGAGATTCCAGAGCTTTAGAAAGGTGGGGAAAAAGGTATACACCTCGGCCACCTTAACCATGAGGGCATTAAACTGCCAGTTCCATATGTTAAAGTACCAACAGTTTCTGTTATCACAGTTGAGAAGCAAAATGTCACAACCTGAACAACCAGACTTGAAGGAGTTGCAGGATTTGATGCATAGTGCAGAACAAGTGGGTAAACATACCTTGCAATGTGGTTTTGATGCTCTAGAGGCCTCATGTAGAGCTGCTGTTACAGGATCAGTCATACGTAGACATGCCTGGCTCAAGGAGCAAACCTTACCAGATCATGTCAAAGCTAAATTACTAGATGCCACTACAAAAAGATGTATTATTTGGTGTTAAAGCTGAGGAGGTATTAAAGAAAATGGAGGAAAAGGCTAAATCAATGCAAACAGTGAAAGATTTTCTACAGGTACAACCTCCACGCTTCAGTAGAAATTGGCCTTCCAAAAATTGGTCCTTTCCAGCCACGGACAGACCCCAAAGAGGTAGATACAGGCACCCGAGGGGCAGAGGGCAATCTCAAGGATCGTTTAGAGGCAGACAATGGCAAGCTCCTACACAAAGAGGTGGTGAGGATAGTTCACAGCCATTCAGAAAGCAAACCCAATGACTTTCCCCTTTGCATGCCAAGCAAGGCTCAAATGGCAGCACCCTTAGGCGGAAAACTGGCATTATTTTCGAAAAATTGGCATATTGTCACAAAAGTCAAATGGATCCTGGACATTATAAACAGAGGCTACAGATTCCATTTTCACACCCTTCCACAAAAGAGAGGCATGCCAAACCTGCCACACAATGAAAGGGCAGAGGCACAAAGACAAATTTCAGATCTCATGGACATGAAAGCTATTCAAGAGGTACCTACTCAAGAACAAGGTCAAGGTTTTTATTCCAGACTATTCCTGGTACCAAGGAAGGGAAAAGATTGGAGACCTATTTTGGACCTTTCCATCCTAAACACATTTTTACTCGTGCCAAAATTCAAGATGCTCACATTACAGCAGCTTCTTCCCATGCTGGGCAAGGAGTCTTGGCTGGTAACATTGGACCTCAAGGAGGCATACCTGCATGTCCCAATCAGACAAAATTGCAGAAGATAACTCAGATTTCTTGCAGATTCAACCCATTATCAATTCTCTGCATTGCCCTTTGGCTTATCTACTGCACCCAGAGTATTCACAAAATGCCTGGCATCAGTAATTGCCTACTGCAGACTTCAAGGGATACAAATATACCCATATTTGGACGACTGCCTGATCCAAGCGGACAGCAAGCACATACTTCTGAAACATCTGGCTTTTGTAATAATGTTGTTGAACTCTCTGGGGTACACAGTCAACAAAAAGAAATCAAGGCTAATACCCTCACAAAAAATAAATTTCCTGGGTGCCAACTTGGACACAAACACCCAGATGGCCTACCTCACGCCAGAGAAACAGGGGCAACTAACTCAATACTTCAGAAAACTAGCAAATTTCACCAGGCTGACTGCAAGAAAAATCCTGCAGGCTCTGGGATTCATGGCATATTGCATCCTACTAATCCCATGTGCAAAGCTGCATATGAGGAAACTTCAATGGTACCTGAAAAACCTATGGTCTCAACACAGCCACAGTTTGGAAACAATAATACCACTGATTCCATGTCTTCAAAAAGAATTTCTGTGGTGGGCTCAAGCATGCCAAAGAAACACAGGCCTCCCATTCTGCAAGCCTCAAGCAAATCAAGTCATCACAACAGACGCCTCGGACTATGCCTGGGGGGCGCACATGACAGATCGGTGCATTCAGGGCAAATGGTCCCAAAAAGAAAAGCACCTACACATCAATCAAAAGGAAATGCTAGCAGTAATAAATGCTATTATAGCTTTCAAAGACCTTCTGCATCCAGGCCAACTATTGATAAGGACAGGCAACACCACAGTAATGTGGTACATAAACAAACAGGGAGGAACCCATTCATACCCCCTATGCAGGCTGGCCATGTCACTTTGGAACATGGCTCTGGAATTACAAATCGAACTTCAAGCACAGTACTTGCCAGGCAAGGAAAACACGCTGGCAGACAACCTAAGCAGAAATATGACAGACCCACACGAATGGAAGTTGCACCCTCAAGTTTTTACAGAGATAATTCAAGCATGGGGAAGGCCAGACATAGATCTCTTTGCCTCCCACAAAAATCACCAATTGACAAAATTCTGCTCAAGGACTTTTCATCCACAGGCCTGGAGAGTGGACGCTCTCTCTTTCAGTTGGACAACAATGACAGTTTATGCCTTTCCACCTCTTCCTCTGCTGCCCAAAGTTCTATTAAAAACCAAAGCAGACAGACCAAAGATGATTCTCATTGCTCCAGACTGGCCAAGACAGCACTGGTACCCACTCCTGAGGAGCCTGATGCATTCCCCACCATGGACCCTACCTCTAATGCCTCTTCTTCTGACTCAGCACAGCTTCAAAACTCTTCACAGCCAGCTGAAAACACTCAATCTGGCCGCATGGAAGATTCCTTAACTTCACAACAGACCCTACTCTCCAAGGAGGTGCAGGATGTCATTTTGGAGGCCAGAAGGCCTTCTACTAGGAAAGCTTACGCCGCAAAATGGAAGCGATTTTGTGCCTGGAATGAGAAAAAGGGCCAGAATCCTGGAATACTGAATTTACCTCAAATATTACAGTATCTAGCTGAGCTGCTAAGCAGTGGACTTTCATTCTCCTCCATCAAAATCCATGCCTCAGCCATTTCTGCAGAATACAACACTGATCCTCCTTTATTCTCTCATCCCCTCTTAAGACAGTTCCTCAGAGGGGCTAAGAATATAAAACCCCCAAGGAAACAACCAATACCTGCTTGGAACCTCAATTTCATTCTAGAAAAGCTGACCTTGCCTCCTTTTGAGCCAGCTGCCTCAACAGATTTGCAATATTTGTCCTGGAAAACAGCCTTCCTTCTGGCTATCACCTCAGCTCGCAAGGTATCGGAACTACAAGCCCTCATGTCTGTGCAGCCTTTCATCATTTTCCATCAGGACAGAGTTTCCTTACGAAACCAATCCATCCTTTATGCCAAAGGTGGTATCCAGGGTAGCCTTGAATCAGGCTATTCACTTACCTACCTTTTACCCTAATCCTCAAAACAAAGGGGAGAGACTACTACATTCCTTGGACATCCACAGACAGCTATGTTATTATTTGGACAGAACAAAGCCTTTCAGAAAATCAGAACAACTCTTTGTGTCCTATGCTATAGGAGCTCAAGGGAAGCCAATTTCCAAACAGACAATCTCAAAATGGATAGCCCACTGCATACGCTTTTGTTACTCTTTTCATGGTAAAACTGTGCCTGCAGGCATCAGATCTCACTCCACAAGGGCCACAGCTACCTCTGCAGCTTTCCTCAGAGGAGTTCCTACCAAAGATATTTTGGAAGCAGCCACTTGGAGTTCTGTGCATACCTTCTCCAAGCACTACCACCTACCATTACACTCCAAAACTAGAGCAGGCTTTGCCACTGCAGTCTTGCAGGGCATCCTGTCTCCTAGTTCCACCTAGTGCCTACCACCCCTTTTTTAGCTTTGGGATTCTACCCATCTGTTATGACTGCAGCTGTATGCACGATGAACATAGTACAGTTTTGTACCTACCATAAATGTAGATGTTAGAGTGCTAATACAGCTGCAGTCCAGGTTTCCCTCCCTCCTTCCCATCTTGGGACAGGCCTATTGGCTAACACCTCCTCATACATCCTGATTGGGGTATTCATTTATGGTGTATTTGCTTGCAATTACTGTTTTTTGATTGTATTGCACTGCATTATTACATAAATTTATGTATTGCCTTCCCTCTGGGGGCACCTGACATCTGGGGCAAGAAAAACTGAAGAAAATGGCGTCGACTGGTTCTTTTATACCCCTGTCGCACTGACGTCAGGGAAGAAGCGACAACAACCGACGCCGGACCTAGACTTTGGAATTCGGCCGACCGAGGACCCGCCTGACGGCAGGAGAACCCATCTGTTATGACTGCAGCTGTATTAGCACTCGAACATCTACATTTATGGTAGGTACAAAACTGTACTTTCCCTTCCCAGAGGTGAGAATCAAACACTACCTTGTTTCTGTGAGTCAAACACCTTAATCATTATACCAAGCCCCAGTCTTTAGCTGTATATATACTTTTTCATCCATTTCCTTTTTTTTTTCTTTTGTACTCATCCCTTTACATTTTTCTTTTTAGGTCTTTTATCCTTTCGGTAATAGAATTAGTTTTCCTTTTTACTACGCCCCAGTTTGTCATCTTAGTCACTTATTTCAGAACCTTCTTCTCTGTCCTCTTTTATTTTTTCTCATTCAAATTTTCTTCTACTACTTCTTAAATGTATTCCATTTGTTCAGTTTTTCTCTGTTTTTCCTTACTGTCATTTTCATTTTTGCAATCCAATCATAAATGTCCAATTTTGTTATATTTGTAACATTTGAATTCACATTTTTTGCATTTTGTCCCATTTCCCCACAAATATAAAATCTTCTTTTGTCACAGCTATTTATTAAATGTCTTCCTTTCCCACAAAAAAGACATGTTTTGGGTTGTCCCCAGTATTCTACAACGCCCCTGTTCCCATCTACATTTATCGTGCTTTGATACATGTATATTTTTTCTCTCTCTATTTTTAACACAATATTATGATTCCAGCCACCAATGCATAAACCCTGTTTGTTCTAAACCTTTGCACTGTCTAGTACTACTTTACATAAAGCATTCAAATGTCCTTTCAAAGTCTGTTTCTACCATTGTTTGAAATTGTACATGAATCTTATTTTTTTGTGTCTCTGTTTAAATGCTTAAAGATTCCATGGGTACGTCTTTCTTATTTTCATATTCTCCAAGAAAATTTTCAGTTGAAAAAAACAGTCTTGACTATAATATCACAAAATGTCTCTTTGTTAATAAGAATAAATGCTATTATCACATGTGCTTTTACGCACAAAGGAGCTATTAAATTGTCCCATGCTTCATACCTGTCGATTTGTCTTCTTTACGTTGAATCCTTACCACATACTTCTGTTTTTTTCATTTTCTCTTGCCTTTTTTTCTGCTGCTCCTCTTTTGCCTTCTTTTACTTTCTTTGCATATATTTTCTTTTCCATCTCACTACTGTTCTTCAGGATTGTCTGTGTATCCTCCTTTTCTGTTTTCTCCACAGTGTGCCCCTAAGAAACATCTTTCATTTGCTGGCTTGCTCTGTACCACAGTTTCTTTAAGTAAACCATCCTGCAATTGGAGGGTTGTAATTATACATCCATCATTTGCTGAGTCATTGCCATCAAACAGATATCTTTGAAACATTTTCTCAGAATCCTGCACGCCTTCTTCGGTCCTGATATTTGCTTTCTCCTTCATTTCTTTTACTACTCCATATGCGCCTCTGTCCATCTGCCTCCCTGTTTTTCCAGGCCGCCTCTGCGCCTGGAATGGAAACAGGAAATGCTCTTCCAAAATGGTTCCCACTCATAATAATGATGAGTAGGGTACCTCCCCAGTGCCATGGTGAAATTTCCCCCTAGTATTAGAAATATTGTCGCAGTTCATCCCCTGAAGAGAGGCCACTAGCCTAGTGGGATTAACCAAGATAAAGGGTAAAAAAAAATGTATAGTGAGCCAACTGCATAATTGTACTTTATAGAATAAATCAGAATTTAACCTTTCAAGTCACTTTTTCATTGTTCCATTTTTTTATGTAGAAAACTCTAGTGTGCTATCTACCTTCCAAAGCTTTAGGGCACCTTCCATCCACCCTACCACTGTACAGCTCAGTGAGAGCAGTATAAGTTTAGTGGAGCGGTCATCAAAACTTGGGAGTTTTTTTTTTGCCCTGTAACTACACTCTTTTTTTCATCCTTTGATTACTATCCAGGCTAGCACTTTACTAAAGCTGGGTAAATAATTACTTCTCTGGGACTACCTCCTCTTCCTTCATTTCTTGTGAAGAACAGTTGTGGTTTTCTGCTGGTATATTTACTAAAGGCTAGAACTGTCAGTGGTTCTCACTAAGAATTTTACCTTAAATCTAACATTTTTTGTCGTTGTTCCTTGTGGGCAATGTCTTTTAAATTGATTTTTGTGAGAAAAAAGTTTACTTTTTGGTCAAAACATGTGGCCAGTAGACTTTCAAGAAGGTTACACACTGATCAACAGCTTAATTTCAGCCCTTTCATTGTGAAATCAGAAACGGAGGGGAGTCTGTTATTATTGTCAGCTTGGTTAAAATTCAGTTACTGGTTAGTAAGTACTCTAGTTGGATGGCAGAGAAGAAATGTAGAGAACTTGAAAGAAAATCATCCAGAAAAAGTGAAGAGAAAACACTGGCTGGGAAGAATCTTGCAGCTGTTCAACAAAAAGCAGTTCAGGGTTCAGCTTCAGTACAAGAGATGGCTTCCAGCAATTTAGAGGAAAAATAAGTCAAATGTACTCAGAGGTGATTAAAATAAATGAAATGCTAGAAGGAAAATATCAATTGTAACAACAAAAGGCTAGAAAAATTGAAGAAGCTTTAACTAACTACTCAGATAAAATTATTAAAATGAAAAAAAAAATCCGAACTTGAAATGAAGAAAAGACTGGCTGGTTATAAGGCCTTTCCAAGAAGAGAGATTTCAAAAATGGTAGACTTGGAAGACAAAGCATCCAGAGAAAACCTGAGATTTTCTGCTGTACCATAGAAACAGGAAGGAACAGACTATATTCACTTTATGAAAGCACAGATAAGCAACTGGACTGGTTTTCGACCGCAAGATTTGTTAATTGGAAAGGGTACATTGAGTGTATGCCCCAAACCTGGCCATGAGGAAGCAGCCAAGACTTGCACCAGTAAAGGTGTAATCTTACCAGCAGAAAGAGTTGATCCTGGCAAAACCGTGGCATAAGTGGAAAATATTAAAACATGTAGACGGCGGAGAGGTTGTGTAAAATGATTATTCCGTGTGCACCAGGCAGAAGAAATCCAAATTCATCTCTGCAGTTGGAAAATGAAGAGAGGTGGGTCTGTGAGATTCAAGCTGTTTGTATCCAACTGTCTTCAGAATATTTTTTTCCAGGAGGATAAAAGACAATTTTGGATGTAGAACAGGGTAAGGAGGAAATTACTTTTTCCAATGTCATTCTTCTCACAGTAAAGCTCTTAGTGAATTGACTTACAAGATGGCTGCACATTGAATAACAGCTTAATTCTAGCTCTCCCATTGTGAAAACTAACTCAGCAGAGAAGGCCAGTATATTTGTGTTTATGGGTAAATTTCAGTAACTGGGTGATAAGTCTACTGCCTGGATGCCAGGAGAAAAGAAATACAGAGGACCTGGGAAATAATCAGCTGCAAAAAGTGAAGAAGAAACACTGACTGGGGAATGTTCTGCAACTTTTCAGCAACAAGCAATGCAACCACCAGACATGAATTCCAGTAACCTACAGAAAGATACAAGACAACTGCACACAGACCTGGTTAAAATAAATGAAACACTGATGGAGTATATCAATGCAAACAACAAAAGGCTGGAAAAAAAAATGGAAGAAGCTTTAAACAAATATTTAAATGAGGTTGACAAAGCTGCAAAAATCAGAGGTCGAAATGAAGAAAAGGCTGTCCGAATTGCAGAATGCTCATTAAGGAAGAGATGTTTGAAAAAAAATAATAGAGTTAGAGAACAGAGCACGTAGAGGAAACCTGAGGTTTTCAGCTATACCAGAGAGGCTGGAAAGAACAGACTGCATTAATTTTATGAAAACACACGTAAGCAACTGGACTGGTATTCCACAACAGGAGTTGTTAGTTGAAAGGCATATCACATGTATGCTGTAAATCTGGCTGAGAGAGAGCAACCTAGACTTTTAATAGTAAAGATGCAACCCTACCAGCAAAAGGAGTTGACAAAGCTGTTGCAGAAGGACAAAGTACTGAAAGTGGGAGACAGCAGAATGTTTGTGGAGAATGATTACTCATTGTAGACTAGACTAAAGAGAAGCACATTTATTCCACTCATTGGGGAATGTCGAGACACAGGTGTGAGATTCAAACTTATGATGGACATGTTGAGGAGGAAATACAAAATTTGTCCAACAAAACGTGAGCTGTGAAACAGAAAGATTCAGGTAGTAATGACCACATGAAACATTTTCCAGTGTTTCAACGGAAAATGGTGGATTGAAGGCAGGGAGCAAGAGAGCTGACTAGAAGAATTGAGGGTACATTGGAAATGAAACAGTGACAGGATTTGGCTGATGGAGATGAACAGTAATAAAACCAGTAACTTAATGTGGGATTACAGTGTAATAATTGTATGTGTGAAATATGACAGAATAAGAAAATCTGGAAATATTGGATATTCAGAATTTGTTGGACTTGAGGGACTCTAAAGCATGCCCTACTTCATGTCATTAATGTTTAAAAAAAATGCCAGCAAGCTCCTCCCCTCTAATAATGCTCTGCTGCTCTCTAACCCCTCAGATCTTGTTTGCTGGACTTGTAGACAGACGCAGATTGCTCAGCTCATCCACTTTAGACAAAGTAGGTTTATCCTTTTGGGATTTCTTTCTTTGTGTCTTAGTTTTCATTGTGTTTTAGCCATCGCTGTTCTACCTTCAATATGTCAGAAAAGTCTTCAGGATTTAAGAGGTGCTCCTCATGTAGTTTGAGGACGCCTGTCTCAAACTCTCATGAGGAGTGCCTCTACTGCCTTGGCACCGACCACATGGAGGTAGAGTGTGGCATTTGTGCTGCATTCAACCTCAGGGCCCTGGTTGACTGCTGAAATAAACTTCTTTTCAAAGGAATGATTCAGGGGGGTCCCTTGGTCAAAGAGCCTTTGACCAAGCCGAGACCCACTCACTGCAAGAGAAAGGCAACTTCTTCCTCCTCTTCTGGGGAGGTTTCAGGTAAAAAGACTAGGCTGTAGGATCCCAGATCCGTCTCCAGCATTAGCGGTGTCAGATCCAAAGTCCTCCAGAGTCAACACGTGGATCCAGGGCCTCCATGTCAGAAAATCTCGAAGTCAACTCCTGGGTCCAGGGCCTCCGGATCAAGGCCTTCAGATCTGAGTTGGAGCAGGCCTGTCATGGATCTGATCCTGTCAGATCCGAGGGTTTGATATCTCAGCCCACAGATCCTTCTGTTTCCTCGGATCCGATATGTTCAGATCCAAGACCTGTGTCAGATCCTGTAAATGAGGACTTTCCCACAGATCCTCCGTGAGAGGACCATTTGTTTACTTTTCCATGAAGGAGCCATTTCCCGGACCGTCGGAGGGGACCCTCAGGGTCCCGGCACGGGTCTCCAGCTAGGTCCTCTATTTCTTCACTGTCTTCCAGGAGCATTCTTCCTTCCGATATGGACAGGATGATGTCCTTTTTAAAGGCTCCAACAGGGTTGGGGCATCTGGCTTCCCCAGCCCATCAGACTATGGAGCCGCCTTCTACTCCCCAGTTAGTTTCTCCTCATCCAACCCAGCAGGGTTTGGGCTTAAGGAAGCTGGTGCGCTGCAAGGATGTAGTGGGGGCTTCAGGGGACACCCTTTGTCCCTACCCCATCAGAGTCTATAGTTAGTTCTGCTCTCCCTCCCTCTGGGGCAGGCGAGGCCACTGGTCTGGGTTGTCGACCCAGAGTCCGTGGGGGCTGATTTGGGTACATGCTTTTTGGACCACTCTCTACCTGTTATTTTATTTTTTTTTTCAGTTAAGTCTCTCTCTCTCTCTCTCCAGTTTTAAGAAATGTAGGCAATGCAATGAAAAACAGCCTGGTTAAAAGAGTATGACAAAAGAAAAAAAATCTGCTTTTTCTCATTCTTGCATGGGGAAATGACTGGATTAAGGACCTTAGATTGATTTAATACCAAATTTTAAGAGTAAGCAAATAAATGAAAAAGAATATTGAATGTTATGAGACTCTTTTTCTAGCAAAAACGTGTACTCAGTAGCAGTTCTGCAGCTGGTCTTCATGTTTCCATGGAAACAGTCTAATAGAGAAACTGGCCACCTGGTTTTCATGCCTCCATGGAGACAATCTAATAAAGAGAAACTGGCTACAGGCTGGTGGAGAATGATTGACTGAAAAAAAATGAGAAGAGAAATTGGCTAGGACATAATGTTCTGTGAAAGCATTCAGGGGTTTTCCCAGCTGGGAGAGCTATAAATAAAAGACAAAACCAATTGGTACTTAGTAGAAGCACAGGCTGCACCATGCTTCTTAGCATGTTTAACTTTTCTTTTAGGTTTTAACTTGTGTGTGTGTCTGTATGTGTGTGTGTCTGTCAGTTTGGGATGTTTGTTCCTATTAGGAGGGTAAACTATCAGTATTTGAAGATGTATGTAGTTTTGTCTGTTAGTATCAAGTTAATAGGTTTTAGGGGGTATTGGGGATATGGTGTGTGTTTTTTTTTTTTTGGTTGAGGGCTTTCAACAAAACGGTTTTGTCAGCTGTGACATAGGCTGAAATGGATATAACAAGAAACAAATGTATAAAAGTTCATCCTGTCACACAGTGTATACATGTAACACAAAGGCTGGAACTAGACATTAAACAAAAAAGGTGTATGTAAATGGTGGGAATAATAACTTTTTAATGCAGTGATGCTTTCTGTAATTTATTTATTTATTTATTTTATTTAACATTTGTTGACCGGGAATGTCCGACTAGGTTCCACAGAGCCTGTTTTCAGCGGAGGCCCGGGGAGAAATGCTCCAGATGCATGTCTTTGGAATGTGGGAGGAAACCCACGCGAACACAGGGAGAACATGCAAACTCCACACAGAAGGCACCCCAGCCGAGAATCGAACCGGAGAACCTCTTGCTGTGAGGCGACAACGTTAACCACTGCACCACTGTAATGTCCTTAAATGTCAACAGTCTCACAAATAAATACAGAAAAGAAAGAATAGTGAACTATATTAAAATGTAGAGTGCAAATATCTGTGTTACAGGAGACATACTTAGAAAGAACTGAACATGTGAATTAGATAAAGAAAGGCTTTCAGGATTGTTATTCAGTGGAATACCTGGGACAAAGGAAAAGAGGAGTACTTACATTAATTGCAAGAGAAGCTCCAATCGGTATAGAAGAGGATAAAGATAATAGCAGATTTGCAGTGCTAAGGGGCTACTGGCAATGGAGGAGGATTACACTGGCATGTATTTGTTCCACCTTAAAAATGCAGTAGTAGAGATTAAGAAAATTCTGGAATAACTAACTTTCAGCAAGGCATATTACTTACAGGTGGGGTCTAGAATGTGGTTTGCAACAGTAAACTTGTATCTGGAGGGCCCAGAAGGGAAAGTATAACAAAGGTGGGTAGATTTTTGAAGAAATTTATGAAAATATTTGGCATGGAAAATGTGAATTCAGTAGTAGGACTTCGGAATGAATTTATATATCATTCCCAAGATTTGAAAACTAGGCTAGGTTAGACAGAATTTACATTTCATAGGAACATGTGCATTTAATTGAAGGTCTTGATACAAACCCAATAACTATATCAGATCATGCACCATTAATAACTAAAATAAAAACACAGGGTAATGAAATAAAAATGAGACACTGGCGGTTTCCCACCTATCTGTTGAAGAGAGAGGAATTTATGGAATGGGCAGTGGAGATTATTAAGGAGCTATTACAGAGGATAAACATTTCTTCTGAAAATATAGCTAGGAAGCGGAATAAAATTAAGGTAGAGTTTAAAAATAGGGCAGAAATAAAATAAAGGGAGCTATGGTTAAGTAACAAGTATTATTATTTTTGAGGGATTGACAAATGTTAAAGTATTGCAGAATAGGATGAATCTTGCTTAACAAGCAGAGGGCTGATGGCAGAATGCTAAGCAGAAAATAAGGTATTACCTCGATAATATGCATGGGTTTAGAAAGATTGCTGTTAAGCAACTGTTTTTTGATGATAACAGTAGAGCACAAAAACTTTTAGCATGACGACTCAGGCAACAAAGTAGAAAGGGCTGTCGCCAAGCTTACGGAGCGTATAACAAGGCAGGTATCAAGAGATCCTGTAGAGGTATTAGAAATATTTTGGAAATTCTGTGAAAGTCTGTATAAAGAAGAGAAATATGGAAATCCATAAAATATAGAAATGGAAACGTTTATGGAAGAATTGAATATGCCAAGGTTAGAGGTAGATGAGGCTCAATTACTACTGGTTAGGATAGGAAGAGATGAGCTAAAAATTTTGATGTATAACTAATCTGTAAGAAAGTCCCCAGGAGTAGATAGAAGGTAGGAGGGGAAAGACTGATAAAGATCTGGAAGGTTTTGTTTAACAGTATTTTAAGAGGAGAAATACCAATATCCTAAATGAAAGCAGTGGTAGCTGTAATCCTAAAGTGGGTAAAGATCCATTAGACCCAGCTTCATACAGGCCTATTTCAGTTCTAAACCAGGATTATAAAGTGTTCATGTCTGTAATGGCTAAAAGAACGAAAAAAGTAATGCCTAAATCGATAGATATGAATCAATGTGGTTTTGGGGAGGAGAGGCAACATTTGACAATATTAACAGAACACTGATGATCCAGAGGGAAGCAGAATGTAAGACAATACGATTGTTGTCAGTGAGTCTTGATGCAGAGAAAGCGTTTGGCAGAGTTAGCTGGGACTTTATGAGCAGGGCAATGGAAGCATTTGCCTTTCCTGAAAAACGTGTAAGGTTGATTAGTTTTCACCTATGATCCCTCATGATCTTCCTAAAGTGAGTAGGGACTTTTCTGATAATTTTTGCTTGAGCAGAGGAACCAGGCAGGGGTGTCTTCTTTTCCCTGTTGGCATATTTTGAACCACTGGCTAACAAAATAAGGGACTCAGAAATTCAAATATAATCAATGTGGTCATCAAGGAACACTGGCTCTATTTGCAAAGGATATACTTTTATACCTGACAAATCCAGAAAGAGACATTAGTGTTATGGAACATTTTTGAGACCGTTTCAAATCTTTTCATGATACAGAATTAATTAAGCTAAAAGGCAATAGTGATAAATTGTGTACCCACACACAAATTGGTTCATCATTATCCATATTTATGGGGACATGAGAAAATGAAATATTTTGGAGTATGGATTAAAAATTATTTTTGTGGCAGCTAAGGATATGTGGGAAGATATTAAAAAAATAATACAAAAGCTGAGAAAATGAAAGCTATTTTATGAATATGGATAGTAATATACAAGCAGTCAAAATGCTTTGAATCCCTTTAGTCTTGTAGGCAAGTCAGGCATATTTTTATCAACCAGAGGAGAAGTTGTGAATAGCAGTGTAATAAAGAGCTAAAGGATTTTATCTGGGAGGGTAAGACTGCAAGAGTCAAGTGGGATAAGCTGATTCTTCCAGTAGAACAGGGTGGGTTGTGATGACCAAATTGCAGTGGGTATTTCAAAGCTGCATGGTTCAGGCTCGAATACATAGCACAAGCAGAAAACTATAATTCAAAGTGGAAAGGGATGATGTTGAAACGGGGGAAGCTCAATAAGCAAGGAGAGACTGGGATTTTGGATGCAGGCCTTTAAGGTGAATAACAATAATCATACAGAATATTATATCCATAAAGAAGAAGAAACTATTCTAAGACCTAATTCAACACTGGAATGGAAAAAGGAGATTCAGATGATAGGGATGACTGCAATTAGGGATATAGACAATGGACAAGAGGGGAATGTAATTTATTAGAGAAAACTGGCAAAGGATCCAAGGTACTGGGAGCAAATAACTAGAGAGGGAAAGGTAATAGAATGGAAAGAGGCCAATAATTTATTTGGACCACAGGTTAGAGATTGCCTTCTCTATCGAGGATTGATATCTGAGTATAGGCAAAGAGAAATCTGGGGGAATCTTAAACGAAATTCAAGCACTAGAAGAGTTTTTAGCAGAATCTAGAACAGAAGCTGCCATCAAAAAAGGAGTAATTAGTAGACCGTATCAAAAATTGCATGATAACTATAAGAATAAATTAGAGAAGGTTAGAAAGGATTGGGAAGAGAGATTGAATGAGCAATTCACAAAGAAACAATGGGAGGATAAGTATATCTCCCAAGTATGCAACAAAATCTAGAAGATTTAGGATTTTTGCTTGGAAATATTTTCATAGATATTTTTATACTCCAAGTAGACTCCAGAGAATTTTATCTCAGACATCAAATGTTGGAGGTGTAATGAGGAAGAGGTACTTGGGAATATATTTTCTGGGAGTGCGGTGGATTGGAGGACTTGAAGGCTTTCCTGCAGGATGCACTGTCCAAGTTGCTGGGTTGGCGTATTGGTGTGACAAGGAAGATGATTTTCTGAGCTATGATACAGAATCGGAACTGCGTAGACATGGTAAGGGCTTGCTTTGTCTAATTATGGTGACTGCCAAAAAACATTTACTAGAAAATCAAAATCTAAATAAACTATATTAGAAGTAATGAGTATAGTAACAGAGAAAAAACAACTGGAATTGAAATCTTTAGAAAAAGGTAGGAGCAAATTGCATAGGAAAAAATGGGAATTGTGGGAGCAGTACATACAGGAGAGGTTTAAAAAGAAGCCAGGTAAGGATTGGGTATATAAGTGATGTATAATGTTTGCAGCTGGGAGTATGTCAGTATTGGTGTGTGATGTATAATGCTTGCAACTAAGATTGTGTTGGTGTGGTTCATTTTCATTTATATAAATATATGGTTGCTTATGTCGTAAGTGTTGGTTTAATAAAGAGTTTCCTTGTTAAAAAAGGGACAGGAATTAATAATTTGTGTAATGTCGCTAAGGCTATATATGATGTATAGCAATATTTGTAAAGTATAATGTTTGTTAATGTTAATTTAACACAATTAGTAGTACATTTGCCTGTCACAAGTGATGATTCAATAAAGGTGTTTAAAAATAGAGGTGTTAGAGATGCTTTCCTTTGGAACACTGAATCAAGTTTCACTGGCAAATTGCTTGAGACATGCATAAAACACAGGAGTTGGCTAAAAATCATGGGTACCGTGGACTGAATCAGCATTTGGTGTTGAGAGATGGAGATGAACAAGACCACCAGCAGCTCTGAAATTAGTGAAGAAATGAGAGACTATAAAACATCAGTCACATTTCTGAAATATAGATTTGCAAGAAAAACTGGCTGTGAAAGACTAGAGTTTTGTTGACTTTAAATTTCTGGTGGAATGTAAAGCATATATCCCACTTTGTTGTTCATGTCTGGAAGGATTCTAAAAGGAAAAGTGAGTATAAAACAATTTTTGTTCCTATTATTTGTAGTGAACATTTCATGATTAAAAACTACACTTGGATAGTAAAGCAGTTTTTTAATAGTATGTGGTCAGGATCATATTAAATGTTGGTTAGTCTTCAGTTGACTATTTTACGTGTTAAATATATAGTAAATTAATACTTTTTAGTTGTAAAAAATATAAGCTTTAAATTGTAACGAGAAAAGCTGGAGAAAAGCAAATATAAGCTAATATGCTGTGATCGTGGGCTGCTGTGGTTGAGGGTTCTATGTAGAATTAAGATAATTTGTCTTATTCTTACAAGGATGGATGTCTAGAATAATGCCCTTGGTTTTTTGCTATAAACAAGTGTTTTTGTGTAAGCAAGTAGGCTTCAAAATTAGACAAAATTATGAAAGACATGAAAATCCTAAGTTTCTTGCATCTGCAAACATATTTGCTTGTTTTTCCATTAGCAAATTTCCTCAGTGGAAATCAACAATTTGCATCTCAAGGCAGTTGTACATTGTGTTCTGAGTGAAACTGACAGATTCCCTTATGCGTCTGCAGAATTAGCTGTTTTTATTTTATTGCTGGCAGCTTTTACATGGAGACAAGTTGTCTACAGGTGCAAGCAGTTAATCTTGAGAGTTCTAAGCATATTCTGCTGATGAAAATGGAAAGGTTAAAGGTACAATGGCAAGCAGTTCAGTGAAAAATAGTTTACAGTTATATGGAGTGAATAAAGAATAGGAGCCACCCAAGCCAACCATAATACTTCATTTAATAAAGCAATGTACAAGTGTTATTTAAAGATAGCCAGTGTACTTTTTTGTAGGACTAAAAGGTAATGTTTTCTGAAGTCATACAAAGCTTGTTTTCACATCAGGGAGTGGAATAGAGATGAGAAAAGCAGACTGCAACCAGTGTAAGTGGGGAACACAGGTTGTAAAATGCACTTTACCATGAGTAACATTAAATTTAAGTTAGATAATGCCTATGGGTGCAGCTGGCAGTTTGGGGCAATATTTCGTATCTGGAGAGTTAAACTTAATTTTTTGAAGATTTACAAATCTGTGTGTGTGTGTTTTAAGTTAATAGGGGATGGTGTTCTAAATGGTCTTCATTTTTTTGTTTGAGGTTTTTCATTAAAACAAAAAGCTATTTGAGTGTTATTAGGAAAGGTATTAATTTCTTCAGAAGTGTAGCTAGTGAGTGAGCTAAAATGAAAATGGAGTTTAAAAAAATGGATAGAAATAAAAGAATGGTTATTTATAGGTGCTGAGAAAGATAGAAGTATTGTAGAATAGGGGGAATCTTGCAGAACAAGAAGAGTGACAACTGCAAAATGGAGTATTAGGATAATTTGCACGAGTGTAGAAAAATGTTCAGGACTTCTGATCAACTGTTTTGTACTAAGTTAAGAAAAAGGGGCAATCCGCATCAAAACTGACAAGTTTATAAATGGTTCTTATTTTGTTCCCACTATAACGAGACATTTCCAGGCAAAGGCAGTATCTTCACTTCCAGGACTCTGGCTTCTTCTGTGGCTTTTTGAAAATGGGTGGACTCTTAACTTCGTCATCTGTTCACATCTTTACCAAGCCTTAAAAAATATTGTAGGTCCCGAGCAGACTTTGATAGAACTTTTCTTCAGGGGTTGCTAAACTATTCTTCTCCTCCCCCTTTTTTTTCTAAGCTCTGGTATTTGTCCCATATAGCTTAGGGTTACTGCACCAGTGATGTAATTACAAAGAGAGTACAGTTATACAGGTAAACTTAATATAACAGTAGATGTTCATATATATCACTGCTGCAGTAGCCGCACATTCCTATCATTCCTCTGTTTTACTGTTTTTATGCCAAGGTGTGGGATTTGTATTAATTTTGTTCATATCAAGACAGGGCTGTAGCCTCCCTCTTCTAAGGCAAGAAAGCTCTGATGTTCTGGTGCCCTAGCCACTGATTTTATATTGCTTCCCTCTACCTGTACTGTGGCTAGGGCATGTGGAAAGGTATTTCAAAGCTTTGGAAACTGGATGATTGATCCGCCCCTTGGCAGGATATCCTGTATAGTTTAGGCTAGTGCAACAGCAATCTATCTGAAAATCTAGTGTTTTGGTAAGTTTATTTACACAACTGTATTTGTTATGTTATGGCATAGTACACTTTTATTGCATCACATATTAAGAAATGTTTTATTATAAGTAGTTGCAGATATTTCTAAAAATGCTGTGTATATTAAAAAAAAATTTCATTGCATTTTTCTTCGTAAAATTGAGTAATGATGTAAGAAACTCAATTCACCAGTCTTATTTGTTTAATGTTCCCACCGCAAAGCTATTTTTGACTCTTTAAAATCAATAGAAATATGAAATGACTCTTCTATTGCATACTTTGGACAACAGTAACCATAACTGCAGAGAGGATAATAAGTGTTAGATATCTCAGAAAAAAATTCAGCAGGATAAGAAAAGGAAATGATGTAAAGTTTGTCCCTTTTGCGCTGGTTTATGCCATTTCACCAGTGTGGGAGAAGGGTTGAGCAGTATTTTGTACATGTGATGGTTGATTATTTCAGACAACTGTATTTTGTAGCCGATTTTAAGTGCATCTGTATTAGAGCATTCCCATACTCCTGTTTCTAACGTAGATCTTCAAACTGTGCTATATAGGTTCATAGGTTGGTACTAGGCTATCAGCCCTAGGGCCTATACAAGCCTAGCCATAACAATTCCCTTGCTATTTCTTCCCACATTATTTACTTTCCTGGACCCCTGTCTAGCAGGGCAACTGACGTGATCCCTGGGGTGAATTTCTTTTCTCCCATCCAATCGTCAAGGTTCCTCTTGAAGAGGTCCAAAGAGGCACTCTGCTTGACATGTATGGGCAATCTATTCCAGAGTCTGGGGAGTCTCTGGGTCAGGAACCTATCCCTCCAGCATGTTTTGTTTATTGTGATGACAAGGTTTAGATCCCTGGAGCGTGTAGCTCTGAGGGATTGGGATTTCTTTAAGTGCAGCATGTCCAACAGCTCTGGGTTTGACATGGCCTTGTATGTTAAGCAGAGATCGCCTCTGAGTAGACGATATGCGACAGAGTATAGCTGGAGTTTTTTAAGGCGGTCAGCGTAGGGCATCTGCTTTAGGCCTGTGATTCTTTTAGTGAGGTATTTCTGAGGCCTTTCCAGTTGTTGCAGATGTCTTGAGAGGTACATACCAAATGGGGCGTTGTATTCTATAATGGGTCTAATGAGGGATGAGTACAGTGGGACAATGACCTCCTTTTTTTTGGATGAAAAGCCCTTCGTGATGAGGTGTGCCACATAGAAGGATTTCCTGACTGTTGTGGCAATGTGGTTATCGAAGGTGAGACCACTGTCCACCTGTGTCCCTAAGTCTCTTATCACACTTTCTGTGTTTAGTGTACTACCACCTATATGGTAATTCATGGATACATGTTTTTTCCCCAAAGGGGATAACAATACATTTCTTGGCATTGAGATTGAGCCCATGGCTCTGGCACCAAGCATCTGTTTCTGTAAGGCCCTTTTGCAGAGTATCCACATAATTTGGGTATTCAATAATGGCTCCCAGTTTGCAGTCATCTGCAAACTTTGTTAGCCAGAGTCCCTTAGTGTTGACCTGTACGTCAGAGAAGTAGATGCCAAACAAGAGTGGCCCCAGGACTGAACCCTGAGGTACTCCACTTGTCACTTGTCTGGAGCTGGATTTGGAGTCGGCGACTTTTACAGTGTGGGTTCTATCAGTAAGCCATTTAGCGAACCATTGGATGACATAGGGATTAATGCCCAACTTAGTAAGTTTATCTATGATCCCAGAGTGGGGGATGGTGTCAAAGGCCTTGGCAAGGTCTAGATAGGCTGTGTGGACCACCTTACCCTTGTCCATGGCTCTGGAGACTGATTCAAAGAAGTCAATCAGGTTCAGGAGACAAGATCGGCCCTTCACAAACCCAAACTGGGTGGGGTCCAGTGTTTGAAGGTTGCCAATGTCTTTGTTTATAAGTTCCATGATAATACGCTCCATGGCCTTGCAGATAAGGCTTGTCAAACTGATGGGACGGTAGTTTCCGGGATCCAAGGTGGATCCCTGCTTGTGGAGTGGGATAACTGTAGCTCTGTGCCACTCAGTGGGCACGAAACCTGAGGTGAGGCTATGATTAAACATGACACTTAGGTGAGGTGCCAGTTCATATTGTAGTTCATGTAGTACACAGCCTGGGATGTCATCTGGTCCCATGGATGCTGTATTCTTGGCTTTAGAGAGTGCGTTTTGTACCTGTGTGGCCGTTATTACTGGAATTTGGCAATCTTCCGGTATTGAGATGGGCCATTTAGGGGTGAGAGGGGTGAAGTTGGCACTGAATCGATCTGCCAGGATATTGGCAATATCCTTCGGATCAGTATATTTAATGCCATTCTGTTTTAGCTCAGAGCAGATCTGAGCATTGCCATTTAGATTCTTGACATAGTTATAGAATGCTTTGTGGTTGTCTTTGGAATCTTTGGCAATTTTATTTTCGTAACTAGCTTTGGAGGATTTTACTAGGCATCTCAGTTTCTTACTGAGGCTAGTAAGGGAGTTTTTTGCATCCTGGGATTTTCCTCTCTTCTGCAAAAGTTTCTTCCTTTTGTTGTAAAGTTTGTTTATGGCAGGGGACCACCAGATTGGCTTCCTTTTTTTGGATGAGAGCATTTTGGTTCTATTTGGGATGGCACGATTCATGCATGAGTGGATGTGCTTGTACAGTGCCTTAGTGTAGGATTCAGCAGTTGAGCTTTCAGTTCCCGTCTGCATGGGTGTCATGAAGTTTGTCACTTCTGACTTGAGTAGCATGAAGTTGGCTTTGGAGAAGTTTTTTATGGTGGTTTCTTTACTGGGGGTGTGGGTGGGATGTGGATGTTAAGGGTGATTAGCTTATGGTCAGACCTGACTAACGAGGGGGTGACCATAGGTATGGGAGAATTGATTTCCCATGTTGGTAATGACCAGGTCTAGGATATTGGAGCCCCTGGTGGGACTATGGATTAGTTGATCCAGGGCGTTGGAATTTATGAATTCCAAGAACCGTTGCGCAAAGGTGTTGGGACATGAGTAGTTTTCCCAGTTAATGGCAGGGTAGTTAAAATCACCCAGTATTAGGGTGTTTGGTTCTATCTTAATATTTTCCAGTATGTTTAGAAAGGTGTAGTGAGAATCTTGGGGTATGGTGGGGGATCTGTAGCAAGCTACAATTTGGATTGCAGTCTTACCTAGTGTTAGTTGCACTTGGAGAATTTCAGACACATTGTGTTGGCCAACTAGCCTGGTGGTGTGAATATTGACACTCCTCCACCTTTAGTGTTTCGGTCCTGGTTTGGTGGCCGAAAAGTGTGGTAAGAGTTGTATCCTGGTATTGCAGGGGTGCTCTCTGGAGCCTTGAACCAGGTCTCAGTTACTGCACAGATATTGATGTTCTCCATTTTTAGGAGTGCCTCGAGAGAGTGCATTTTGAGGTTTAGACTTCTAGCATTGAGTAGCATTACCTTCAGATTTTGCATGCTTGTACCTGTTACGGTGGTGGTTTTGTCCTTTGAAGTTTGCCTAAAAAAGGCACTATAGGGGTGGCAAGAGCCTTAGCCAGTAACCTGAATCCCAGGGGCGACAGGTGCAGACCATCTCTGGCAAAGCATCGTGGTCTGTCAATCATGTCATCCCAGGCAGACAGATACTGGATCCCCTTTGAATGACACCATAAGCTTAGCCAATTGTTGAAGTCAATCATTTTATCCTTATATTGTGGTATCATTCTGGGCGAAGGCAGGATGCTACTCAGGGCTAGGGTCATACCTGCCTCTGGGCCACATGATCCGAGAGCTCTTCCATGTCTCTTTTCATGTAGTCCAGGGAGGTACGTCTCAAGTCATTCACTCCAACATGGACAATGACAGAGTCATATTTGTACTTGTTGTGGAGTGACTTGAGTGCATGCGTTATGTGGCGGATCCTGGCACCCGACAGGCAGCTGACTGTAATTTTCTCCTTATTCAACCTGGTGAGAGGGACATCAGTGTGCCGGACTATAGAGTCACCTATGACTAAAGTGGTAGGTACATTGTTTTGCCTTAGGGGCTGTTGCTGGGTGGCACACTGGTGTTGTGAACTATGTGACACATTTGTTGTGATTGGTGTTTGTTTGCGTTTCAGCTTCAGAGGTCTTTGTTGCTTGGGCAGGTTACAGTTAAGGGCCTCTGCATATGTGGATTTAGGGTTGCTATATGTGGGTGTTGGTGGTCCGGGTTTAGAAGGGCTATGTGTTGCTTGAGGTGTAGTGTGTGTGTTAACCTTCTCCTCTTGACTGTTTAGCACAATCTTGGGTGGAGAGAGCTTTGCTTCCATTTTGGCTATGTAAGTGCATCTCTCACAGGTTGTAGTGTTGGGTGGTAGGAGGAGAGGGTTGTCTGTGTATATGAGGCAATTGCTGCATTGCCCCAGTATGCCCAGATTCACCAGGTGGACAGGAGAAATCACCGGAAGCTGACCCTTGGACATGCCTGGTTTGGGGCTTTTTTTTTTCTTTGTAAAGTATAGGAGCTGTTTCCTTAGCGAGGTACTTTGCAATTATAGGCTGTTTAGTGCCTACTATTAATTTCTCCTTGTTAACAAGGAGAGTTCAGTGATTGTATTAGTTTAAGGCTTCCTAGTGCTTTCCAGCAGGTATTAGAGAAAGTGCTAGTCACAGGGATGCTTAAAGGTAAGATTGAAAAGAATGCACTCTGCAGTGTGCACTAGAGAAGTTAGATGTGAAAGTAGGTAACTTGAGTTTTACCTGTTTAAAAAGTTAAGGTTTAGTGGAGCGTTACTATTTTTAAAACAGCAAGATGGATTGAAAGGGGTGGTCACTTTTGTATTTTGGTACTATGAAATATTGTAGGATGGCCAATAAATTTAAATAATTGAAGGGGTGGGATTTCAAAAATGATGATTTTGTGATTACTCACATAAGCCAGTGAAAGTAGAGAGAAATGAGATATATGGTCAGATTAACATAAGAGGCGGGCAACTAGAAAGACAGTGGTATTTAACAAGACAACTTAAATGGGTGGGAGGGCGGGAAAAAATTCTGCCTGACTCAGAACAGAGAGAGCTATGGTCTCTTTTGAAGTTTTAATATGCTGTTAAAACAGAATGCAAGCAAAACACAAGGTAAAGAAAACAAACTACAGTATTCAAAATATAGAAAGGCAATACAGTAATACAAAAAATAAAAGCAAACTAACCTTTCCTTCACAGCAAAGTGTAGCAGAGTCTGGATGAGCCTTTCTCAAATATATTGAGCACTGGACTTGATAATTCAGCCTACAAAATCAAGCATTTGGCACCTTTCCGTAATGGTCTCCTATGTCTAGGCTTAGGCTGGTGGGCCAGGTAAGACCAGTGTTTGGTAGGGTAACTACCGCTGAAACAAGGAGGTTGGACCTGGAGAAAATCCTTGACTCTTAGCTTGGATTTGGCCTTGGTCTCCATTTTCTTAAGTATAGCCTCATAAAGATGCTTTTAACTATTTATTGGATTAAAAACATATGTGACTTGAAAAATAAACTTTTATACAGTTGAAAGATTAAAAAAACGAGCAGGGAATCTAAACCGTATCATGTGGTGTCAAAGAAGAATGAAAGGCAAATACTTTAGATCTCTCAGCTATCATCTAATTTCTTGAAGTCAGAACATTTAGTATGACTCTTAAGACCAACATTTGACTCTTAAGACCTTACATTTCTGGATTAGTACACTTGTATACCCTGTTTTGAGAAGATGGCTGCTTGCAAATTACTCTCCAACTGCCTCACAGAGAAGTACCTGTGATTTGGAGTAAAACATATGACTTCTATTTATAGGTTTCTACTTTGATCTGTCCCAGCCCCAGGTGTTTACACAGTAGTATCTTGTTTTGGGGTTTGTCTTCATAAAGCTTCAAAATAGTCAGGCTTTTTCATATTTGGATATCATCTTACTTGTAGAAACGGATCTGTGTGTGCTAGAGTGTATATCCAATATAATTCCACACCTAACCAAATTAGTGCACTGTTTAAAGCAGTACTTCTTTATAGAATTGTCCAATATTTTTCCTAAAGAAGAACTCCTAGAAATAACTTTTATGCAACAAATGACAAAGATCAGCAAGACATTCTTAGGCTTCCCTTTGTTTCTCGCCATGTAATCATTAAGGGTGCCCAATGTCATACTGGATATCAAAAGACTCTGACAGACTTTGGAGTGCTGGACACAGCTATACAGTTGCTCACTAGGCATGCGTCCCCCCGCTAGTCTCAGACAATTGATTCTTCAGACTGTAAGTGAGGTGTTCATCTGGATTTCCTTGAGGAGCAAGCTTATTTACTCTCAGAATGTCTTTTAAACTATTAAAGATGTATATAGACTTATCGATGCAAAGACTTTTGAACCATATGTTTTTAGACACCTTACCTAGCATTAAATTTATCACAAGAATTGTTTGGCACCTGAACAAACAAGGCAATGCCCACCAGGGTCTGTCTGTTAAAGCCCTTATTAAATTATCACTTAAGACATTAGGCACACATGCATTAATAGAAAAGAAACCAAATTGTATTGTCTGCTTTCATTTTCATGTATTGTACATTACATGTCTTCTCTTTAACAATTATCATTCAGTCCAGCATTGCATAAATTGCTCAATCCCCTCCTTCCCTTTAACCTTCATGTATTGTTCCCAAAACTTCCATTTATTTCTATGTAATTTGCTCCTTCACATTTCTAAATGTCCCCACCTCCAGTTCTTTTACATCCTTTACAACATTCAGTACTTCTGTTAGTTATTTTATTTTTTATTTGCACTTTCTAGTAATTCCTTTTTTGGATAGCCAATAGCATTATACTTCACAAGACGTTACTGTGTGTGTGCAGTTCAAGTCCCTTGTCCCATCTTAAAATTTCCTTAGTTGCAGCCATTTGCTCCCCCAACATTTCTGACAAAATACTCTGAAAGGATTAATTTTTTTTTTTTTTTTTTTTTTTTTTTTTTTTTTTTTAGAATTTGCCAACTCTTCTCTCTTTCCCATCACAACTTCAGCATTTTCTGTCTAGCTGAAGAAAACATTTCTTAAGTCTTCTTAGGGTATAAAAATCCCAAGCAAAAGTACTAAACCTTCTAGGCCTTTTTTTGCATACTTGGAAAGCCATACAAATGTCCTCCCATTGTTCTTTTTTTAAACTGTCTTTTATAATCTCCTGTAATTGATTCTTGTACATATTGTGCAGTATTTTGTATGCCCAACTAGTTATCCCTTTTAACAGTAGCTTTTGCTCTAAACTCAAACACTGTACCAGAGATGATCCTTCAGTTTGCATACCCCTAGACCTTTTTCTTTGCCTCTGTTCTATCAATCTCTGATAGGGGAAGCAGTCTGCAACTTAGGGGTCTGTCTGTTGTGTACACAGGCATTATTTTCTGAGGCATGGCAGTATCTCATAGAGTAGTTCTATGGGCTAGGAGTTCATGGAAGGAAAACAGGCAGGCTGTACAGAATTTAGAGAGTATGCAAGAGAGTGAGTGAATGAGGGGGGGAGAATACAAGAAGGAGAGAATGAATATGAGAGGGAGAGAGGAACTATACGAGAGACTGAGAGAATGAGTTGGAGAGGGAAAAAGAGAATAAAAGTGTGAGAATGAACAAGAACGAGGATACAAGAGAGAGTCAGAGAAGAAATGAGACAGGATATGAGTGAGAGAAGGAAAAGGAGGGTGAGAGGATATGAGAGAATGAATGAGAGAGAGAGAGAAGATACAAGATTGACAGTGAGAGAATGAATGAGTGAGGGGTGAGAGGATATGAGAGAGTGTGAGGGAATGAATGAATGAATGAGGTGAGAGAGAGGATATGAGAGAGAGTTAGTGGGGAGAGAGAATGAGGGAGAAAAGAGAGAGAGAGAATGGGCAGGGAGAGAGGATAAGAGTGAGAGAGAATGGGAGAGGGAGAGAGGATGAGAGAGTGACAGAGAATGAGTGAGGGGGAGATAGGACAAGAGTGAAAGGATGAGAGAGTGAGCAAATGAGTGAGGGGGGGAGAGTACGAGAGAGAGAGATGGAGTAAGGATATGAGAGAGAGATGAAGAGAGGATACGAGAGAGGGAGTGAAAGGATATGAGAGAGGGAGTAAGAGGATACGAGAGAGGGAGAGGGAGTGAGAGGATATGAGAGAGAGATTGAGAGGATGAGAGAGAGAGAGATTGGAAGTAAGAAGCTAGAGAGAGTGGGAGCGAGAGGATACAAGAGAGAGTGGGAGTGGTAGGATACGAGAGAGTGGGAGCGGTAGGATACGAGCGAGAGGATACGAGAAAGTGGGATCGAGAGGATATAAGTGAGAGTGTGGTAGGAAGAGGATACGAGTGAGTGTGTGTGGGAGGGAGAGGATACGAGTGAGAGATTGGGAGTGAGAGGATACCAGAGAGTGCGGGAGGGAGTGAAAAGATACGCGAGGGAGAGGAAGGGATGATATGAGAGCAAGAGTGGGAGGGAGATGATACAAGGGGGAGAGAAGATAAAGGAGTGGAAGAGAGGATGAGGGGGAATGAGAGGAGGATACAAGAGAGAGAGTGGGAGTGAGGATACGAGGGAGAGAGGATACAAGTAAGATAGGGGAAAGAGGATACGAGAGAGCAAGAGGATAAGGGAGAGATGATACAAGGGAGAGAGAGAGAGTGGGAGCGAGGGGGAGGATACGAGAGAAGAAGATACAAAGGGAGAAGGGAGAGAATACAAGAGAGGAGGTGGTAGAGATGATATTAGAGAGGATATGAGGGAGAGAGAGGATACGAGAGAATACAAGGGGAGAGAGGAAGAAAGGATACAAGGGGAGAGAGGGAGGTAGAGAGGATGGGGGAGAGGATGCAAGGGAGTGAGGGAGGGGAGGATATGAGAGAGGAAGGGAGAGAAGAGGATTCAAGAAAGAGTGGGAGAGCGGATACGAGAGAGAGGGTGGGAGGGAGAGAGGATACGAGAGAGAGAGTCGAGGGAGAGAGTGAGGATACGGGAGAGTGGGAGGGGGAGAAAGAGGATACGGGAGAGTGGGAGGGGAAGAGAGGATACCAGAGGGAGTGGGCGGGAGAGGGAGGGAGAGAGAGAGGATACGAGAGAGAGAGTGGGGGGTACGAGAGAGAGTGGGAGAGAGAAAAGGATATGAGAGAGAGTGGGAGAGAGAAGAGGATATGAGAGAGAGAGAGTGGGTGAATGAGTGAGGATACGAGAGAGAGTAGGAGGAAGAGTGAGAGGATGTGAGAGAGAATGGTAGGGAAGATATGAAACAGACAGAATGGGAGGGAGGGAGAAAGGATATGAGAGAGAGAGGATGAGCGAGAGGGAGTATGGATACTTGAGAGAAGAGAGGGAAGGGTGTGAGAGGATATGAGAGAGACAGGGAACGAGGATACTTCAGAGAAGAGTGGGAGGGAGAGGATATGAGACAGAGTGTGAGACAGAGTGGGGGGAGGGATAGAGGATACTAGAGAGAGGGAGTGAGGGTACTTGAGAGAAGAGATGGAAAGGAGTGAGGATATGAGAGAGAGAGAAAGACAGGGAGAGAGGATACTTGAGGGAGGAGTGGGAGGGAGTGAGAGAGGATACGAGAGAGAGAAGGAGTGAGCGGATATGAGAGGGAGGGAGAGAAGATAGGCGGAAGAGTGATAGAGGTTACGAGAGGGGAGAGGATATGAGAAGGGGGAAAGAGGATACGAAGGGGAGAGAGCAAGAGAGAATACGAGGGGGAAGGATCGAGTGGGAGAGAGGATATAACTGGGAGAGCGAGGTTACGAGGGGGGATAGAGCAGGTGAAAGTGTGAGGAGGAAGAGGTTATGAGGGGGGGAGAGAGAGGATACAGTTGGGAGAATGAGGGAGGAGAAGATACAACGGGGAGAGCGAGGCAGAGAGCATACAACGGGGGAGAGCAAGGCAGAGGGAGCATACAACGGGGAGAGCGAGGGAGAGACAGGATACAGCGGGGGAGAGGATACGAGAGAGTGAAAGGATAAGTGAGAGGATACAAGAGAGGGAGAATGCGAGCAGATACGAGAGAGGGAGAGACAGGATATAAGAGAGCAAGAGAGATGATATGAGAGAGGGGGAGAGAGGTGATACGAAAAAGAGAGGTGATACACAAGAGAGAGGAGGGAGAGAGATGATACAAGAGAGATAGGAGTGAGAAGATACGAGAATGAGAGGATACAAGAGAGAAGGGAGGGTTTGAGAGGATACAAGAGAGGGAGGGTGTGAGAGGATACGAGGGAGGGGGAGAGGATGCAAGGAGATGCATGGAAGGGAAAGAACATGAGAGAGGGGATACGAGAGTGAGTAAAGATGCAGGAGAGAATGAGTTAGGAAGGGAGAGAGGGAGAGAATGAGTGATGGGGAAGAGCGAGGGAGAGAATACAAGTGCAAAGGGGGAAAGAGAGGGAGAGAAATTAAGTGAGGGGGAGAAAGAGGAAGAGAGTGAGTGAGAGGGGAGAAAGCGGAAGAGAGTGAGTGAGAGGGGGAAAAAGAGGAAAAGAGTGAGAGGAAGGGATACTAGTGAGAGAAAGAGAGGAGGAAGAATGGAGAGGAAATGAGATAGGAGAGTGATGGAGGGAGACAGAGAGAGTGTGCGAGGGAGAGGTTACGAGAGAGAGAAGGTTGAAAGAGTGTGAGAATGAATAAGAGTGAGAGAACGAGTGAACATGTGAGAGAGATGATACGAGAGAGAGATAACAATATTCGGGATGTAGTCTTCTATTTGAGTATTCAGGAAATGTTTGTAGAATGCCCAATTTACATCCTATTTTTATTCCATTTCAAATAAAATTTGTAGTTTTCTGGCAAATCATTGAGGGTTTACAGTCACTAAAAAATGACAGGCATTTGAGTTTCAAACTTAATATACTTCAGAAAATGCATGTTACTGTAAAACCTGTTATTCAAACAATTTTCTAAGTGTATAAGAGCACATTTAAAAATATTTACAAATCTGTCTGTAGTTTTTGGCCTTTGTGCCTGATTCCTGATATAAGACGTTCATAGCTACAGATACTAGATTTACAAGTTGCTCACATAATCGTATCGTCATTGTAGAAAGCAGATGAGGCACAGGATACACAGGGGTAGATGTTCTAAAAGCACTTGGTGGCTCATATGTACATCTTTGAACAGCGCGAATGCTACCATGCTCTGAATAAGAGAAAAAGCTGTCCAGAAGTATGGAGCATGAAATGGAGAAAGCAACTAGAAGCTGGAATTAGCACTTTTATCTGTATCTTTGAATATGTGGGTGGGGGTTAGGAGAGAATGCCGAGCACTTCCAGTGGTGGTACATGGATTTTTAGCTTTATGAAAATTAACAAGTAAAGGAAGGAAGATTTATCCAGTAGCAATCAATACTATCAACCCCCTTTTCCCATTTTCTACATGTGGCCAGGCTGTCAACTGTTGCCCTCTTTCTTATTTCAGTGTCACACTCCTATGTTCTTCAACAGCTAGAGCGTCTTCTGTGTGGAGACGTGTGAATGGGCATACCTTCATTGAAGGTTGTGCGTCAGGGCTGGCAACTCGGCACGTAAAAATCTACTGCCAATCATTAGCGGACCAGAGTTCCACTGTGGCGACCCCTAACCGGGAAAAGCCGAAAGAGACAACAACAACTCCTATGTTCTTCAACAGTCATGCCCCATTCTTCTTTCACAGAATCCAAACATCTCTTTACTGGATCCCTTGTTTCTTGTTGCCTTCTTCTTGTCTTTCCCAAATCATCCCCAGATTGTCTTCTGCTTTTCTGCATGTGTCCAAACTACTATAATCCGTTCTGTTTGGCTCCCTGTGCAATTTCAGCTACTCTTCTACTCTACTGGCTTCTACTCTGATGTCCTTATTTCTTCATCTATCCCACAGTGTGCATCTTACCACCCATCTCAGGCACTTCATTTCCATCACATCTAGCTTCCTTACCTGCTCTGCTTTTACTGCCCAGGTTTATGTACCATACATTAGTAATGGTTACACCCTTGATCGGATGTCTTTTTTATCCATTCCCCAACCTTTGGGTATCAGATCAGACTTCAGCCATTTCATAGACTTTGGATGTGTAGCTCAAGCTCCTCCCCTTACCCATAATCCTCTTCCAAGCCCCAGATCAGATTTTTCTTCTGGTGCAGACTTGGTTTCTCATAGCTTAGGCATTTTTGGTGAGATTAATTTAATCAAAAATCAGATTTCTTTTCTTGTTGGGGTTCTTTCACTCTCTTCTTTTTTTCACTCCTTCCTCCCCTATGTATGTATTTGTATAGACATGTGTATGTATAGACATGTGTATGTAAACTTGTGTTATATTTAGTTTTACTGTGGTGTGTGGTGGTTGCCTTCTTCTAGGTGTATTCTCTCATCTTCCTTACTCTCTTGTGTACTTATCGTTACCATTGTTTTCTTCCCATGTTTCTGGGAAATTCTTCGGTACCATCATTGGTATTCTGCTCTGCTCTTTCATGACTTGTGTGTTTATTTTTGATAGAGTCAAAATGTCAGATAAGCCTATAAGATATGCTCTTCTTGTGGGCACAAAATTCCCAGTTTAGATACACACACTGAGTGTATGTAGTACCTTGGAGCTGCCCATCTTGAGGTCAGATGTGACATTTGTTCAGGCATCAACTGAAAGGCCAGAGAAGTACCTCACAAAGAGTATTACTGGCCTCAAACAAATGCCCTACACTGACTGCCTCAGAAAACTCCAGCTTTACTCAGTAGCATATCGCCTACTCCGAGGTGATCTCTGCCTAACATGCTATGTCAAACCCAGAGCTGTTGGACATGCTACACCTAAAGAAATCCCAATCCCTCCGAGCTACATGCTCTAGAGACCTAAACCTTGTCACCACAATAAACAGGACACGCTGGAGAGATAGATTCCTGTCCCATAGACTTCCTGTACTCTGGAACAAGCTACCCATCTGTGTCAAGCAAAGTTCTTCATTAGAACTCTTCAAGAAAAATTTTGATGAATGGATGGGAAATAGGAAATACACCTTGGGGATCACTTCTGTGTCTCTCTGCTGGATAGTGGCACAGGAAAATAACTTTTTTGGGTGTCGTCAGCTATGGAACCTTGCTGGCTAGGCTTACATAGGCCTTTGGGCCGATAGCCTGGTACCTACCTATGAACCATAGGGGCTCTGGTTGAATGCCAAGCAAGCTTATTTTGAAAGGCTTACTGTCAGCATCTTCTGCTTCTACAGTGTCTGAAACTTCCCCTTTTGCTGCTAAACCAGTAGAAAAGTCTCTAGGGGAGAATGATAGTAATCTAAGGACAAGCCAAAGGAAAATTCTAAAGACTCCAGGAAGTGCTCCCCGACTGCTGCCCTCATTCAGTGCTGACTTCGGCACACCATTGACTATATCAAAAGATTTGGATCTGGTACTGACTTCGGCATACCATCGAAGATTTCAAAAGATTTGGATCTGGTACTGACTTCGCGCAAGTCTTCTGTCTGTAAACAGCCCTGATTTTCGCTGGAGCCAGTTTCTTTAAGACTTCACTCTCCTTTTCTTCAAAAAACTCCATGTAGTTTTTCCAGGCCTCCATCCTCCTCCTCCAGGTCTAGGAAGAACCTGTCTGAAGCAGGATGAGGAGGAAATTTCTCAGGACCCACATTCAGTTGGGTGTTTTGCCATCTCAGTCTTTCATTAGACCCATGAGCATCGGACCAGTCCAGTCACCTTTAGTTATTCCTACTCCAATCTGCTGTTTGGCTTCAGAGTTTCAAGAGCCAAGAATTCTGTGATTGTCTGGGTTGGATCCGAAGAACTGGCTTTCATCAACTCTGACATCTTCTCTGATCAGATGGTGCTGACCTTATTGGAACCAGAGGGATCTCTGAGCTGTAGCTTTGATGCCAGATCTGAGGGTAGAGGCTCGACTCCAATATTTTGAGAGCCATCCCTTCCCCTTGAGACCTCTGTGCTTGACAGTTTGTCTCCGACCCTGCTTTGAGGTAGGGTCATGAGGAAGTACTGGATTTCTCCATTTAGGTGGATTCGGCTCATGCTGAAGTGGTCCTGAGTTCCCCATTGGCATCTGTGCTTGAAGGAAGTGGAGAGAACTGAAAACTGGACATCCTTAACCCTCCAGGTCTTCCTCCTCCACAACTGTCTGCCTGGGGTCCTCAACCTGCTCATTCTGTTCAGTTGGGCAGCCAGTCCATTTTAGCCTTGAGACCATCCTTTTGCAGGACTCCCCACACACTTCCTGCTCCTTTTCGGATCATCCCCATAAGGAATTTCCCTGAAAGCATCCATGCAAGAGGTGGCACATTGATTCCCCACAGGACTCTCTAAAAGAAAACACTGACTTCAGTAAGGGGGAAGGGTTCCCCCAGATCACCCCTTGAGGATATATCATTCAGAGAGTCTTGAACTTCTAAGACAAAAAAGTGGTTGGTCTTCTGAAGCCCCTTTCCAAGAGGAGTCTGTGTTTCTTGAGGCTTTCGGGACTGTCTTAGCTATGTACTGGGTACTTCTCTGGCGGATGAAAGTCCCTCTCTCCATCCCTCTAACATGGAGTTTAGTGTGTGTGACAAAATCAAAAAGCATATTTTTGCTTAGGCAACCTTTCACCACTGAACTATTTGGCATATTTCACAAGGATTTGACAAATTAACTTAAATTTCTCTCAGGGTACATGCCTGATGAGGATATAAAGACAACTGTCTACCCTTTGATCCCTATTAAATGCCTCTATGTGTCTGATCTCGTACACTACACAGTGATCCCAGAGCAGCACGTTCTGGCGTTACCATTAGGAGGCATGCCTGGATGCACTAATGCGACTTTGCAGAACCCTACAAGATGTCCTTCATCAATGCACCTTTTGTTGGCTCTACCTTAGTTGGACCCAAAGTTATCTCTAGGATTGAACTGGATAGGAAAACCCCATCTGCCATAGGGTAGGGATATGTTGTTCTACCCCTCAGGAGACCTTTTCCAGAAACCAGAAAGTGAGTAGAAAGATGTGGTTCTGGAGATCTCATAGGTTTTCTCATGACTGCTATGGAGATGGATCCCCCTGTGGCAAAGGTGGGAACTCTAATGGCAGATGTCACCCACTAGGCAGAGGGAGCCTGCAAAACCAAGGTTTCAAAGGCCCCTTTTCTAAGAAGCCTTTCCAGCTCCCCTGAAGTGTTGCCCGATTGCTGAACTTTAGAGGCAGTCAAATGTTGGTGCTTATATTTTTACACCTAGAAGCCTAGACGTCCATCACCAAAAATGTCTGGGTCCAGAGAATAATTGCCAGAGGTTATTACATTCCCTTCCCCTTGCCATTCACTCATGAAAATATCCTGCTGTACCACTCCATCACAGAAAAGAAGCAGCCTCAGAGGTATAAAAGCTACTAAGAAAGGGACTTCCAAGATGACTGCATATTGAGTAACAGCTGAATTTTTTTTCTCTCCCAGTGTGAAAAACTAGGAAGAGAGAGACAATAAACCTGTATTTTGGGGTAAATTTCAGTAAATGGCTAGTAAGGCCACTGCCTGGATGCCAGCAAAAAAGAAATTGAGAACCTGAAAGAAAATCACAAAAGGTGAGGAATAAAACATGGCTGGGAAGGGGAAGAATTCTGCAGCTGTTCAGCATAAAACAGTGCAAGCTCCAGCTTTAGTGCAAGGCATGACCTTCAGTAACCTAGATGAAAAAATAAATCAGATGTACTCTGAGACGATTAAAATAAACAGAGCACTGAAGGAGTATAGCAATGCAAATAACAAAAGGCTGGTAAAAATGGAGGAAGCTTTAAAAGGTATTCAGATGAGGTGAAGAAAACTTCAAAAATCAGAGGTTGAAAAGGCTGGCTGAATGAGACTGCTCAAGAAGAGATGTTTCAAAAATAATCGAATTAAAGGACAGAGCAGATAGGGAAACATGAGATTTTTTGCTGTACTGGAGTTAGCTGGAAGAAACAGACTGTATTAATTTTATGAAAGCACAAATAAGCAACTGGACTAGTATTCCACAGCAGAAGTTGTTAATTGAAAGGGCATATTGTGTATGCTCCAAACCTGACCATGCGAAAGCAGCCTAGACTTTCACTAGTAAAGATACAATCCTACCAGCCAGCAGGAGGAGTTGATTCTGACAAAACTGTGGCAGATGGGACAAAGTACTAAAAATAAAAGAATGTAGAGTGTTTGTGTAAAATGATTGCTCACTGTACACCAGGCAGAATGGAGTAAACTTGTTCCACTAATCAGGAAATGTTGAAAAGCAAGTATGAGATTCAAGCTGCTTTACCCAGTTATTTTCAGAATATTCTTTCAAGGAGGGACAAAATCATTTTGATGCAGAGGATGCTAAAAAGGAAATACAACAAAAAGTGAGTTATGAAACAGGAGGAGATTCTAATGCTGTTTTTTTCTGGTAAAAAAAGATCACAGAGGGACAGTGCCAGTGAAACCTTTAACAATTTTTAAACAGAAAATGCTTGGGAAATAGGAAGAAAGCACACAAGTTGACTAGAAGAACCAGGAGAATGTTGGAAATGAAGCAGAGACTGGATTTGGGAGATGGTAATCAACGAGAATAAAGCTAGCAGCTCAGAAAATGACAAACAAATATAGGGTTATAAAGCATTAATCATATTTGTGAAACATGATGATCAGAAAACCTGGAAATATTCGACTTTTTTTTTTTTTTTTACTTTTGTCATACTTGTAGGGGACTCTAAAGCATATGCCCCCCTTCATGCCATTAATGTTTGGAATAACATTTGGGGGGAGGAAGTAAAGAGTTAACTATAAGTAAAAACATTTTATTATTTTTACTTAACTCTGAAAGCAAAATTTTATTTTTAATAGTGCTTTTTATAATACATACTATAATCTGAATGCTGCAAAGTTTTCTTAGTTATTTTTGAGTGTAATGGGGATACTAAAGTAAGCAGGTGCCCCTGTTTCCCCTTTCTTTCTCTTTGTTCAGTTTTAAGAAGCTTGAAGTGGAGCTTTTCTCCTTGGGTCTCCACTGAAAATGGGCCACAAGCCCAGTTAAGAAATGTCAAGAAATAAGTAAATAAATAAATAAAAAAATGAGGCACTGCAACATAAAAAAAGAAGATAGGTCTGGTCAAAAGAGCAGGATACAAGAAAAATTTATGATGTTTTTTGACTGTTGTATAGGGGAATGACTGGATTAAGGCCCTTGGCTCGATCTAATAAGTTTTAAGAGAAGGCAAATAAAAAAAGAACATTGCCTAGAAAATAAATGAGTGCTTGTAGAAGCAACTCTGTATCTAGTTCTCATGTATCCATAGAGACAATCTGATAAAGAGCAATAATTTGCATTCCACTGTTTGAATTGTCTGAACTGACTGATGTTTTTTTTTTTTGCAACAGTTTACTGTAAACTGTACTAGTTCAGCTGTAGCATTGCCCAATTCCAGGTTTGCTATTTCTGCGTCTATTTTGTAACTTCTGAGCATTAAATTTAAGCTATCTTTGTTGGAGAGGGCCCTTCTGCACTCTTGTGGGAAGAGAGTGTTGTCTTGGTCCCACCTAATCGAGGATGATTAGACTAGAGCTCAGAGAGCTGGCCCTTATTGGCTAGTCTGAGTTTAAAGGGTAATTTCTCATTTTATTTAAGCCCTGGGTTTATGCTCGTTTGCATGTAGTGCACCATTGTGCACTGTCGCATAACTGGCTACCATTGGTATTATAGACGCAAACATTTTGCTTGTTAAATTTTCCCTTAGCACTTTGCTTCTGGTCCTCCAGAGGTTTTCCTTGGCCCTGCTCTACTGTCAGGTGCAACACTAAGCCTAGCCTCAGAGGTACCAACACACCTCTCCGTTCTGAAGTGCGTCTTTCTTTCCTGACCATATAAGTTTACCTAACACTACAGACAGGCAATTTCCCACAGTTTCTCTAGCCAGCTTGGTCGACATGGGCATCCTGAGGCAGTGTAGCAGCTGTCTCATTTTCGACAACCCTGTACTCCTAGTCCACACAAACACAGCATGTGATGGATGCAGCTATATTAATAACCTTGAAGCCATGTTCCCTCACACACCAGTCATTACACATGACAATGAGTGGGTTGTCAGTGGGCACAGCTCAACTCCTAGTCTATCCAAACCCACATCACACATGCCTCCATATATGGAGGTTCTCACCAGAAACGTACCTAAACACCAGAGACCTCCCAAACTCAAACACAATCACGTTACACGCAGTACTTCCTCTTAATCTGCAGAACAAAATACACATAATAGCTGTCTCACCAGTGTCTCATCTGTCAAGCACTTACAAAACCAAACGTATTAGTCATAAGTGATTCCATAGTGAGGCATACAGATGTCCCTCTCACCAGGCTGGATAAGGAGAAGTCACGGTCAGCTGTCTGTCCCATGCCATGATCCGCCATATCACACATGCACTCATGTCTCTCAAAAACAGGTACTATTATGACTTTGTCATAGTCCATGTTGGTTTGAATGACTTGCGACATACCTCTCTGACCTATATGAAGAGAGACATGACTGTCCTCTAGGACTATGTGTCTCAGGCTGATATGATAAGCAGCTTTTTGCCTTCACCTAGGAAGATGCCTCAATACAAACAGAAAATTATTTACTTCAATAATTGGCTTAGTTTCTGGTGTCATTCTAAGGGGGTACAGTATCTGTTAGCCTGGGATATGATCGACGGACCTAGATGCTTTGAAAGAGATGGTCTTCATCTGTCACCCCTGGGATTTCGGCTACTGGCTAAGGCTCTTGCCACCCCTATAGTGCCTTTTTAGGCAGTGTCTCAAGGACAAAATTCCTGATGTAAAAACTTAATCTAAAAACACTCTCAAGGTTATGCTGCTAAATGCTAAGATTCTTAACATGAAACTGCACTCACTGGAAGCAGTCCTCACCTTGGAAGAGTCATTTGTGCAGTCATAGAGACCCAGTTCAAGGCTGTGGAGAGCACCACAACCATACCAGGCTACACCTCCTACCACATGTTCAGACCACAAACTGAAGGCATGAAATCTAAAGGAGGCAGTGTATCGATATTCGTTAAAGATAAATGCACCTTCAGATTGGTTAAACAGTGCGATTCCCTGGAGATACTTCAGGTGCAATTAACTGTTGGTAGGGCACCTATTCAAGTCATTGCCAGCTACAAGAATCCCTCCATGAATCAGATACCCACTCTACCTATTTGGATCTACTTGAGTCTATCAAGATACATACGAACACCCTGGTTTTGGTTAACTTTACCCATCCATTGATTGGGTAAATTATTCGCACTATAACTCACTTACCCAAAGTTTCCTCTACTTTAACTCCAGTGGAATGGACCAGCTGGTGGACTCCCCGACAAGGGGTGCCAACATCCTGGTTCTGGTGCTTACCAATCTGGGGACCACTGTAGCATCCCCACTGTGAGGTCTTCACTAGTGAGATCTGACCACAAATTAGTCTCAATCGAAATAATTCTCACACCTGACCCCCCCCCTCCGCGACAACTAAACTAAAAAAAACTTCTCCAAAGCAGATTATAAGATGTTATGGGATGATATAAATAGCTTTACTGCACCACCCCCCTCAGATGGAACTGGCAACTCTGCCAAGTTCTACACCAGTGCTTTATACAAATACCTGTATAACTGCATTGACTTTGGCCGTACCTGATGGAATAAAAACAGTCTCTTCAAAGAAGAGCAAACCTGCCTGATGGACAACTGCCAGTAACAGGCTTTACAAGAAGAGGAAGAAATTGCTGTTTAAGAGTAAGAGGGAGTGAGCCCTAAACTGGAAATACTCCCTCCTCAGCTTAAACATGGAAGTAAGACTTCTTGTGAAGTCCTTCAGAGCAAACTACGAATCCAGATTAGCTTCCTCAATTAAGGACAACCGCAAGGTGTTCTTTAGTTACATCCGTAACTTAAAAGGAAAGGCCCAGATTTGTGCCGAACTGGTAGATCTGAAGTAGTTAACTTCATTTTATCTGCAACCTGTGGGTATTCGGATCTGAGCCGGCAAATTATTTTCTAGCTTCTGCTCTGAGCTCCTCCCCCTACCCATAATGCACCACCATCTCCTGCCTTCCCTCAGATTTCATTTGCCGCACCATAGTGAGCATCGTGGTCTCTTTTGCTCTGAGCTCAGGGATAAGTAAGTTGGGATTGTTCTTCCTATTTAGTGTGTCTGTGATCGTTGGTGTATCCTACCTCCCCCATTAGTATAACGCTTTGTTCGTCGGTTCAAAAAAAAAAAGTTTTTTGTCTCGTCATTTGCTGTTAGGCCCACTTTACCTCAGCGTGTGTGTGTGTGTTGTATTCTTTCTGTAAGGAATGGTGTTCAGTGTTGGATTATGGCTGATCAGCTTAAATCAGTCCTCAAAAAATGTACAGAGTGTGGCCACAAGCTCTCACCGGCTGATGGTCACACTCTGTGCGTAATTTGTTTGGGAGTGCCCCATTTATCCACCCAGTGTGCTATCTGGGTGGGTTTTAACCCAAGAGCCCTCAGGGATTGAAAGGTCAAATTGGTCACCAAAGTTCTTCTCCCTGCTTCTATGCTTGATTCTGCTTCGGCCTCTGTCTCCGCTACTCCCACCCAGACAGGGACTCAAACTCCCGCTTCTTCTGGTGCTGGGACAGACAAGCAAAAAGGGAAAAAAAAAAAGAGAAAGAAAAAGACAGAGACAAGGAAAGAGAAAGGCGCAGGGAGGATAAAGAAAGGAGGAGGGATAGGCCTCGTAAGAGATCCCTGGACAGGGAGCCTTTCCTTAGCCATCCTTCTAAGACTTCGAGAACAGTTTCTTCACGACTCTGATCACCCCGTTTCTCACCGGAGCCCCTGGAATCTTCGGATCTGAGGCCTTCCTCACCCTTGCTGCGCAGACCAGCCAGATCCGAGTCAGTTGCTTCTTCGCGATTGACTCAGCCTATCGGACTTAGACATGGACAGGATGATGCAGAGATTTCTTCAGGCCCAAATACAGATAGGAGACTTGCCATGCTCCTCTCCCTCTGGATGGGGGACCTCCATGCCCTTTTTCCGCCCCATCTCTCCTTCCCCGATTTGGGCGACTTCTTCGGGGTTTTTGGATCCGAGACTCTCTGGAGCTGGTAGCTTGGTGCAGATGGTTCCTCCAACCTCAACTCCGGCTGTTACCTTGATTTCCTCGGATCCGGCTAGTTCGGATCTGGGTGACTCTCGGAGCCGTGGACAGGGAGTCGGACCCAAGGGAACAGATTCTTCTTTGGCTCTGGCTTGTTCGGATCCGAACTGTTCCCTTGGACCTCAGGCTACCCTCACTTAGGCTCCGATCCCCGCTTTGGACCTGAGGAGGGCTTCTTCCTTGCTGTGTGATAAGGAGGTAAGCTCTCCATCGGCGTTCGAAGTAGTGGAGTGGGTTTTCTCCCAAGGATTGAGACCCCAGCCCATCTCCTCAGATTCCACCCAGACCCCTCTGCATTTGGCGTCGACTCCCTTCATCCTGTCTCAAGGACAGCCCATGCCAGAGAACCCCCAGGTTTTTCCCTCTGAGGAACTCCCTGCGGCTCATGGGTCCTCTTCAGAGCGTCTCATTGAAGAGGGCAACCGTAAGCGCAAGTGCAAAAGGAGGCACTTGGACTCCCCTGAGTCCCTCACTATGGACAGAGACTTAGAGGAAGGAGAAGGTTCCCCCAGGTTACCTCTCGAAGATGTCTCCTTCGGAGACATCATGGAGATTCTCCGCCAGAGAGGAGGATGGTCAGCCCCAAAACCTTCTATGTATGAGTCCGTGTTCCTGGAGGCCTTTTGCACAGGCCCATCTACTTCCTTGGTGGACCTTATCACCACGTGGGCATAGAAGGAGCCTGACACCATAGAGCCTATCCCGAAACGCCCTGACAAGATTCTGTCTCCTCCCACCGACAGACAACCCTGGTGCAAAGGAGCTCCCATTGACGCCATGGTGGTCACAGCAGCCACCAAGAAGGAACTATCACAGGAAAGTTCCTCAGTCCACCCTCCGGACAAGGAATCTAGGTCGGTGGTTAGGTTTGGAAATCGTGTTTATTCGTCAGCGACTTTTTCCATCCGTGCGCTTAACTATTTGGCACGTTATCCGGCTTCAGTGAGACCTCGTCTCAGAATTCACTGAGTCGCTCCCAGAGTCCTTATCGCAGTAGGACAAAAAACTGTTCTCTGCGGAAATGTCAACTCTGAAGTCGGTATCGAACACGTCCATGCATCTCCTTTCCCACGCTACGGAAGGAGCGGCTAGGGCAGCTGGGACAGGCATAACCATGAGGTGTCACACCTGGCTCAGGTTGTATCAGTTTGCGGACCCCTTCAAGGTGTCATTTATCAATGCCCCCTATGACGGTTCCTCCCTTTTCGGGAAGACAGTACGTGACACTCTTGTCCAGAATGAAAAAGATGGGAAGACTTTGTCTGCCATCGGGATCCGCTTCTCTAACCCTCAGTGGTCCTTTTCTAGCAGTAAAAGAGGGCAAAAGAAGATGTGGTTCCAGAAATCTCAGTTTTCCCGGGAGTCTCAGGACAACTATTCCCCCAGAGGCAGAGGGGGACAGGATCAACCCCGACCCATAGGTAGAGGGGGTCCTAGGAATTTCGGGTCTAGAGAACCTTTTTCTGACAGGCCTGCCCAACAGCCCTGAGGGGTTGCCCAACTGTCCTACTCTGGAGGCAGTTGGGGGAGATTGTCATTGCACCCAGCACCATGGGAGTCCATAACTGCAGATTGCTGGGTTCTACGAATAATATCCAGAGGCTACACTATCCCATTTGTTGCCCCACCGGGGCCTACAAGACACCTCCCGGATGTTCCACCCGCTCACAGGGAGGCCGCAGCTTTAGAGGTTTTAAAGCTACTTCAAAAATGAGCCATCTATCTAGTCCCCCTTCCGCCAGTCCGGATTAGCATTTACTCCAGGTTCTTTTTTTTTTTAGTGCCAAAAAATACGGGGGATCTCAGGCCCATACTGGACATGTCAACCTTGAACCTGTCCGTCGCCAAACAAAAGTTCCGGATGGTCACCTTACAGTCCATTCTACCTTTTCTCCAAGAGTGTGACTGGATGTGCTCGTTAGACCTCCAGGATGCCTACTACCATACCAAAGTTCACAGAAGCTCTAGGAGGTTTCTTCGCTTCTGGCTGGGAGCCAGTCACTTCCAGTTCAGAGCTCTACCCTTTGGTCTCACCACAGCCCTCAGGGTGTTCACCAAGGTAATGGCAGTCGTAGCAGCTCACATGAGGCTTTAGGGAATTCCGGTCTTTCCATACCTGGACAACTGGCTCTTCACTGCGTCCACCAAGCATCTTCTGTGTCTGGCCTGAGACTACGTTCTTCTCTTGCCAGATCGATTGGGGATTACAGTCAATGTTCACAAATCCTAATTACAACCAGTACAAGTTCTAGATTTCATCGGGGCACAGTTAGACACTTTGCAGCTAAATGTTTTCTTAACACCAGAAAGCATCTTGTATCTCAGATGTCACATAACCCAAATAGTGAACCTCAAATTTTCAAAAGCGAGCGATGTTCTCCGGACTCTGGGTTCCATGGCTGCCCCTATATCTATTCTTCCTTGCGCACGCCTTCATATGCGGGTTCTTCAATGGACGCCGGCGGTCCAATGGTCTTGGCTAGACCCGCCCATGGATTTTCCGATCACACACCTGCAGGACGTCCCTCCTTTGGTGGCTAAGTTCACTGGAGGTTGCAGTGGGACGCCCCTTCGTGTCATCCCCAGTCAAAGGCATGTGGTCCCAGACAGAGACCAAGTTGCACATAAATAAGATGAGGGCAGTGCTTTTAGAGTTGAAAGCCTTTCACACTATCCTCCCTCATGTCGGTTGTCTGGTATGTCAACAAACAAGGGGGAACCAGATCCTATCCCCTGTGCCGCGAGGCCATGAGAGTGTGGGAGTGGGCGATTTCCACTGGTCGGTTTAATTGCAACGCACATCCCGGGACACTCCAACATTTTAGCGGACAGATTGAGTCGGGCTATTCTGATACCGTACGAGTGGTCTCTGAAACAGTCAGTAACGGAGGAGATATTCCTTGCATGTGGACAGCCTTGCTGTGATCTCTTCGCATCTCTTTCCAACGCGAAGTGCAGCGAGTTCTTCGCTCAGATTTCCTCCCCAGGGGATGCTCCCAGAGATGTTCAAGTCCGTGTTTGGCCCCCCAGGCTTCTGTATGCTTACCCTCCGTTACCACTCATTTTGAAGTTTCTTCAGAAAGCTTGCCGACTAGGGTGCATAGTGATCCTCATTGCCCCATTCTGGCCTCGCCAAGTTTGGTTTCACTTCCTTTGGTCTCATCTTCTAGTTCCTCTGTGGATTCTGAATCCCTGCCCGGATGTAATCTCTCATCCTTCGTGCGCCTGCCCGCCCAACCTGGACAGCCTCAAGCTGACAGCTTGGTTGCTCCATTTCCAATGATTGCCAGGACTCCCGGTCTTTCATCCCCTGTAAAATCTATACTAGTGCCCTCTGTTAAAGCTTCCACTAGGAAAGTTTATTGCAGTAAATGGAAGCGTTTTTCCATTTGGGCCTCTCACGGGAACCTGGATCCTTTTACAGCCCATGTTCCGGTGGTGGTAGATGTTTTGACTAGTATCTTTCAGCAAGGAGCTAGCTCCTCCACGGTGAAAGTACAGTTGGCAGCCATTTCTAATTTTCATGTTGGGAAAGATAACATTGCCATGGCCTCTTCTAGGCTGTGTAAGGCATTTCTTAAAGGCACTTTTCTTTTGCGTCCTCCTGTCAAAGATTCGGTGCCTCCTTGGGACCTTACCTTCATCCTCCAGGCATTGGTGGCTCCCCTGTTTGAACCTACAGCTTCAGTGGAACTAAAATTTTTGTCTTGGAAGACAGCCTTTCTAGTGGCCATTATATCAGCCAGGAGGGTTTCTGAGCTTCAGGCTTTGTCTGCCGTGCCTCCTTATTTGGTCTTCCATAAGGATAGGGAATCTCTCCGTACAAATCCTTCATTCTTACCCAAAGTGGCATCTGAATCAAGCATAAACCAGTCTATTAATCTACCTGTTTTCTTTCCCAGTTTCCAAAACAAGGGTGACTATAAACTTCACTTGTTAGATGTTCATAGACAACTTCATTTCTATCTTCATAGAACAAAGTCATCCCGCAAGTCCAACCAGTTGTTAGTTTCCTTTTCCAAACCTTTTTTGGGAAAGGCCATTTCCAAGGTTTCCTTAGCTAGATAGATCACTCTTTGCATTTCGTATGTTTACAAAGCAAAAGGTTTATCTCCTCCTGGTATAATTAAAGCTCACTCTACCAGGTCCATGGCGACTTCTGCTGCTTTTTGGTCTAAGGTTTCTTTGGATACCTTCATTTCTCATTATAAATTAGACCTGATTTCCAGAGGAAGTGCATCCTTTGGCTCTGCGGTGCTCAGGAATATCCTTCCATGAGGGCCTCCCAGGATTTAAGTAGCTGGGGACTCTGTCCCACAGGTTGCAGATAAAATGAAGTTAACTACTTAAAGAAATTATGTACTCACCATAACGTTCCATCTGAGTTATTATACTTCATTTTTCTGCAACCTTCCCTACCTCCACCCCCCTGACCTTATCATATCCATAAGTATGTTGGGTTCTTAGGGCGGAGTTGCTAATGTGTATAGTTGCAGCAAACTCGATCTGACGGAAGGCAGGAGATGGTGGTGTATTATGGGTAGGGGGAGGAGCTCGGAGCTTAGAGCAGATGCTGGAAACGGCTCGGATTCGATATGGATCCAAATACCCACAGGTTGCAGAAAAATGAAGTATAACTACTCAGATGGAACGTTATGGTGAGTACATAACTTCTTTTTAATGATACCACATATACTAAATTTGTGGACATAGCTAGCCTGTTAGTTGACAGGTTCTGTGAAAAGTTCTCCCCCGTCCTCACCACACATACCCCTTAACATCCCTACTACCTGTCCCTCTACCTCATCTCTCTAAAGAGCAGGTCATAAATGCCCTAAGGCCAAAAACGCAACATCTGTGGGATCTGATAATAGTCCGGGATTGTGTCCTACATGGGCTGAAATAAGAATTAGCAAGACCACTGTGTACTCTCTTAATCATAGTCTAAGCTCTGGCTTCATCCCAGCTGAATGGAAAATGGCCACAGTTATCCCATTGCACAAAGGCGGTGCTTTCACTGACCCCAGGAACTATAGACCTATTAGCCTGACTAGCCTTATCTGCAAGGCCATGGAGCAAATCATCATGGACCTTATCAGCAAAGATATAGGTGATCTCCAAACACTTGACCCTACTCAGTTTGGATTTGTCAAAGGAAGATCATGCCTGTTAAACTGGTGAACTTCTGTGAGACATTCACCAAGGCCCTGGACAAGGGGAAATCTGTGCATACAGCCTACTTAGACTTAGCCAAGGCTTTTGACACTATCCTCAACTCAGGCATCATTGACAAACTCACCCAGCCCAGGTATTAACCCTTGTATCATTAGATGGATCACTGACTGACTCACTGATAGAATCCATATAGTCAAAATAGGGGAATCCGCCTCCAACTGCAGACCTGTAACCAGTGGTGATGTTCTTCGTGTTTCACTGTTGCAGTCATCACATTTGGATTATCTGCTTGCAGTAGCCCTCAGTTGGCCTGATTATCAAAGTCTTGGGTCCTGCGTCGGTTGCTGTCTCATCTTCTATGACGTCAGGTAGTCAAGGGTATAAAGCATGCAGCCAACGTCATTACATCAGTCTTTCTTGCCGTGTGGTGCCCGAAGTAGAAGCAGTTCACAAGTGCCGGTTGGCCGACTCCTGAAATTTTCGTTTTCGAGTTTCAGAACCGAAGTACTTCAACTAAGCTAAGTACCCTGTTGGGGAAACTTTTTCTTGCTCTAAACCAATGTCAGTAAAAGCCAATAATTGTATTTCTTGTGGAAAACAAATACCTCATAAAGATTTTCATTCATACTGTATTCCTTGCCTAGGCCCTGACCACGACGTACCTCGCTGTCGGTTTTGTGCCTTATTTAAACAGCAAACTGTTTGTCGTCAGTATGTTTACGCTTCTAAATATTTTGGTACTTGGTTCAATTACCCAGATATGGCTTCAGTAAGCCACCCGACTACCGACATTCTGAAAAAATCCAAAGATAAAGACAGAGACAGACTGCATAGGTCCAAAGCTGCCGATGACGCTTCTCCTAAGCTGGTCGTCGGTACTCAGTAAGGCGCTTTCGCAGCCCCTGATACCCCCTACTTCAGATTCGCAAGCCTCTACTGAGACCCATTCGGAGTCCGGTATGGTGCGAGATGCTTCAAATGTGGAACCTGTGGATGTCTCTACCTTGGATGGGTCTGGAGCCGCTGTGCAGGCACTGGCTTCTGAGGGTGTAATCAGACCTACTGACTTACATCTTCTTCAAGGTCTAAAACACGATCCATGCCTGGACATTGTTGATGATGCCTTTTCAGAATCTAGCTTGGCCCCTGACTCTCTACCTCCTGCTCCCAGAAAACCAGATAGATATTACAGGGTCCCTGACTCTCACAAGTTCCTCTTTAAAAATCCTACTGCGGATCCTGAGACCATTTCACAGGGACCCAAGGGCATTAAGGCTACTACTGCCAAAAATCCTACCCCCTCTGATAGAGATTCCAGAGCGCTGGATAGATGGGGTAAGAAGGTATACACTTCTGCAACCTTGGCCATTAGGGTATTAAACTGCCAGTTTCATATGTTAAAGTATCAGCAGCATATTATTGGATTGCTTAAACAGAAAATGATGATTCCTGACTGTGCTGAAAATAAAGATTTACAGGATTTAATGCATTCTGCTGAACAAGTTGGAAAACATACTTTGCAATGTGGTTTTGATTCACTAGAGGCATCTTGCAGGGCTGCTGTCACTGGGTCTGTACTTAGAAGGCATGCTTGGCTTAAGGAGCAATCTTTGCCAGATCATGTTAAAGCTAAATTGCTGGATGCTCTCTTAAACCAGGACCACCTATTTGGCAACAAAGCAGTAGTAGTATTTAAAAAGATGGAGGAAAAAGCTAAATGTATGCAAACTGTTAAACATTTCCTGCAAGTACAGCCTCTCAGATTTAGTAGGCATTGGCCCTCTAAGAATTGGTCCTTTCCTGTCTCTTCCAGGCCTTCTCAGTCTATACCCAGAACCAGCAGAACACCCAGGCTTCAGTCCCAAGGTATTCACAGGACAAAGCAGTGGGGGGCTCCCACTTCCAAAGCAGGGAGTAGTAACACTCCCCACTATGGTAAACTGTCTCAATGACTTAACTTTAAAACTTCCAAGCCTTGCACAACTGACTGCTCCTTTAGGGGGGAAAATTGCCCTGCAGGCAAAACATTGGGAACCCAGGACAAATGGGTTTTAAATATAGTTTCCCAAGGATACAGATTCCACACCTTACCAACCCCAAACGGTTGGCCAGATCTACCCCCAAATCAGTGGGTAGAGGCTCAAAAGCAAGTTCTCTCTCTCAAGTATCAGGGCTATTCAAACTGTCCCAGAAGAGGAAAGGGTACAAAGTTTCTATTCTATACTTTTCCTGGTGCTCAGAAAAGACCACTCCTTACATCCTATCCTGGACCTCTCTATCCTAAACACTTTTTTGGTGATCCCAAAATTCAAGATGTTAACTCTTCACCATTTGCTTCCTATGCTAGGCAAGGATGCCTGGTTAGCAACACTGGATTTAAAGGAAGCCTACCTGCACATCCCAATCAGGGAATCTTGCAGAAGGTACCTACGCTTCAAAGTAGGCTACATGCACTATCAGTTCTCTCCACTGCCCTTTGGCTTATCTACTGTGCCCAGGGTATTCACAAAGTGCCTAGCTCCTGTCATTGCTTTTTGCAGGCAAAGAAATATTCAAGTATACCCATACCTGGATGATTGTCTAATTCAGGCAGAAAGCCAGGGCATACTATTGAATCATCTGGCGTTTGTACAAAAATTGCTAACTTCTCTGGGGTACACCATAAACAAAAAGAAATCACATCTTGTACTCTGCCAACAAATTGTATTCCTGGGAGCAAGCTTGAACACAACTTCCCAGATGGCTTTCCTCACGCCAGATAAACAAGTTAATTTGACAGCCAACTTCAAACTACTGGTCACAAAGACCCAGCTATCTGCAAGGAAAATACTGCAAGCCTTGGGGTCAATGGCCTCCTGCATTCTCCTAATTCCATATGCAAGACTGCATATGAGGAAACTACAATAGTATCTAAAAAGCCTATGGTGTCAACATTCTCAGGATCTAGAAGTAATGATTCCTATCATACCTTGCCTGCAGATAGAGTTCCTTTGGTGGGCAGAGGCCTGCCACCAAAACAAGGGGCTGCCATTCACTCTACCCCTGCCGCCCAAACCCTAACAACAGATGCATCAGACTATGCATGGGGGGCTCACTTGGCAGGGAAGTGCATTCAGAGGAAAATGGAACCCAAGTCAAATGCACCTGCACATAAAACAAAAGGAAATGTTAGCTGTACAGAATGCTCTGACAGCCTTCAAGGACTACATTCTTCCAGGACAATTAATGATAAACATGGACAACACCACTGTCATGTGGTACATAAATAAGCAGGGGGGGAGCCCACTCATACCCTCTCTGCAGACTAGCCATGGCTCTGTGGACACAGCCTTGAGCTACCAAGTGCACCTACAGGCTCAGTTCCTGCTAGGAAAGCTTAACACACTGGCAGACGAACTAAGCAGAAGTCTCATGGACCCACATGAGTGGAAACTGGAACCAAAGATATTCAGCATGTTGAGAAACAAATGGGGGAGCCCAGAGATAGACCTGTTTGCCTCTCCCAGAATTACCAATTGGACAAATTCTACACAAGGACGCCCTACAAATAAGCTTGGAAAGTGGATTCCCTGTCCTTCACCTGGAAAATCCTATCAGTCTATGCCTTTCCACCTCTGCCTCTCCTCTCCAAGGTACTACTAAAGATCAAACAGGACAATACTGATTGCACCAAATTGGCCATGCCAGCACTGGTACCCCCTTTTGCTCAGTGTGTCACTGCTGGCACCATGGCACCTGCCTCAGACCCCTGCCCTGCTGTCCCAGCAGGAGGGACAGATTCTGCACCCTCTGCTTCAAACCCTGAACCTGGCAGCCTGGCTAATCACCTAATCTCTCCATTACCATCTCTCAGTAAGCAAGTGTTGGATGTCATTTTGGAGGCAGGGAGGCCTACTACTAGAAAATCTTATGCTGAAAAATGGAAAAGATTCTGCTCCTGGAACCAAGCTCAGGGGACGGGCACAGCAGTGCCCAATTTACCTCAGATTCTTCAATACTTAACTGAGATGCTTCACTAGGGCCTTTTCTTTTCCTCCATCAAAATTTATACCTCAGCCATTTCAGCTCATTACAACACAGAACCCACCCCTCTTCTCTCATCCACTGCTGAAGCAGTTCCTCAGAGGAGCCAAAAAACTTAAGACCACCCAGGAGAGCCCCTACTCCAACCTGGGACCTTAACTTTGTGTTGGAAAAACTCACTCTACCTCCCTTTGAGCCAGCTGCAAATGCAGAGTTGAAATTCCTTTCTTGGAAAGCAGCCTTCCTTTTGGCCATCACTTCAGCAAGAAGGGTGTCTGAATTACAGGCCCTTATGGCAGTGGAGCCTTTCATCATCTTTCATGCAGACAGGGCGTCCCTCAGGACAAATCCTTCCTTCATGCCCAAGGTGGTATCCAGTGTGGCTCTTAATCAGTCCATTCATTTGCCAACCTTCTTTTCTAATGCACAGAACAAAGGGGAACAAATACTGCACTCCTTAGATGTGCACAAACAACTTGGATTTTACTTGGACAGGACTAAACCTCTCAGGAAATCTGAACAGCTGCTGGTGGCATTTGCTGCAGGGGCAGAGGGGAAGGCCATTTCAAAGCAAACTATTTTTAAATGGATAGGCCATTGCATTCATTTCTGCTATAAGCACCATGGAAAACCTACCCCTCGGGATAAGACCACATTCGACCAAAGCTGCATCTACCTCTATAGCCTTTCTCAGAGGTGTCCCTACCAGGGACATCCTAGAAGCTGCTACCTGAAGGTCTGTACATACCGTCACCAAACATTACCATTTGCCAATTTTTTTCTAAATCCAGAGCTGGCTTTGCCACTGCAGTCTTGCAGGGCCTTATAGCTGGTCTTAATGCTATCTAACTTCCTCCTCCCATCCTTAGGTTTGGGAATCTACCCAAATGTGATGACTCCAACAGTGAAACATGAAGAACATAGTACAGTTGTGTACACTTACCATAAATGTAGATGTTCGAGTGTATTCACTGTTGCAGTCCTGGTTACCCTCCCTCCAGCCCCCTGACCTTTTTTGGCTATACCTCTATTCTTGTTTACTATGCTTAAACTTTTTGGTGTATTTGCTTTTTTGTTAGAGGTGTAACCTTGTGTGTGTGTGTGTGTGTATATATATATATATATATATATATATATATATATATATATATATATATATATATATATATATATTTGCTTCCTATTATGGGGGCACCTGACATCTGGGGCAAGAAAAAAAATGATGTAATGGCATCGGCTGCATGCTTTATACCCCTGACTACCTGACGTCATGGAAGATGAGACAGGAACGGACGCATGACCCAAGACTTTGATAATTAGGCCGACAGAGGGCTACTGCAAGCAGATAACCCAAATGTGATGACTGCAACAGTGAATACACTTGAACATCTACATTTATGGTAAGTGTGCATAACTTTACTTTCCACAGGGATCAGTCCTGGGACCCCTACTGTTTGGAATCTATTTCTTTGAAGTACAAGCTAAAGCTAGATCTGTGGCTGACAAAGTTTGCTGATGATTGTAAACTGAGAACTGTCGTAGAATCTCCACTTGATAATAACATCCTACAAGAGGGTCTTACACAAACAAATGATTGGCGCCAAAGTAATGGTCTTAAACTCAATGCAAAGGAATTTATTATCATCCCTTTTTGTAAGTGTGGTGATCCTGCTAACTACCACAACACCACCCTAGGTATGCAGTCAGTGGTGAGAGACCTGGGCACACAGGTTGACAGCAACTTTACATTTTATTACCATATCTCCACAGTGGTGAGAAGGTCATTCTGAATTACTCATCTCATAAATAAGGGCATTGCATCCAGAAAAAAAAGATGTTATAACCTCTCCATACTCTTTCCTCATCAGGCAAATAATTGAGTACAACGCCTCTTTTGGCATGTACCTCTCCAAGCACATGCAGCATTTGGTGAGACTACAAAGGTTCCTCACAAGGAAAATTCAAGGTCTTCTGCACCTGTCCTGTGTAGATCGTCTGAAATCACTGTCACTTTATTCTGTTTCTCACAGACTACTCAGAGGCGATCTATGCCTTGCATATAAGGCAAACTTTGACCCTGCTTTATTGGAAATGCTGCATAATCGCAAGTCAAATGGTACACTGGTTACTTGCTCCCAAGACCATAATGTAGTATGTGACATTAGTAGAACTTGCGAGAGGGACATCTGTGTCTCCCAGAGGTCACCACATCTTTGGAATGGATCCCCACTTCATGTCAGACAGTACCTCATTGGCCTTCTTCAAATGCAGTCTGGACGATTGGATGGATAACAGTAAATTCACCCTGGAGGTTCCACTTGTGTCCCTCTTGGACAGGGGCTTTTGGTGCTGATCTTTGAAATAAAGGTAGACCTTGGCTAGGCTTGTAAGGGCCCTATGGCCATTAGCCTAGTAACTTTCTGTGATACTATGAAAACTGAATACTTACTTCTTTCCATGCCTTTCTATCAATGGCTAGGAGATAAATGTTTTCTGAAAGCATTTAAGTGTTTTCCCAATCTAGGAGAGTAATAAGGATTAGATAAAACCAAACAGTACTTAGTAGAAGCACAGGCTGTACCATACATCTTAGCATGGATAACCTTCCTTTTAGGTTATCTCAAGTCTGAGTATGTGGCTGGCAGTCTGTGACAGTTTGGCCTATTAGGAGAGTAAAACTTAAATATTTGAAGATGTACATAGTTGTGTGTTTGTATTGAGTTAATAAGTTTAGAGGTATATTGGGGGGTGTTGTTTTTTGACGGCTTTCGATAAAATAAGTTTTGTAAGACATGACATAGGTTCAAATGGATATGACAAGAAACAGTTGCATAAAAGATCAACCTGCCAAACAGTGTATGCATGTAACACAAAATCTGGAACTAGACACGTAACAAAAAAACTGTTACACAGAAAATGTACAAGTAATAATTTCACATAATGATGCCTTCAATATTATCTTTAAATGTAAATGGTGTCACAGATGTATACAAAAAAGAAAGAATAGGGAACTATATTAAAATGTAGAATGCAAATAGCTATGCTGCAGGAGACACATTTGGAAAGAAATTGTGTGAATTTGACAAAAAAGGTATCTGAAGTAGTTTACTTCATTTGATCTTAAACCTGTGGGTTTCTAAGCCACATCAGATCCGACACGGCCGCATTTTCCAGCTATGGAGCCGAGCTCCAGACTCCTCCCCTTACCCATAATGCCACCTGTCTCCCTTTTTCCTTCAGATCTCGTTTGCTGCCATAGAGGTTACAAGCATGCTGTGTGAGCTCCAGTTATTGGATCACGTAAGTGAACTTTTCTCTGGGTTCTTTCTCTCTGACTGTATCTATTTTCTTTCCGAGTTCCTTTTTCTCACTCACGACTGTGTCAGATATAAAAAAGAAAAAAAATGTTCTCTCCTCTCCTCCTTTTCTATCAGCGTTTGTGGGCATGCGAGTGCGAGAGAGAGTGTGTGTGCGCGTGTGTGTGTGTGTGCGCGCGTGCGTGCTTTTTGGGTCTGTGTGGGTATGGCTGAAGGCCTAAGGCAGGATTTAGAAAATGTACAGTGTGTGGCCATAAGCTGTCCCTGGCGGATGGTCACACCTTGTGTGTGGTTTGCCTTGGTGCAGATCACCTCAAGTTCCCCTGTCTGTTTAGCACTGGTTTCAATCCCAGAGCACTTAAGGACAGGTGGGACAAACTGATTTTGAAAGGATAACTCCCCTCTTTAGGGACTACAGTCCCTTCCTCCCCAGCAGGGAAAGAAGCGGCTGCTGCTTCTACTTCCTCTTCCGTGGCCTCTGGGACTCAAACTTCCACCAAGAGGTCTGGAGAAGGGACAAGGCCAAGAAGAACCATTCCCGCAAGCAGTCCCCTGAGCTCTTGTCAGGGGCGGCTCTCCCACTGAAAATCAGGCCAGCGATTAGGCCTGGGTCTCCTCGTCTTCGTTCCCTTCATTCCCCCAGGTTCTCCCCCATGCCTGAGGAGACTCATAGCTAGTCCCCAGTAAGGTCTTCTCCCCAGCCTCTCCTTTACAGTTTCGGTGGCATTCTCCTGCTCTCACCCGAAGTTTAAGCGAAGTGGAGCTGGACAAGATAATGCGGAGATTCACCCGCACTCCGATCCATATGGGGATCTTGCCGGCACCATCTCCCTCCAGAGGGGGCTCTTTGCAACCTTTGTCCCAATCAATAACTCCTCTGATCTGACCAGAGCTCTTGGATCCGCGGACTCTCTGGGTATAGGGGTCGGTGCCGATGGTACCATGTACCTCGATGCCGGCCAGTGCCTTGAGCTTGACTAATCCGACAAGATTGGATCCGGGCTCTCTGAGCCATAGCCTCAGGGCCTGATCCGAGGAGGGGGGGGGGGGCTGTCTGCTCCGAGTGCTTTGGAGCGGAGCATCCCTCTCAGCATCTCGGCTCCTGGAGGTTTGCCTCTGACTCCCCTATCGGGTCAGAGGGGGACTGGCCCTGCAAGTATGTCCCAAGAGGTTCTCTTCCCCCCTCTGTGTTCGATGTGATGGAAAGGGTTTTCTCTGTGTTGAGTCCTCTGATCATTTCGTCCTTGGACTCTGCCCAGACCCCCCCTGGTCCTGAGTGCGGTTCAAACCATCTTGCCATCTCAGGGACAGCCCGTGGCCGTGATGCCTCAGGAAGTTAGTGGAACATCAAGAGGTTTGTGAGTCCTCCTCAAAGAGTCCCCCCAAGGAGGTACCTCACAAACACAAGTGTAAGAGGAGACAGTTGGACTCTCCACCAGAGTCCCTCACAGAAGACATGAACATGGAAGAAGGTTCCCCAGGGTCTCCCCCTGAGGATGTCTCCTTTGGGGACATCATGGAACTCCTTTGCTAGAGGGGGGTGGTCAGCCACCAAACCAACCTTGGATGAGTCCGTGCTCCTAGAGGCATTTGGCTCAGGCCTATCTACCTCTTGGGTGTTCCCTTCCTGCTGATCCACTCATGGATTTAATAACATCTAAGGCATGGAAGGATCCAGACACCATAGAGCCCATCCCTAAGTGCCCTGACAGAGTGCTGAGTCCCCCATCAGACAGGACGCATTGGAACAAGGGATACCTGGTAGATGTGATGATGGCGGCGGCTGCCACCAAGAAGGAGCTCACATAGGAGAGCTCCACGGTCCGTCTCCCTGATCATGAATCAAGAGCGATGGACCATTTTGGCAAGCAAGTATATGCTTCAGCGACCTTTTCGATGAGGGCGCTGAATTATATGGCAGATGTCATTAGACTCCAGAGAGACCTAGTGAAAGAGATCAGAGTTTACCCCAGAGTCCATGTTGGCAGAGGACAAGACGACCTTCTCTGCTCAAATGGCCACTCTAACAGTGGTTACCAACACATCCATACAACTGTTCTCTCATGATACGGAAGGAGCTGCAAGGGGCGGCCAGGACTGACATTGCTATCAGGCAGCCTAGCTCTGGTTGTGTCAATTTTTGGAGCCTTTCAAGGCGTTTTTGACCAGTGCCCCTTATGATGGTTCCTCCCTTTTCGGGAAGTCGGTGAAAGAGACATTGGCCCAGGGCGAGAAGGACAGGAAGACACTGTCTGCCGTCAGGATCCGCTTCTCCTCTCCTCAAAGATCCTTTTCCAGGAATTAGTGAGGAACAAAGATGTGGTTCCGGAAGTCTTGGGCGTTTTCCTGGGACGCTGTGGATTCTCAGTCCCTCAGAGGCAGAGGGGGTCAGAGCAGATGCCGCCCGAGCGGCAGGGCGGTCCTAGGAATTTTGGATCCTGAGAACCCTTTTCAGAGAATAGGAAGCTATATTAAAATGCAGAGTGCAAATAGCTGTGCTACAAGAGACATATGTGGAAAGAAATGAATGTGTGAATTTGCTAAAAAAGGTTTTCAGGATGGTTATTCAGCAGAATGCTTGAGACAAAAGAAGAGGATATATTAATTGCAAAAGGAGCTCTAGCAGTGACAGAAGATGATAAAAAAAGATAATGCTAGATTTATAGTACTACGGGGGGCTACTGGCAAGGGAGGAGGGTTGCACTGGCATGCATGTATTTAGATTCCACCTAAAGCTGCTATAATGGAGCTTAAGAAAATTCTAGATGATCCGCTTTCAACAGGGAATATTACTTATAGGTGGGGACTGGAATTTGATTTGCAGCAGTAAAGATGTATTTGGGGGTCCAGAAGGGAAAATATGACAAAGGAGGGTAGATTTGTAAAGAAATTCATGAAAATATTTGGCATGGAAGATGCAAATTCAGTAGAAGGAGTTCTGAGTTAATTTACATATTCCCCAAGATAAAAAAAAAACTGGTCTAGCCTAGACAGAGCATATATTTCACAGGAACATTCACATTTAATCAAAAGCTTTGATACACATAGGTTCATAGGTAGGTACTTGGCTATTGGCCCAAGGGCCTATGCAAGCCTAGCCAAAAGGTTCCCTGGCTTACGCCACCCAAGCAAGTTATTTTCCTGTGCCACTGACGAGCAGTCACACACAAGTGATCCCCGAGGTGTATTTCCTATTTCCCATCCACTCATCAAGATTTTTCTTGAAGAGTGCTAATGAAGAACTTTGCTTGACATAGATGGGTAGCCTGTTCCAGAGTATGGGAAGTCTCTGGGATAGGAATCTATCCTTCCAGCATATCCTGTTTATTGTGGTGACAAGGTTTAGGTCCCTAGAGCGTGTAGCTCTGAGGGATTGGGATTTCTTTAGGTGTAGCATGTCCAACAGCTCTGGGTTTGACATAGCTTTATATGTTAGGCAGAGATCACCTCTGAGTAGGCGATATGCTACGGAGTAAAGCTGGAGTTTTTTGAGGTGGTCAGTGTAGGGCATTTGTTTGAGTCCAGTAATCCTCTTTGTGAGGTACTTCTGTGGCCTTTCCAGCTGCTGCAGATGTCTTGTGAGGTACATTCCAAAAGGGGCGTTGTACTCTATAATGGGTCTAATGAGTGATGAGTAGAGGATAACTATGACCTCTTTTTCCTGGATGAGAACCCTTTTATGATGGTGTGCCACGTAGAAGGACTTCCTGACTACTGTGGCGATGTGACTATCAAAGGAGAGACTACTGTCCACTTGGGTCCCAAGGTCTCTTATCACGCATTCGGTGTTAAGTAGATTGCTGCCTATGTGATAGGTCATGGGTACAGAGTTTTTACCAAACGGGATGACACTGCACTTTTTGGCATTGAGCTTGAGGCCATGGCTCTGACACCAGGCATCTGTCTCAGAGAGGCCCTTCTGTAGGATGTTCACATCATTTGGGGACTTGACTATGGCTCCTAGTTTGCAGTCATCTGCAATAACTATTTTGGATCACATGCCAATGACAACTGAAGTAAAAATGAAGGGTAATTGAATAAAAATGAGACACTGGTTCTTTCCAATCTCTGTTAAAAAGAGAGGAATTTAAGGAATGGGTAGTGGAAGTTATTTGGGCGTTATTAGAGAAAATAGAAATTGCTTCTGAAAATGTAGCTAGGGAGTGGGATAAAATTAAAAGTGGAGTTTAAAAATAAGGTGGAAGTAAAAGAAAGAGATATGGTTAAGAAGTAACAAGAATTTTTTAGAGGGACTGGCAAAGGTTAAAGTATTGCAGAATAGGGATAATCTTACAGAACAGGAGCAATTGCAGAATGCTAAACAGAAATAAACAGAAAATAAGGGATTACATTGATAATAAACACAAACTTAAAAAGATCATTAAGCAACTGTTTTTTGATAACTCCAGAGCACAAAAATGTTTAGCACGACAACAGGCAATAGAAAGTAGAAAAAGTCTATAATAAGGAAGACGAGATCCTGTAGTGGTACTAGAAATGTTTCAAAAATTTCAAGAAAGTCTTTATAAAACAGAGAAATATGGAAATCAGGAAAAGTACAAATGGCAATGTTTATGGACGAATTAAATACGTCAAGGTTAGGGGTAGATGAGGCTTAATTTACCAACAGGGTAGGAGGTGATGAGATAAAAATGGTGATGTGTAACCAATCCACAGGAAGTCTCCCAGGAGATAGTATTTCTGTGGAAGTTTGGAAGCTAGGAGAGAAAAAACTTATACAGATTTGGAAGGTTTTGCTTAACAGTATTAAGAGGAGGAGAAAAAACAACATCCTGGAAGAAGGCAGTGGTGGCTGTAATATCTAAGGAGAGTCAAGACCAATCACATCCAACTTCATTTCATTCCTAAACTAGGGTTATAAAGTGTTTGTCTAGAATGGCTAAAAGAATGGCAAAGGTGATGCCAAAATTGATATATATGGATAATTGTGGTTTTGTGGAGGGGAAGCAAACATTTGACAACATAAAAATAACGCTGAGATCCAGAGGGAAGCAGAATGTCAGAAAATACCACTGTTGTTGGTAGGTCTTGATGCAGAAAAAGCATTTCACAGAGTAATCTGGGAGTTTATAAGCAGGGCAATGGAAGCATTTGCATATTCTTATAAAATTATAAGGTTGGTTAGGAGGACATATGAGGGATCGGAGGTGAAAATTGAAGTGGGTGGGTTCCTCTCTGATAATCTCTGCTTGAGCAGAGGAACCAGGCAAGGGTGTCATCTTTCCCCTTTATTTGCAATATATTTAGAGCCATTTGCAAAGAAAATAAGGGACTCAGAAATTCAAGAGTATAACTGTTATGGTAGTCATGAAAAGCTGGCTCTTATTTGCAGATATTATTTTATAGCTGATAGAAACAGAAAAGAATGTTTCAGTCTTGTGTAACATTTTAAGACCATTGTTGGTCTGTTCTTATATAAAATTAATGAAGCTAAACAAAGGCAATATATGTTAATTTTGTACACACACTGGTTCAGCAATGGAAACACGATAAAATGAAGTAATTAGGAGTATGGATTAAAAAGGGTTCTGGTATGGCAGCTAAGGATATATGATGAGAGACTAAACAAAAGAATAAAACTGAGAAATTGGAAGCTCTGTTTTATGGATATGGGTAATAAGATGCAAGCAAATTAAAATGTTTTAGTCCCTTTGGTTTTATACACTGGTCATGCATATTTTTTGGCAACCAAAGGAGAAGTTGTGGATATCAGTTGATAAAGAACTGAAAGATTGTATCTTGGAGGGGAAGACAGCAAGATTCGAGTGGCTTAAGATGATACTTCCAGCGGAACAAGGCAGTCTGGGATTACCCAATATGAAAGGGTATTTCAGAGCTACACAGTTAAGGCACTTACACATAACACAAGCAATCACCTATAATTCAAAGTGGAAAGGGATGATGATGAAACGGGGGGGGGGACTCAGAAAACAAGGAGAGACTGATTTTGGATGCATATCCTTAAGGAGAATAACAATAGCCATACAAAATATTATATTTATAAAGTATTCTAAGAACTAAGCCAACACTGGAATGGAGAAAGGAGATTCGACCGATTGGGATTACAGCAGTTTGGGATACAGGCAATAGACAAGAAGGGGCCGGAATTTATTGGAGAAAACTGGCAAAAGAACCAAGGTATTGGGAGCAAATAATTAGAGGATGAAAGGTAATAAGACAGGAAGAGGCCAAAAGTTGTATTTGGATTGCAGGCTAAAGATTGCCTTCCCCACCAAGGATTGATATCAAGAGTATAGGCAAAGAGAAATAAATGGGAGGGATCTTAAGCAAAAGGCCAGCACTAATAGTTTTTAGTAGAATTTAGAACAGAAGCTGCTGTTAAAAAAGGAATGATTAGTAGAGCATATAAAATACTGCATAATTATAAGAATCAATAAGATGAGGTTAGAAAGGCTTAGGAAGAGACTGCATAAGCAGTCCACAAAGAAACAATGTGCAGCAAAGTCTAGAAGATTTAACATCTTTGCTTGGAAGTGTTTACATAAGTATTTTTGTACCCCAAGTAGACTTCAGAGAGTTTTTCCTCGGGTAGATGACACATGTTTGAGGTGTGATAAGAAAGAAATAGGTAATTGGACACACATTTTCTGGGAGTGTAATGAGTTGGCAGACTTTAAAAATTCCCTGTAGGCTACTCTATCAGAAATGCTGGGTGAGCAAATTGCTATGACTCAGAAAATGATTTTTTGAGCTATGATATAGAATCAGAATTGCTTAGATGTAGTAAGGCCTTGCTGAGTCGTCTTATGGTGAGACTCAAAAAAGCAGTTACTAGGAAATGGAGTTCAAAGTCTAAAGCAACTGTACTAGAAGTATTGAGTATAGTAACAGAGATAAAACAACTGAAATTGGGATCTTTAGAAAAGAGTAGGAGCAAATTACGTAGAAAAAAAGGAAATTTTGAGAACACATGCAGATGAGGAATGAGGTTTAAAAAGAAAGCAGGATATGTTTAACAGTGTCTGGATATATTCTAAGTGATGTATAATGTTTGCACCTAAAATTATGTCAATGTGGTTTATTTTCATTTATATAAATATATGATTGCCTATGTCATAAGTGATAATTTAATAAAGATATTTTTATTTAATAAATGCTAAAAAAAAGTCTTCCAAGAGGTCCCACCAGACCATGGAGGATTTAGAATTTATTCAAGATTCTTTTTGATGCCAAAGAAGGGGACTTCAGGCTAATTTTGGACCTAAGCCACTTAAGCCAATTTGTCAAACACTCCCAAGTTCTGAATGGCCTTAGTTTAGTGCATTTTTTCTCTCCTGAGGAAGGACAATTGGATGTGCTCAGTAGAGCTTCAGTATGCATGCTGTCACATAACGAGGCAGTCCAAGAGATGTCTTTGCTTCCAGATGTGAGACAGCCATTTTTAATTCAGAGCCCTGCCCTTGGTTGTCACCACAGTCCCCTTGGGTGTCCACCAACTGCATGGCAGTGGTTGTAGCTCACTTGAGATTACTGGGATTCTGGGTGTTTCCTTAACTAAATGACTGGCTCCTCACAGCTCCCACCAGGCATGTACTAACAGATGTCAGGGACTACCTGCTGTATTTATGTCTACACCTGGACACTGACAAGTCTCACCTTCTTCCCATTGAAACACTGGAGTTCATAGTAGCTCATCTGGATACAGTTTCTCAAGTAGGTCTGCTTCCTCAGTCCAGATTATCCAAGTTACAGCTTGAAGTGAAGAATTTAGTAAGTCTTCATTCACCACTACCCAGGCTTTTGGGGTCAGTGGCAGCCTCCATAACCCTTTTTATCCTTAGTGAGGTACTACATGAGAATACTACAGTGGACTCTGGCAGCTGAATGGTTTATGAACTGACGTCCCATGTCATCTCCCATTTTAATCGCAAAGATTTGCCAGCAGTATGCATCCTGGTGGAGCCACATACCAGACATTTTGTATGGCTGCCCCTTTGTTCTCCAATTGCCCAAGGCCATGGTAACCACAGATGTTTCCCAGTTGGGGTGGGGGACATTACTTGGGACAGATAGTCCAAGGCATGTGGTCCTATTAGAGGCCAGCCTTCACGTCACCATTCTAGAGATGTAGGCATTTCAGGACATTTTGCCTAAGGGGACAATTGCATTTTAGATAGGCAACATCAGTGGTCTGGTACATTAATGAACAGGGAGGAACCCATTCTTAACCCTTATGTCAGGAAGTGATGAGTGTGTGGTAATAGGCAATCTCTTCCAGCCACTTTCTTTTAGCAATGCTTATCCTGGGGAAGTCCACAGTTTTAACAAACTGAGCAGATCTTTTCTAATGCCTCATGAGTAGTCTCTCAGTCCTTCAGTGGTGGAACACATTTTTCCCCAATGGTGCCAGCCATGCTGCGACCTGTTCGCCTCTCCTCACAATTCCAAATGCAGCAGATTTTTTGCCTTAGTCCTTTAGGGATGCTGTGGTGCATAATTTGTCTCCTTTATGCCTATCTTCCCATACCTCTCATACCAAAGTTTTTACAGAAAGCTCATCACCAGAAGAGCAAGGCTGATCCTCATTGCCCCATTCTGGCTCCAGCAAGTGTGGTTCCCATTCCTCTGATCTCATCTGATATGCATTCCCTGTGTTCTGTATCTCCTTACAGATCTTCTCTCCCACCCCTCTGGGCTACCTCATCTGGACAAACAAGCCCTGAGGTTCTCCACTTCCAATGATGGCTAGACAGTCTTGGTTTTCTTTCCAGGTTTTGCACATCCGTACTTCTCAAAAAGTTTCTACTGGGAAGATGTACAAAAGCAAATGGAAACAGTTCTCTGTCTGTCCTTATAAAGAATTCCTGGCTTTCATTTTTCATAGTGGGGCAAGTTACTCTGCAGTCAAAGTACAGCTAGCTGTAATCTCCAGTTTCCATGTAGATAAAGATAATTTGTCATCGATCTCCCTTAGATTATGCAAAGCCTTCCTTAAAGGAACCTTTTTGCTCAGGCCACCTGTCAAATACCCCACTCCTCCTAGGGATTTGATTAATCTCCAAGCCTTAACTTGGTCTCCCTTTGAACCTGCAACCAAGGCTGATCTAAATTTTTTGCCTTGGAAAGCCATTTTTCTAATCACCATTACTTCTGCCAGAATAGTTTTGGAACTTCAGGCTTTATCTTGCCAACCACCTTATATTTTCTATAAAGACAGGGGTTCTCTTTGCATCAGCCCATCTTTTCTTCTGAAAGTAGCTTCTGAATTCACCCTCAACCAGTCTATTAATTTATCAGTGTCCTTCCCAAAATTTTCCAGTAAAGGGGAATATATGCTTCATTTATTGAATGTGCACAGGCAGTTAAGATTTTTATCTCCGTTGAACAAAACCTTTCAGGAAAAAAGACCATTTGTTTATTTCATTTTCAAAAACTGAACTGGACAGTCTGTGTCTAAAGTTACATTAGCACCGGGGATTGTCTTTATCAAGACCACCATGAGCTCATTCTATACTAGGTCAGTTTCTTCTACTGCTTTCTTATCCAGAACTTCTATAGATAACATTTGTGCTGCTGCTATTTGGTTCAGTGCTCATACCTTTGCAGCTCATAAGTTGGACTTACTTTGTAGAAACAGGAAAGCATTTGGTTCTGCCATATGTTGGAAAATCCTTTCTTGACACCATCTTAGGTTGACACTAGCTGGGGACTTTGTCCCAAAGGTTGAGGAATGGACGAAAAAGACATCCGATACAAATGTTAATGTACTCACCATAACGATCTCTTCTCTACTAGGAAGATGTATAAGAACAAATAGAAACTATTCCTGTCCAGGATAATGAGAAATCTAGACCCCTTTCCAGTACTCCTGCAACTTACCCTCCTTCCTTCCTCTTGCAGCAGAAGAAGATATCTATTTGGTCTCCTGGTATAACCTGAAGGTATTTTCCATTTTGGTTTAGCCCTTTGTTAGCTCCAGGTACTCTTCCTATTGTATTTCTAGACATTTTTATAAGTGTTTCCATTCTGTATGAGCATATCTATGGGCAAACTCGATCTGAGGTAATTTGGGGCTTTGAAGAGGATTATGGGTGAGGGAAGGGGCTTGAGCTATGGAGCCATAGATCCAAAGGCTGTGATGTGGCAGAAGTATGATCCAAGGTCAGATCCAAAACCAAAAGCTTGAGGAAGGATAAAAATGGACAAAACTGGTGCATTGTTATGGTGAATACATAACTTTTGTTTTGTACACCTTACTTTTCAACAGCTTTTGCATTCTTCTGCCATAGACTACCCCCAGACACTCTATGCCAGTTGACTGCAGCCCCTGTGATTCTTTTGACTTCATTATTCATACTTCTCAACCACCTCTCCCAGATGCTTGAAGCTGATAACCTGTTCCACTGATTTCCCTTCAGTCTCATTCTCAGCTTCTTAGAAGCTTACTACAAAGAATTAATCCAGATAAAATCACGTAGCTAGCAGGTGTAGCATCTGTCTCTCTCTCTCTCTCTCTGATTCCCTCCCTTTGGGAGGAATAAAGACTCCTTGATGAAGTTTCAAGTAGTTTATTCAGTTAAGTAGGTAGATGGATGGAGTGTTCTTGTTCTAGAACATTACATTCAAGAGGTTGGTTATTTAAAGGCAGTTAAAAACAGCGGTGAGAGGGTCCAGGGGAGCAGACAGGAGGAAAATCTGAGAGATGGAAAACAAGGATACCAAAGCTTAGATGGTTGGTCCTTTATTTGAATATTCCTGAAAGACCCATGAGAGTTTACCAGATTAGCAGCCTGTGGAACCTCATCCTTAGTTAAAAGGTTTTTATTTTTAACAAACAAAACATAACACACCATCAGCTAACACTAACAGAACTGTATTTAAGAAAGCACTTTTGACTGAGGTTCTTCAGGTCTATCTAATAGGGCAGTTTACGTTTTGATAATTGAAAATGCCTACTTTGATGAGGCTATCATCAGACTTTATTAGCCCGTTTTGTATCGCAGGTAAAATATGATAGACTCTCTCTCCCTTTGTGTGGCTCATATTCCTTGAAGTAAATTATGAAAACTTTATTACAGAACTTTTTCCAGTCTGACTTGGCCTTATCAGTGCTTGTATCACATGTAATATGAGAGGCTGTGCCCAGTTATGGGGCTTGTATTTCCTGCGATACATTTTGAAAGACTAATCTACTCTTGTTTGGCAAAAAGATTTACATTGCGTGCTTCCAAGAGGCTCTTATGCATAATTAATGTGACCAGTCCTCATTCGTCTTCCTGAGGAGAACGGACCTTTTTATATGCATGGAAAATAGTCACTTAGAGCTACAGTAGGTGACTGCCATTTTTGAGCAGTACGTGCATCCAGAGAAATAGTTTACCGTGGAAACAAATCACAGTGCTCATTTTTATAGAGCTCATGGATATGCCGGAGTAGAAGGAAAAATGTAAGTAAAGTCTGATACATCAGAACCTTTTGTGTAGGCTTTCTGTGCCAGCGGCATTAAAATACACCAAGCGGTGAACTTCAAAGTATGAAATACTTAATAAAAATAAGAATCTCAGATGATCTTTTGAGCATTAGAAAACTGCCTGTGGTGTGTGCCCTGGGGTAACAATTTTCATTGTACTGCAAATTACAGAAAGTTTGTTAAATGCAGGCCAAGTGGATAGAATATTTATACTTGGTTTCTGTGGGGAATCTGCAGTGAGAAGGAGTATGTCCCTTGTCTCAGTGTGGTTCTAAGGTGTTCCAGTCTGGGGTCTTTACTGTCAAGCCTCTTCCTGAGTCTAGCAGTTAGTGAGAGCTCTTGTGTTCAGATTCTTCCTCTCTTCAGTTGCCAGTTGGCGAAGTCAGTGCAGACAAGGGCTGGATAGCTCTATGGCCCGACTAGATGAAAGGCTAGAAGCTGGGAGGGTTTAGGTGGAGGAGCAGTTAACCAATCTCCTAAGAGAGGAGGTGGTATCATGGAATCCAAGTTGGGGTTAGATGATGTAAAAGGCTGATTTAATCATTATGGGTGTGGGCTATCAGTCATACTAGGATGGTGGTGTTGGTCTACTTTTCTCACTCCTGACAACAAAAGGAAAGCCCAATTCCCAAATGAGTAGTAGAAAACATTTTCAAATAACTGGAAGTTGTGGTTTGTAAACATTGTTAGGTAAAAAGTGTTTTCCAACTCCTGACAGTTGCTGTTTAGATTTGTACACATTTTGAGGTCACAAAAAATAAGGAGAGTGGCTTTTTCCCATGTTAATGGTCTGCCAGGTGAACCATACCAACGCAGAGGCAGTGATCTACAGATTTAATTTCTTGATTGGCTTTTTCATATTAATAGCAGCAACTAGAGTTAATTAACAGTATGTGACCAAATCTTGGGGTAAACAGTACAGGTGTCTTAACTGAATGATTTATGGTTTAGTTACCTGAGTGCAAGTGCACTTTTAATAGAAATGCTTGAGTTTAGACCTGGATGGTGGTGAGCTTTCAGCCTGATGCGTCAGCTTAACTCCATTTTTTCCAGGATGGCATGGGAAATCACGACAGTGCTTTGCAAGTTGTTTTTTTGAGGATATGGAGTCTGTCAGATAGCTGGTGTGCCACCCTGATTTTGAACTTGTTACAGTTTTTCCATACATTAAAAAAAAAAAAAAAAACTGCAGCCATTACAGTGTGCACAGTATATCACAAAAGCAGTGTGGCAATTACCAGAATAAGTGCTGTTGATTTTTCTCCCGAGTACTGGACAAAAAAAGTAGTCCTTGTTGCTCATGTATTTGAGGTAAGTGCAAAATGGGGGGCCAAGGGAGTAATTTTCTCTGTTGTACTCCTCTGGTCTGAGTTTGCACTTTATCCAGTCCCTAATATTCCTGGCTTTCTTGAAAACAAAAAAGGGTGTGATTCTAGGAGTTTTTCCAGTTGTTTGTCTGTAATCACCACCCAGTTGTCTTTCATGATCTTTCTTATTGTTTTGTAATCTGCTGTAACAGTGAGTGCCATGCTTCTTCTTTTATCTTGTTAAGGATGCTGGTGTTGGTTTCTGAGCCGTAGGAGTCTCCCAGGGAGGTCACTCAAAATGAGGTCCTCTGCCCCTTTAAATTTCTGATGGGGTTGAGGATGGAATTCAGAAGTATTTTGCTGTACCCCCCTAGCCAGGAAGTCTTAGTGTAGATCTGATTTGTCCCTTGTATATGGTTGTCTAAAAAGCTGACCGAGGACTTGCTGTGAGAGGTTGTGAATCTCTAGAAGCTAGTGAAATTACTTGTATGGTTGTTAAAGTCATTTAGTATGGTTTCATCTCCCTCCCAGGTAATAAACATGTCATCAGTGAAATGGAGATAGTATTTCATATATGCAAATTAGGGGCTTTGATACTCCACTTCCTCCTCCCATTTTCCAAGAGCCACAATGGCCAGAGAGTCTAAAATAAATGATTCGTTGGCCTTTGCCATTGGTTGTATCTGAGCATCAAAGTAGATTGATACATATGTACTGCCCACAGTTGTGGATGTCCACTTTGTTCTTGTGCACACTGATGCTAGTATGCTTATCTCCAGTTTATCTGGGATACACCTTTCTTCAGGAGCCATTTTTCCCTTTCTCACCCAACTATTTGATTTTATCTGCTTTGAGCCCATCTAAGTTGTACTTAAGCCTCACGTTTGCACAGATTTGCACTGAGTTTACAGCAGTTGCTTAATGTTTGGCATTCTCAGCCAGAGGTCTGGACTGCTTCTGAACAGAAATCCAAGGCATCCACTGAAATCTTTTAAGATAAGTGTAATTTAAGCTCATATTGCACTTTGTGAACTGTTTTTTATTGAACTTCTGCTTCATTTTTAGTGTTTTTTGCTGTGGTTACTGCTTCATTCTGCACTTTGTATCATTGCTACTTCTGCCTTATCTAGCATAGTCTAGATTTAGACTTGCTGAACCTAGACCGTTTGGTATCACTTGAGCACTAAAACCAGTCATCTTACATTCAGTTCCCACCTGCACCCCTGTGGCAGAAGTGTGCAGCTCAGGACCCATCTAAGTTGGGGATTGCTGGAATAAGGCTCTGGGTGGGGCTTTCCTACTGGTAGTGTGTGTTAAAACTCTTTAAATTCACTTGTATTTAAGCCTCGCCTTTGTGCGTAGCTGCCCACCTTGCAACGGGGGTTAGAGGTGTCCTGTATGGATGCCAATACCTAGATAGAACATTTTCCCTAGATAAGTCAGTAGGACCCTCCCAGGTTTCCCTGCTGCACCTGTGGGCAACTCAGTTGAGCACTGAGCAGCATTGACACACTTTTCAATCCCTAATGCTCAATAGATTAAGTCCCCCGTATAACCCTAGAGCAAAAGGTGATGTAACTTGTTCACCCTTTAACTGTACTTGTGGGTTAACCTGCTACAATGGACAGTCAGTTTCCCATCATTTCTCCAACCAATCTGATTGACAAGGGCATCCTGAGGCAGTGTAATAATTGCCTTGTGCATACTGACAACCATTTGCTCATACAGCAAACAAATACAGTATGTGAGAGATGTAACTAGAAAAACAGATCAGGTGATTGCTTCATATGATGGAACAAAGAAAGGACAACCTGTGCCAAAACAGACTATTTCTAGGTGATTGTCCTCACTTGCTGCCTTTGGTTATACCCAACATGGTAAATCTATTCCATGCAGTATCAAGGCACATACTCTGAGCCTTGGCATACTGAAAACGGTGGACTCTGGAATTATTCTACAGGCAGCCCCATTGTCCTCTGAACATACTTTCACAAAGTATAACAAACGGGATTCCTTTTCCAGGTCCATGATAGGCTTTGCTATAACCTTTCTCTGGAGGTTCCTGGATCCATATCCTTCCTTCTGTCATGTTGGATAAGCTTTGGTAATCAACCCATATAGCCTGAAGGCTACTGCAGCAGTGGAAATGGTGAACATTGTACAGTTATGCAAGTTGCACTTACCAATAACAGTAGATATTCGAATTCCTCACTGCTACAGTAGACGCCCCCCCCCCCCGATTCTGTGTATAGTTTATGATTGAGATAAAAAGTTTTTTCCTGTTGTATCTTTTTGAGTTTTAGGGTGAGTAGGCTCTTTCTGTTGTGGGCAAGAAAGTCCTAAAGTTTACTTCACTCTGTCTGCCAATTCTTCCTTCAATGGGTTGTTCAATCAATAGTCATTGAAGGTGTGGGGGGGAGTGAGGGCTTTGTAAAGTGGGTCTGTTGTCAGGGGCAGAATACAGCCCATATATCCTGATGCAGCTGTAATAATTCCACTGTAGAGGTTTTCTTAAATGACCAAGCATTATTCAGGCAAGACACTGTACACATAGAGCAGGTGAAGTAGCAATCGAGTATCAGAGTAGCTGTCACTCGCCAGGTTAGGATAAAACAAGCGAGCATCATGGGTTCTTGTTCAAGCAGCTTTATTGTATGCAAACACATCATAAATGAGGTTAAGTAACTTTAACTTAAACCGAGTAGCTATCATGTACATGGATGTTAACATTCTGGCTGCACCTTCAAAATGGCACTGAAGCTAACACGTGCTTGGTGTTTATATGCGCACACAGATCTTGGAAATGCTTATTAAAGGTACAGCACACCTGTTATTCTACAGTAGCAATCTGAAAACTTACTACTCCTTGAACTTAGACGTGCAAGACACACTAAATGCTTAGTAATAACTGGCATATACATCCTATCAAAGCAATTAGGGGTTACCAGTGTTACTGTAACACGTGTTATTTCTTAAGAATAAATATTAGATCTGGGTGATCCAAACTTAGACTGGTCTTCAAACATCACTGCCTGTGACCTAATAAATTTGAATAGGCTAACCCAACTGGTCTCTTTCCTCTTCTAGGAGTGATAGGTAGAAAAAGTGTGATTCCTTAAGGGCTTAAACTGTGGCACCAGATGAATTAAGTGGTGATGCATAGCAAGTTGCATTGAATTTTATTTTCCACATCATAGCATTACATCTAACCAGCATATGAATATCTGATGAATTAACAGACTCCCTTAGTCTTTACCATCTGTTTTATGCATCTTATGGAATTGCACTGAAATCTTCAGCTCACAGTATATTCAAGTTATGTTAAAAACTTGCATTTGCACCGGCAAACATCATTAAATGTCCACAAACTATTTGATGTATTCACTCTAGTTAGTATTCTACCGAGTTATTTAACTCCTTTCAAATCTTACAGGAAGGAAAATCTCTGGATGGCAAGTGAAATAAATTAAAAATTAAATGATCTCTTGTGACAGGGCATGGGCTCATTACCTTATAATAGAGTACATATCATCATGGAATCAGTGCATTTATTTATTTGATTTTTTTGAATGGGGTGGAATACTGATCCACTTGAATAAATTACAGGCATTGAACTAAGGTATTGATGTAGTTTGTTCTTGTCAGAGCTAGTAAACAGAACTACTTTACTCAAAAATATCACTATTTAATTCAAAGGCTGATAGAAATTAGTATATAAGCAACACGGCTTCCTCCTTGCCAGATTGTAAAGATGAAGTGGTAACAAAATCACTCAGAAACCAACTGGTAACAGCACAGCCACCTATCCTCACATCAACAAAATAGTAAACCAACTGATTCAGCACAACTTCAGTTTCACCTAAATAGAGCAGATGACTTGGAAGCCTGAAAACTTAAACTGAAGGTTCTTCTGATACTGACAGACCACCACCCAGGCTGCTGTTTTCTTATTCCAAAACAACTATAACAGTCCTTAGTAACATCTCAGAAGAGGTAGATGTCCTTCCATATCACTGTTGCAGTATTTGTCATCTAAGGGATAACCTAATGTCTGATCAGTACACCAAAGCCTTCCGCTCTTATATGCGCTGTACGTCACACGCTGTACTCCCAGAACATGACATAGGGCATAAAGGTGTCATGCTGGTGTAGATACTCAGAACAATTTTGCTGCCAGTCCAAACACTGTTGTTGTCCATCAGTCTGAATGCCCTTCTGCTGTGCTGGCTGGTTACCAAGCTGTTTTTTTTCTTTTTTTCTCCAGATAAGTGCCCCATTTGAGGTTTCTTCTCCTTTTCTTCCTGTTTGTTATTGTGTTCATGTCATCCAAAAAGGAAAAATGTCAGTGAGCGAGGCAGATTCTCCATAAAGACCATCACGACCAATGCCTTTTTTGTTTGGGTGATTCCCACAATCATGTACAGTGTTCTGTGTGTCAGAAGTTTGTGCCTAAGATTCTTCATATTTGCCTCTCCGCTTTGTCCATGTACCTGGAGAAGCAGCATCTTAAGTTGTTGGCTCAGGGAGCTGTGGTGGAATCCTCCTGTCCTAAGGGCCAGCTGTCTGCCAAGAAAAAGGAGAAATAATTTAAGGCCTGATCTGGCTGCTGTCTTGCTTACCAAGCCCTGAAGACCATCCAGTGCTTGCTTTAGATTTTTCTGCTGTCACCCTATCAGAAACCAGCATGGATCCAAATTATCCCACATCCTTGGAGGCTTTTCAAATGTCTGTACCTGACGTTGAGGTAGGACCTTGGCTGATAATATCCAAGGGACCAAGGGGGATTCCTTGGATTTTAGTGGAGGAGGAGATTCCTGCAAGTGTTTTTAGAGTTGTGTCAGGGGTACTGACCCTCCAAGAGTGTTTCGAGTAGAGTCCCACAGGGGGAAAAAAAAAAAACAGAAGACAAAGCATATTTCCCATGTTGTTAAGCATCCCCAGTATGAATGGTAGGATTTCACTCAGGGTTTATTTAATGCTTTGGTGGCCTTGAAGCCACTTCAAGGGGTCTCTGTTCCTGCTCCCTCCTGGTCTTCCACTCTAGTCAAGAAGCCTAGAGAATTGGATTGAATTGGAAGAATCCCTAGCCCATTCTTCCCAGATCTCTTATCCCTTGGACTACGATTCAGAGGAAGAGGATTTCCTAAGTCCAGACTCCCTTTTTGGGATACCATTGCCCATATGATGGTCTATGTTAAGTGGGATTGCTCCCAGGTACCTGATACTATGAACTCCTACAGATGGAGTCTCCCAAGCCATCTGCTGTTCCTCCTGATGTTTTTCGTGTTTCACTGTTGCAGTCATCACATTTGGGTTATCCCTGCCAGGGTAGCCCTCGGCCGGCCCGAATACCAGAGGCATAGTATTTCTGCGTTGGTTGCTGTCGCTTCGGGACTGACGTCAGGTCATCAGTAGTATAAAGTAAGGCATTCAACACCATTACATCAGTCTTTCTTGCTGTGGAGCCCAAAGCAGAAGCAGTTCGCATGAGTGCTGGTCGGCTGCTACCTGAGTTTCGTCATCCGAATTGAAGCTGAAGTCTTCTAAAGCTAAGTACCCCGCTACCTGAGTTTCGGCATCTGAATTGAAGCTGAAGTCTTCTAAAGCTAAGTACCTCGTTGGGGATCCTTTTTTCTTGCACTAACCGATGTCAGAAAAAGTTAACAATTTTCTCGCCTGTGAAAAGCAAATACCACAACAAGACTTTCATTCTTACTGCATCACTTGCTTAGGGCCCAGACCATGATGTCCTCAGCTGTCTCTTCTGTGCTTTGTTCAGCGCCAGAACTATACGTCATCTGTCCCTTACTGTAGCTAGATATTTTCACTTACAGTCCTCAAATTCCAATATGGCTTTGGTAAGCCATCTGACAGCAGATCTTCCTAAAAAACGTAAAGATAAAGAGAGGCAGACCGTACAAGTTCAAACATACCGACGCTTCCGTTAAGCTAGTCGACAGTTCTCCGGTCCTCATTGAGGTGCTTTCGCAGCCCCTGGTGCCCGCTTCTGTGGATTCACAAGCCGCTACCTAGACCCTTTCGGAGTCCGGTATGCCGAAAAACTCTTTTTCGACTAAGGATCCTGAGGATCTCTCTCCTTTGGATGGGTCCGAAGCCGCTGAGCAGGCACTGGCTTCCGAGGAAGTCCTTCGCACTACTGATTCTCAACACAGACGACTTCTTTTGCGTCTACCATTCTTTTGAAAACTAGCGAGTTTCTTAGGCTAAGGGTACGAACCACACCCAAGAAACCGATGACCTAAACTCAGGCACCTGCTTCCTTGCCTCAGTCTCAAATACTTAAAATGGCGGAAGACCTTATCATGCTGATCAGGGGGAAGCCAAGCTACCCCTTCCAAAAGAAAAATAGATCTGTCCCCTGTAGTTTTGTCTGAACAGGAGTCTGATGACTCTGATGCATCTGAATATGAAGACATGCAACCCCTCTCTCCGTATGAGGATTCTGATGCAGAGGATTCCATTCCTTCAGCCTCTCCCCCAGAGGATTTTTTCCTTTGGGGAAACCCTTCATACCTTAAGGGAGCATTTCCAGTGGGAAAATCAAGACTACCCTCAGTCTAAAAAGAGACTCAGGGAATTCTTAGATCTTCCACAGCACAGACCTCTGGCCATTCCCCCAGTCCTGGATGTTGTGGAGGATGTTTTCCTGGAATCCAGTCTGACTCCTGACACTCTCCCTCCTGCACCCATGAAACCAGACTGGTATTAGAGTCCCTGACTCACACAAATTTATTTTCAAAAATCCTACTGCTGACCCTGAGGTAATTTCTCAAGGGCCTCTGCTAAGAATCCCACCCCCTCAGATAGGAATTCCTGAGCACTAGACAGATGGGGTAGAAAAGTATACACCTCTGCTACTCTTGCTATCAGAACACTAAATTGCCATTTCCATATGATAAAATTTCAGCAACATACCCTGGAACTCCTCAAACAAAAAATGTCTTCCTTTCCTGCTTGTGCAGAATCGAAAGAGTTACAATAGTTAATGCATTCTGCAAGTCAACTAACCAAACACACCTTGCACTGTGGTTTTGACACCCTAGAAGCTTCTTGCAGGGCAGCAGTCACTGGTTCTGTCCTTAGAAGACATGCTAGGCTTAAGGAACAGCCTTTGCCAGACCATGTTAAATCTAAATTGTTGGATGCCCCCTTGCACAAAGACAACTTATTTGGCACTAAGGCAGAAGAGGTCTTTAAAATGATAGAAGAAAAAGCAAAATCTATGCAGACAGTTAAGGCTTCTTACAGGTCCAGCCACTCAAGTTCAGCAGGCATTGCCCCTCCAAGCACTGTTCCTTTCCTGCTCCCACCAGGCCAATACAGCCCAGACCCCATGGAAGCAGACCCCCCCAGACAGCAGTCACAGGGAATGCAGAGATCTAAACAGTGAGCTTCCTCCACTTCAAAAACAGGGAGTTCCAAGCCACCCCCTTATGATAAGAACTCACAATAACTCTCCTTTCATGCAAGCACCTGGGCCACCATTGCCAATGACTGCTGGGTTCTCAACATAGTGTTCCAGGAATACAAATTTTCTTTCCAAACCCTTCCAGCTCCAAAAGGGTTCCCAGATCTACCTCCAAACTAGTGGGCAGAGGCGCAAAAGCAAGTCCTTTCCTTGCTCTCTATGATGGCAGTAGAGTACATTCCTGCAGAACAGAAAGGTTCATAGGTAGGTACTAGGCTGTTTGCCCTAGGGCCTATATAAGCCTAGCCAAAAAGGTACCCTGGCTTTCGCCACCCAAGAAAATTATTTTCCTGTGCCCCTGTCGAGCAGAGCCACAGAATTTCCTATTGCCCATCCAATCATCAAGATTTTTCTTGAAGAGTGCTAATGAGGAGCTTTGTTTGATATCGATAGGTAGTTTGTTCCAGAGTATGGGAAGTCTCTGGGACAGGAATCTATCCTTCCAGCATGTTCTGTTTATTGTTGTGACAAGGTTTAGGTCCCTAGAATGTGTAGCTCAGAGGGACTGGGATTTCTTTAAGTGGAGCATGTCCAACAGCTCTGGGTTTGACATAGCTTTGTATGTTAGGCAGAGATCGCCTCTGAGTAGGCGATATGTGATGGAGTAAAGCTGGAGTTTTTTGAGACTGTGCGTAGGCCATCTGTTTGAGGCCAGCAGTCCTCTCTGTGATGTATTTCTAAATCCTTTCCAGTTGTAGATGTCTTGTGAGGTACATACCAAAAGGGGCACTGTATTCTATAATGGGTCTAATGAGTGATGAGTAGAGGGGAAGAATGACCTCTTTTTTCCTGGATGAAAAACCTTTTGTGATGGTGTGTCACGTAGAAAGATTTCCTGACTACTGTGGCGATGTGATTATCAAAGGAGAGACTACTGTCTTCTTGTGTCCGAAGGTCTCTTATCACACTTTTGGCGTTAAGTAGACTACCGCCTATGTGGTAGTTCATGGGTACAGAGTTTTTACCAAAAAGGATGACAATGCACGTTTTGTAATTGAGCTTGAGGCCATGGCTTTGACACCAGGCATCTGAGGCCCTTTTGTAGGATGTCCACATCATTAGGAGTTTCAATTATGGCTCCTAGTTTGCAGTCATCTGTGAACTTCATTAGCCAAAGACCTTCTGTGTTAGCTTGTCCTTCAGAGAAGTAGATGCCAAACAGGAGACGACCCAGGACTGAACCCTGTGGTACTCCACTTGCCACTGGTCTGAAGACAGATTTGGAGTCTGCTACTTTAACAGTGTGGGTTCTGTCAGTGAACCACTTGGCAACACATCTTGTGACATAGGGATTTATACCTAGTTTAGTGAGTTTATCTATAATGCCAGAATGGGGGATGGTGTTGAAAGCCTTGGCGAGATCTAGATAGGCTGTGTGAACCACATTACCCTCATCTACGGCTTTTCTGACCGCTTCAAAGAAGTCTATTAGGTTTAGGAGACATGATTTGGAGATTACCAATGTCATTGTTTATATGTTCCATGATGATGTGTTCCATAGCCTTGCAGACCAGGCTCGTCAGGCTAATGGGGCCGTAGTTACCAGGGTCCATGTCTGCTCCCCCTTTGTGGCGTGAGATGACTGTCGCTGTTCGCCATTCACTGGGCACAGTACCTGAGGTAAGGCTAGGTATTTCGCTGGGGTGCCAGTTCGTTCTGTAGTTCGTGTAGCACACAGCCTGGTATGTTGTCAGGTCCCATGGATGCTGTGTTCTTTGCTTTGGAGAGTGTGGTTTTTACCTGTGCAGCCGTGATTACAGGAACTTTGCATTCTTCCGTTATAGAGATGGGCCCTTTAGGGGGTGAGAAGGGGGTAAAGTTAGCACTGAACCTATCTGCCAGGATGTTGACAATATCAGTTGGTTCTATATATTTAGTGTCATTGTGCTGTAATTCAGAGCAAATCTGAGTGTTGCCATTGAGATTCTTGACTTAGCTGTAGAATGCTTTGTGGTTGTCTTTAGAATCGGTGGCAATTTTGTTTTTGTAACTAGCTTTGGAGGATTTTATGTGGGATCTCAGCTTCTTACTGAGGCTGACCAGGGAGTTCCTCCAGTCATGGGATTTTACTCTTTTTTTTTTTTTTTTTTGCAACAGTTTCTTTCTTATGTTGTAGAGTTTGTTTATGGCAGGGGACCACCAGATCGGCTTCCTTTTTTTGGAGGATAGCATCTTGGTTCTGTTAGGGATTGCACGATCCATGCACTCGTGTAAGTGCTTATAAAGTGCATTTTTGTAGGATTCAGCAGTCGTACCTCTATTGTCCATCTGCATGGGTGTTGTGAAGTTTTCCACTTCCGTGTTAAGAAGCATGAAGTTAGCTTTGGAGAAATGTTTTATGGTGGTTTCCCTAATGGGAAGTGAGAGCAGGTTGTGGATGTCTAGGGTGATTAGCTTGTGGTCGGATTTGACCAATGAGGAACTGACCTCTGGTGTGGAACATCGGTTGCCCATGTTGGTAATGACCAGCTTTAGGATATTGCTGCCCCTGGTGGAGGTGTGGATAATTTGATCCATGGCATTGGAATTTATGAATTCCATAAAACGTTGAGCAAAAGAGTTGGTACATGAGTAGGTTTCCCAGTTAATGGTGGAGTAGTTTAAATCAATCGCCCATTATTAGGGTGTTAGGTTGTACCCTAATATTTTCCAGTGTATGAAGAAATGAGGAGTGGGAATTTTGGGGCATGGTGGGGGATCTGTAGCAAGCTACAGTTTGGGTTGTGGTCTTGCCCAGAGTTAGTTGCACTTGGACAGTCTCGGATGCATTATACTGAGCAACTAGCCTGGAGGTGTGGATATCCTTAATGAATATGGACACGGCTCTGCCTTTAGTGTTTCGGTCCAGGTTAGGTGGCCGAAAAGTGTGGTATGAATTATAGCCTGGTAATGCAGGGGTGCTCTCTGGAGCCTTGAACCAGGTCTCTGTCACTGCAGAGATGTCGATGTTCTCCATTTTAAGGAGTGCCTCGAGTGAGTGCATTTTGAAGTTTAGACTTCTAGCATGGAGTAGCATTACCCTCAGATTTTGCTTGCTTTGTACCTGTTACGGTGGTGAATCTGTCATTTGAACCATGCCTAAAAAAGCCACTATAGGGGTGGCAAGAGCCTTAGCCAGTATCCGGAATCCCAAGGGCAACAGCTGCAGGCCATCTCTGGCAAAGCATCGTGGTCTGTCAATCAAGGCCAAGGTTTCTGCTCCAGACATTTTCTGCTACCCAAAAAAGAGGGCACCTGGTGCCCCATCCTCGATCTATCCATTCTAAACACCTTCCTGGTGATACCAAAATTCAAAATGCTCCCCATCCAGCAGTTGCTGCCCATGCTCTCCAAGAATGCTTGGCTAGCCACCCTAGACCTAAAAGAGGCCTACCTCCACATTCCTATCAGGGAGTCATGCAGACAATGTATCAGTTTCAGGGCAGGATCTCTGCACTTCCCTTTGGCTTATCTACTGCTCCCAGAGTTTTCTCAAAATGTCCGGCTCCAGCCATTGTCTTTTGCAGACAAAGGAATATCCGGATTTAGTCATACTTAGACGACTGTATTTCAGGCAGACAGCCAGGAAAAGCTGCTCAAGCACCTGGCCTTCGTCACGTCCGTACTATCCTCCCTAGGGGTACACAGTCAACGAAAAGAAATCCAAACACAAGTAACCACCCGAAGGATTATATTCCTGGGAGCAAGTCTGGACACAGCATCCCAGATGACATTCCTTACACCACAAAAGCAAACTTTCCTGACAGCCTACTTCTCTCAACTAGCCACCAGACCCCAGTTATTAGCTTTCAAGCCTCTTCTCTCCCCAGTTGCTCTCTTGATCAAAACAGACAACACCACTGTGATGTGGTATATCAACAAGCAGGGAGGGACTCGGTCCTACTCTCTATGTAGGTTGGCCATGACCCTTTGGCACACAGCCTCTGCCATGCAACTCCACCTGTTAGCACAATTCCTATCAGGTTCTCAAAACTCTCTGGCAGACCACTTAAGAAAAATCTTCTGGACCCACACACGAGTGGCAGCTCGTCAAAAGAACCGTCACCCTGATAACTCAGAAATGGGACACCCTGAAGGTCTACCTCTTTGCCTCCCACATCAGCCATCAGCTCAGCAAGTTCTGCACCAGGGAGCATCACTGCATGGCCTGGCAAGTGGATGCCCTGTCCTTCCCCTGGGTCAGTCTGTTGGTCTCTGCCTTTCCTCCACTACCTCTTATCCCCAGGGTACTGCTCAAAGTAAAGGAGGAAAAGCCAAGGACAATTCTTATTCCTCCAGACTGGCCTCGCCAGCACTGGTACCCACTGCTGCGCAGCCTGTCCCCACTGCCACCATGGCATCTCACTCAGATTCCAAACCTCCTGACCCAGAGAGAAGGAGAATTCATGCATCCCCAATTGCAGACCCTCAGTTTGGCAGCTTGGCTTATTCCCTAACCCCCGATCAATCTGACAACCTCAGTGAACAGGTTCTAGATGTACGTGAGACCAGATTCCCTAGCACTATAAAGTCTTATGCTGGCAAATGGGAAAGGTTCAGCACCTGGATTCAGTCTAAGGGAGCCAGTAAGGCACAACCCTCCTTCCCTCTTATCCTGGATTACTTAACTGACCTGCTACACAGTGGTCTCTCTTTTTGCTCTATTAAAATTCATGCCTCTTGCTATGTCTGTTAATTTCCCCACTGAGCAGCCCCTTTTCTCACATCCTCTGATCAAACAGTTCTTAAGATGGGCTAGCAACTTGAGGCCACCCAGAAGAGCACCAACCCCAGCTTGGGACTTCAACTTTGTGTTGGGAAAGCTCACCCTGCCCCCCTTCGAACCAGCCACTTCAGCAGAGCTAAAATTTCTCTCCTGGAAGACAGCTTTACTTCTGGCCGTCACTTCAGCCAGAAAGGTCTCCGAGCTACAAGCACTCATGGCTGTGGAACCCTTCATCATCTACCATGCTGGCAGAGTACCCCTCAGGATTAACCCATCCTTCATACCCAAGGTGGTGTCCAGTGTGGCTCTCAACCAATCCATTCATTTGCTCACCTTTTTCCCTAGCCCACAGGACAAGGGGGAAAGGATCCTGCACTCTCTAGATGTGCACAGATATGTCAGATTGTATCTAGACAGGACTAAGTACTTCAGAAAGTCTGATCAACTGCTGGTTAGCTTTGCTGCAGGGGCAAAGGGCAAAGCCATCTCCAAACAAACCATTTCAAAATGGATAGCACACTGCATCTATTTCTGTTACAAGCAACATGGAAAGCCTCCCCCCAAGGAGGTCAGGGCTGACTCTACCAGGGCAGCCTCCACCTCTGCAGCTTTCCTCAGAGGAGTCCCCACCAGGGACATCTGGAGGCTGCCACCTGGACATCTGTTCACACATTTACCAAACATTATCACCTGCCTATCTTCTCCAGATCCAGGGCAGGGTTTGCCTCTGCAGTCGTGCAGGGTATCCTAGCCAGCCCCTAGTTTTCTTGACTGCCTCCACCCATTTCCTCAGCTTTGGGAATCAACCCAAATGTGATGACTGCAACAGTGAAACAAGAAGAACAAAGTACACTTGTGTACACTTCCATAAATGTAGATGTTAGAGTGTATTCACTGTTGCAGTCTTGGTTTCCCTCCCTCCATTCCCCTCTTCTTTTCTTTCCTTACAAGGGATATATTGGTATTTACTTTGTACTAGTGGGGTTCTTCCACCAGAACCTGGCTCCCACTTGGGGGCTCCTGACAGGTTAGGGCAAGAAAAACTGATGTAATGGCATCGGCTGCCTTACTTTATACTACTGACGACCTGATGTCAGTCCTGAAGCGACAGCAGCTGACGCAGAAATACTAAGCCTCTGGTGTTCAGGCTGGCCGAAGGCTACCCTAGCAGGGATAACCCAAATGTGATGATTGCAACAGTGAATACACTCGAATATCTACATTTATGGTAAGTGTGCACAACTGTACTTTCTGGCTGCTCTTTTGGGTAACATCTTTGCAGCTTCTGTAGCCCCTGACTCTCAGCCTCCTGCACTAAAAAAGCTGGATAGGTTCTGCAGGGGTGCCTGAGGAGTGCAAATTTCTTTATAAATGCCCTTCTGCTAACCATTCTATAGTGTCAAGTCTCTTCTGATGACCCATCCAAGTTGCTGCTGTCAGCCAAGCTGCTGTCTTCTGACAAGGAGAGGGCTATGGAAAGGTTAGGCAAGAAAGTTTGTTACTGCCACTTTGTCCTTTAGGACCATTAACTACCAGATTCATATGATCAAGTATGGTTTGGTTCTTCTTTCTCAGCTTTCTAACCTTCCTGACTCTGATGGGAAGGCTTCTGCCCTTTCCCTGCTGGGCTTCACTTCGCAAGTTGTTTGCCATTCACTCAAATGCAGCTTTTGTGCTGCTTTTTTTCAGTCATGAAGTGGTGGTGTTCCTGGCATCATCTTCGACATTAAGGCCATGTTTTTGTATGCTTTTTTGGACAACAAAGTCTTTGGAACAGCTGCTGCTATAACCTATTTATGTCCCTCCAAGATGAGTGCAAAAGTTTGCAGGAGGTGAAACATTTTTTTCTCTCCTTTTTCTAAGTTCCGGAAGAACTATTCTTCCAAGTCTGCCTTTGTTCATAGGCAATCTCACCCTACTTTTAAGGGTAAGAAGGGATGTCCTTCCATTTCACTCTTGCAGTATTCATTAAGAGTCTATATTACAAGATCGAATGCTTAGGTGATCGAACACCTAAACATCGAACTTGTAATATCGAAAGCAAAAAAAACAGTGAACAGCCGATTTAACTCAGGGAAAGATTTCCCTTGGCCATTCACCGGATTTTGCTGTTTTGTCTACTGTAGAGCAATCTCAGAGTTTAGTATATTTAGTTAGGGGGCTGTGGGGGGCACAGCCCCCCACTTAGTTTGGGTGTAAAGTTATTTTTTTCCCCATGGCCGACCGACATGTTTTTCTGCATCATTCATTTTTGGGTTCAATATTACAATTTCGATGTTTAGGCGTTAGATCACCTAAGCATTTGATCTTGTAATATAGACACTTCATTACAACAGGGATCCCCTGCCAGGGGCGGGCGGAAGTCCAGCCAGTATACCAAAGCCTTTAGGTTGTTTTAAAGTACGCTGTACATCAAATGCATGCTCCTTGCTTATTTGCGTATTGCATAGGGCATAAAGGTGATGCCCAGAAGTACCATCATCAGAACTTCTTTGCTGCCATCTCTTGATTGTCTGCACACCCGCTCTGTTTGCTGGTTCACCAAGCCATTTCAGATAAGTGACCCATTGGTGCTTTTTTCCTCTTTTTTTTTTTTTTTTTTTAATTGTTGCTTGTGGGGTTCAAGTCATCCAGAAAGGGTAAATGCTAGTGCAAGAGACCGATTACCCATAAAGATCACACAGTGCTTATTTCGTCTTTGTGCTTCCCACAACCATATGACCTGTTTTATTTGTCAGGCTTTCATTCCTAAGACTCTCCATAGTTGGCTTTCCTCTTTGGCCTTGTACTTGGAGAACCAACATCTTAAGCTTTTAATGAAAGACACTATGGAAGGAACTTCCCTCTTGAAGGGGCAGCTGTCTGTGAAGAAGGTAAAGAAATTTAGGTCTGATTTTTTCCGCTGTGCCACCTCTGCCGGACATCTGTCCTGAGGCAAGGGAAAGCCTGGAGGATTGCCTGGCTCCACCGTTGTATTCTTTTGCTGCAACCATTTTGGAGGCTGGCATGGATCCAACCTTACACGTCCCTGGAAACCTTGCAGATGTCTGCTTTGGATGTTCAGGGGGAACCGAAGCTAATTATTTCCGAGGGGCCTAAGGGTGTACCTCAGATTTTGGTTAGAGAAGAAGTTCCAACTACAATTAATGAATGCTGTCCGGGGTTCGAGCCTTCTAAATTTTACAAGATGGACGGACGTCCCTTTGAAAAAGAAACAAAAAAAACAAAGTATGTTTCTCTGGCTGCTAAGGACCTGCAGAGTGAATGGCAGAATTTCACTCTGGGGTTGTTTAATGCACTGATGGCTTTGAAACCACCTCGTGGAGTTTCTATTCCTGCCTCCCTTGGTCCTCTACTCCCCTCAAAAGACCCAGGGAACAGGATTCTTCTGAAGTGCAGGTGGATTCAGATGAGGACTCCCTTGCTTTTTCATCTCAGATTCCCTCTGCTTTGGACTGTGGGTCTGAGGAAGAGGAGTCCACAAGTCCAGACAGTCCTTTTGAGGAAATTTCTTTTGGAGACACAATCTCCAGAATGATGGAGTTCTTTAAATGGGATCTTGCCTAGGTTTCTGAGGTTCAAAAGTAGTATTACAAGCTTCTGCAAATAGACTCTCCTAGAACTTCTGCTGTTCCTCCTGTTTTGGCTGCATTGTTGTATGTATTTTCTACTGTGTCTAAGGCTCCCAGATTCCCAGAGCCCTCCATCAAGAAACCTGATAAGTTTCATTGGGTGCCCGAGGACTGTAAATTTCTGTATAGTTGTCCTCTTGGTGATGTGTCTGTGGCATCTGGCAATCCATCTCAGTTACTGCCCTCTTGGTTCTTTCTGATAAAGACAGTATAACTGTGGAAAGTCTAGTAAGAAAGTTTTTACCTCTGCTAAATAGGTCAGTTATCAGACCCATGCTTCCAGATATATTTTGGCTGCTGTTTCTCAGGCCTGGCAGGTAATTTCTGATGATCTGCACTCTGAAGGCGAAGACTTCTGCTCTTTCCTTGTTAGGGACTTCTTTCCAGGTGGCTTGCCATTCTATTAATGGCCAGTACTCGTGGCTCCATTTTTAAAATAACCCTCCTGTCCCCTCCAGTCCTGTCCTGCATAGGCTGCTGGCTCTACTCGTGGTTTGCTCGTTGCGTTTCAACCACCCCAGGTGTCTCCCACTGTTCTACACTGAACCCTGGCTTCCTGCCCTGAATGAATTTACTAAGGGGATCCTACAGTGTTTCTGTAACCACTCTACCACCCCAAGAACTAACAATAATCCATCTGAAGTTGTTAATCTTCTTCCTATTCATCACTGATGGGTTTGGTTCCAAGCCCTCGGAACAGAGTCAGCCTTGTACCAAGCTTGCGTGCACCAAAAACTCTCGAGCTAAGCTGCTACCCACAATGCCCTTTACTCAGTTACCTCAGATCTCGTTTGCTGTACAGCCATATAGCAGCATTTCACCAAGCTCTCCAGCTAAGTGATTTATCTTATACATTTACAAGTTTTTGTAAAAGTTTTTTCTCATTTATTGCTTGTTCTTTGATATCTTTATATACTCCACTCTACCCACAGGTATCCCTTTCTTACCATTGTTGGTATTTTGAACTTTCTACCCTTGTGGTATCTTATTACCATTGTTGGTATTTCCTTTCTCTTTACTTTCTTCATTTTCCTCACTCCTTTCTTTTTGTGTGGGCGTGTTTACTGTTATGTCCGAGAAGAAGGGAACTATGGGGTTTAAACACTGCTCTTCTTGCAGTGGTAAACTTCCAAATAGCGATCTTCATGAAGAGTGTGTGTACTGTTTGGGGGTTCTGCATTTGTCGGAGAAACTCCTGTGTGATATTTGTGCTAGCTTCAGTCAGCAGACGCTGAATTGAATGTCGGAATAAATTGATTTTGAAGGGCCTGCTTACATCGCCTTTTTCGGAGGCTATTTTTGCAACGGAGGTCTCATCCCCTCCTCCTTTGGACAAGAAACGTCCTCGCTCAGACCCCTCTTTGCCGGCTGCTGACAGAGGTAAAAGCCATAAGCACAAGGCCCTAAAGTCTTCTTAGCATCATACTGCCTCCTCGGTTCTGGCTACATCTGTTCCGAGTTCGGCTCCAGCACAAGGCCCAAAAGTCGTCTTCTGAGCATTGTACTGCCTCCTCGGTTCCGACTACATCTGTTCCGAGTTCGGCTCCAGCGAAGTTTACCAAGGTCACTGCGTCAACGCTTACCCCGGCTCCGACTACTACGGCACCATCTAATACCTCGGTTCTGATCAGTTTGTCTCTGTCTCGGCACCGTCGCCCACCTCTGTTCCAATGTTGGTTTCAACAACTTCAGAGCCATTTTTGGCATCCACCACTGTTGTGACTTCAGCTCTGAGCCCGTTCTCTGCTCCAACCATACCATTGTTGCCAGTTTCTAAATTGGAATCGTCTGTGCCATTCTGTGATACACCACGGACCCAATACTCGTCATCTGTGGACTCGTTTGCCAGACAAGCCTGCAGCCCCTTTTTGGACTGGCCTGATTCCCCCTCAGGGGCATCGGCAAGATCCACCAGGAGCCTTTCAGAATTGGATGTGGTGTGCCTTTTTGACCAGCTGCTGACCGCCAGGGGAATTTCAAATTTGCCCGCCAGGGGAATTTACAGTTTGCCTAGACCATATCCCACTCCAGGCTTTGGGTCTATTACTCTGGCGACCCCTACTACTCTCCTCCCTTGGATCCCCTCAGTTCCAAGGCTCATATATCCAACATTTTCTAGAGGACCCCCTTTGGCGCTGATAACGGCAGTGTCTGAGGCCCCGAGGCCCCTTTGGGTGTCTGCTCCGTCAGAGCCCACCCTCCCTCAATCTTATGCTTGGGGGGTGGAACCTCTGGTTCCAGTCTCGGTTCTGACTGTGTTGTCGGTTCCGGCTTCGGATCCGAGGGTGATTACCGCATCGACTGTGCTTGAGGCTTCATCCCCGAGGGCGGACCGTGTGGAGTGGAGTATGACCCCGGCTCTGATTTTGTCGTCTTCGGTTCCGGGCTCTCACTCCTCTTCGGGCGGGACAGCTTTCCGGGTGATGGAGACGGTGCTTGCTTCTAGCAATCCTCCTATGTCGGTTATCCCCCTAGTTCCTTCTGAGCTGCAGCTGTCAAAGGCCACCCTCCCAGGACTCCAAGGGCACAATGCCCAGGAAACCTCTGTCTAGGGTATTTCCCTTTCTGAGTCCTCTTCGGATGCTCCCGCCAAAGAACCCCCTCAGAAATGGGCGTGTAAGAGGAAACACATGGACTCCCCAGAGGAGTCCCTCATGGAAGATATGGACTGCAATGATGGGGAAGGATCCCCACAGTCACCCCCTGATGATGTCTCCTTCGGAGACATCATGGAAATCTTGAAACAGAGGGGTGATTGGAAGCCCTCCAATCCTCCTTCGGAGGAATCCGTATTCCTGCAGGCCTTTCTCTCTCGGCCCTCTACTTTTTGGGTGACCCCCCTCCCTCCCGCCAGTGAGTTGGTTAAGCTCATCATGCAGTGGGCATGGAAGATCCCGGACTCTGTTGAGGCCATCAACAGGAGATCAGACAAAGATACTGTCTTCTCTAGAGGATCAACCCCATTGGTCTAGAGGTTTGCCAGTGGACGCTATGGTGGCGGCAGCAGCCACGAAAAAGGACCTTGCAGAAGAGAGTCCTGCTGTTCACCCACCCAACAGAGAGTCCCGGGCAGTGGAAAGGTTAGGAAAGTGAGTTTTTGTGTCAGCAACCTTTGCAGCTAGGTGTCTGAACTTTCTGGCACATTTTACGAGGCTCCAGAGAGATCTTATCTCTGAACTTTCTGAAACCCTCGCAGGCCAAGTATCGGATGGAGCACGAGATAAAGTTGCTTTCCAACTTGCCACCCTAGAGTCAATATCCAATTCATCCATGAGGTTGCTGTCTCATGCAACCGAAGGAGCAGCTAGAGCTGCGAGTGCAGGCATAGTCATGAGACACCACACCTGGATGCGCATTTGTGACCTCGCGGACTCTTTCAAGTCTTCCTTTTTAAATGCCCCTATTGAACCATCAGCTCTGTTCGGTGCTAAGGTCAAGGATGCATTAGCCAGGTGCGAGCAAGATGAGAAGACCTTGTCTGCCATTGGCCTATGCTTTTCCAAACCTCAGCGTTCCTTCTCCGGAATCAGAGGAGTAGGAAGATGTGGCACAAGAAGTCTCAAGGTCCTTTCCGTGATGTACGTGGTGAGGACTCCTACAGAGGCAGAGGGGGTTCCAATAATGCAAGACACCCCTTTCGGGGCAGGGGGGATCCCCGGAAGCAGGGCTCCACAGATTCCTTCTCTGGTAGACTGTATCAGCGCTCCTGAAGCGCTGCCCGATTGCTTTCCTTTGGAAGCAGTCGGGGCGCGTTTTTCTCTGCACCAAGCTGCCTGGCGCTCTATTACAAACGATCATTGGGTGCAGACAGTCATTACCAGAGGCTACCATATTACCCTAATAACTTATCCAAGACCTTTGAAATACCTTCCCGATGTTCCACCCAGTCAACGGGAGGAGGCAGCTTCCGAAATACGAAAGCTATATCAAAAACGAGCCATCCAACAGGTCCCCCCAGATCAGTGTGGATCAGGGTTCTACTCAAGATTCTTTTTGGTCCCAAAGAAGACAGGGGACTGGAGACCCATTCTGGATCTCAGCCCACTAAACAAATCGGTAGTTTAGACCAGGTTCCGCATGGTCACGATTCAGTCCATCCTTACTTTTCTGTGGGAGGGTGTGTGGATGTGCTCATTAGATCTCCGGGATGTGTATTAACATATCAAGATGGACAAGCACTCCAGGAGCCTCCTTCGCTTCTGGTTGGGAGCCAATCACTACCAATTTATTGCCCTGCCTTTCAGTCTCTCGACTGCCCCCAGAGTGTTCATGAAATGCCTTGCAGTGGTAACAGCTCATCTGACACTTCAGGGATTCCAGGTGTTTCCATAACTAGACAATTGGCTCCTCTCTGCCCCCACAAAGCGTCTACTGGTCAGGGTCCTCCGCTACACCCTGGTTCTAGCAGAATCACTGGGCATCACCATACATTGGGAGAAATCCAACCTTCAACCCTCACAACAGTTAGAATTTATAGGGGCAATATTCAACACACAGTCAAGCCTGATCTCACTTCCTTTTCACAGGCTTCAGAGATTAAGGGCACAGGTTCAAGTGATACTCTGTCGAAGAAAGGTGTCTGCAAGGGAAGTTCTCCAAGGCCTGAGGTCTGTGGCTGCAGTCATCCCTATTGTTCCCTTAGCCAGACTACACATGAGATTACTACAATGGCTCCTTCAGGCCCAGTGTATACCCAGTCTTCACCCCTTGAGCTTACAGATTCTCATCACCAACACTTGCAAACAAGATCTCCTCTGGTGGATGAGTACAGATGAAAATCGTTGGTGTCGCCCCTTCCAGGTTCCCCAGCCCAGCGCCACAGTAACCTTGGATGCTTCCCTGTTGGGGTGGGGGGGGGGGCACTTCCAGGGAAAGTCAGTCCAAGGCACATGGTCCGATGTAGAGGTCAACTTGCATATCAGTGTCTTGGAGTTAAGAGCGGTGCTGTTGGCATTGCAAGCTTTCCATCTGCTCCTTCTGTCCGGAGCGATTGCTGTCCAGTCGGACAAGATGTCCGTGGTCTGGTACATAAACAGGGAGGGACTAAATCCTACCCCCTATGTCGCGAAGCCATGAGAATCTGGCAGTGGGCGATAGCTTCCAACCACTTTCTGATCACAATGCGTATCCCAGGGAGCTCCAACATGATTGCAGACAGGCTAAGCAGATGCATTCTCCATCCTCACTAGTGGTCTCTCAACCAGAGTGTGGCGGCGGAAATTTTCATTTGTTGGGGCCAGCCATGCTCTGACCTTTTCGCCTCGCACTCAAACACAAAATGCAGCAGCTACTTTGCCCTCTTTCCCCCTCTCAGGGAGTCACCGAGAGACGCTTTGATTCACGATTGGCCCATTGGTCTCCTTTATGCTTATCCTCCGATTCCTCTGATCCCCCTTGTTCTAAGGAAAGCTATTCAGTTGAGAAGCGAAGTGATCCTCATTGCCCCGTTCTGGCCTCGTCAAGTATGGTTTCCCTTCCTCCGACCTCACCTGTTACAACCTCCTTGGATCCTAGACACTCGTCAGGACCTCATATCTCACCCAGAAGGGCTGACTCCCCCAAATCTGTCCACTCTCAAGCTGACAGCTTGGTTTCTCCACTTCTGTTAGTTGCCAGGCAGGAAACCCTCTCTTCACCTGTACGTGATATTAACTTGGCCTCTCATAAACCATCCACCAAGAAACTTTGCAGCTAAAAATGGAAAAGATTCTCTATTTGATCACATAATCAGAAGCTAGACCTGTTCTCAGCTCCCGTAGCCATTATTCTTCATTACCTCGTTTAACTGTTCGACAGTGGGGCATTAGCTTCCACCATTCAAGTCCATCTAGCAGCTGTTTCCAACTTTCATAACGGTTCAGATGGAGTCCTACTCATTTCCTCTCGCCTTTGCAAGACTTTCCTCAAGGGTATTTTCCACAGCAGGCCTCCCATCAGGCAGCCGGTGGAGGCATGGAATCTGTCTTGGGTTCTGCAGTCTCTTTCTCTGCCCTCTTTTGAGCAGGCTGCGACATGTGATCTAAAGTTCATGTCATGGAAATCCTTATTTCTGGTGGCTACAACCTCAGTCAGCCGAATTTCTGAATTACAAGAATTATGTATCAAAAGCCCTTATCTGGTCTTTCATAAGGACAGAGGATCACTTCGTACTAACCCATGCTTTCTTCCCAAAGCGGTTTCTGACTTTTCGATTAACCAGTCCATTGAGCTCCCTGTGTTCTTCCCGAATTACTCTAACAAGGGAGAATACTGCCTACATTCCTTGGATGTTCATTGACAATTGCGTTTCTATCTGAACAGAACTAAATCCTTTTGCAAGTCGGACCAGCTTTTCATCTCCTTTGCGGATCCTAGAATGGGAGATGCAGTATCGAAAGTTACTTTGTCTAAATGGCTCCGGGATTGCATTGCCTTCACATATTCACTTACGGAGGGATCTAAGCCTGGCCAAATCAAAGCTCACTCAACTACTGCTATTGCAGCATCTGTTGCCTTCCACTCTAGGGCCTCCATGGATGACATTTGTGCAGCTGCCATTTGGGCTAAGCTTCACACCTTTCTCAAGCATTACAAATTGGATCTGATCTCCAGGGGAAGAGTGGCCTTTGGTTCAGTGGTTCTCAGGAATGTTATTCCTTAAGGACCACCCAGGTTCTCCAAGTAGCTGGGGACTCGGTCCCATCAGTGATGAATAGGAAGAAGATTAACAACTTCAGATAAAGAAGTTATGTCTTACCATAAGGTTACATCTGAGTTGTTGATGATCTTCTAGTCATCATACCCTCCCGCCGACCCCTTCCAAAGGTTCCTGGCAGATCTTCTGGGTCTTTGTGGTGTCTTAGGGTTTCTGCGCAGAGATGGCCTCTGACTTATTTCTCCTTCTATATGTTGCATGCAGACTCAATCTGAGGTAATTGGTTAAAGTGCATTGTGGGTAGCAGCTTAGCTCGAGAGTTTTTGGTGCATACAAGCTTGGTATAAGGCCGACTTGGTTCCGAGGGCTTCGAACCGAACCCATCAGTGATGACTGGAAGATCTACAACTCAGAACGTTGTGATAAGACATAACTTCTTTTTTTGCTCACTGCATGTCAACCACCCCAGGTGTCTCCCACTGTTCTACACTGAACCCTGGCTTCCTGCCTTGAACGAACTTACTAAGGGGATCCTGCAGTGTTTCTGTAACCACTCTGCCACCGAAGCCTGGCTTCCTGCCCTGAAAGAACTTACTAAGGGGATCCTGCAGTGTTTCTTTAACCACTCTGCCACCCCAAGAAGTCACAATAATCGTGTATGTACCATACTGTAAAATAAGATTTATCTTATTACTACCACTGTTGTATTTTTATCCTACGTGCATTTGCTAGCAGCCTACCATGGATATAATTCCCCCATTTCTTTCCAGGTTCCTTTCTCACTCCTCTAAGTGCTCATGGTCTTCCCCTGCACTTACTCTGTTTGGCCACTTGGTGGCATTATTTAAACTCTGTTTACATTCTAATCCATGTTAACAATACTGCAACTGTTTTGCAAACCCACTACTGCCCTGTTTTAGCCCTATTAATTATTCTTTAGCCCCATTAATAATTGCTTTACACCACTAATCCACCACTGCCCACCTCCAGCTCCTAACTCCTGTGAACCCTCTGCTTCCTTCCAACTCGCATTCACAGTGCCTTACCTTTGTGCCTCCTTACGTCTGAGCTGTTCTCTGCTTCATTGATAACTTTTGCTGGCTTTATTCCTTCTCCTTGGCTCTACCTGCTCTGTTTGCACTGTGGGCTCACTCCGCTCCCCTACCCTATCCCCAAATCTCATCCGCACCCACTACTCCTACTTTTCTTCAGACCTTTTCCCACCCCTTAAAACCTGTTATCCAATCATAAGTCTTCCCTTTCCCCACCTAGTAAAACCTAGTATCCAATCATAGACATTCTCTCATGTCCCCTACCCCTCTCACACATACCACTTAATTCTATCACTCCTCTTCCACCTCTCCTCTTCAATTTCCCTCCCCTATACTAAGTATATTTACCTCTTTCTCTATCCTGTCTCACCTCACAGCTCATCCCTCGAAATACATTTTTTCACTTATTATGCTATCTTTCTTCCAGCTATGCTCTCCTTAATGTTCCCAACCCCCCCTATCCCTCCTAGTACTCGTACTTCCTCTATATCTTGCCAGGTCCTATACCACCAACCAGCTACCATTCTCAGCACCCTCACATACATCCACACAAAACTTTCTCCACTCTTGCTCACATAGTCATTTCTACTCCATCTCCTCTTCCCTGTTTCAGCCCAATCCTCTGCACCTTTTCAGTCTTAAAATTATTCCCACTAAAGCTAACACACATACTCTTAAATACTACACCTTCCTGAACACTTAAAATCTAAACCCAAACACATAAAGATAACTCCCTTTAACAACCTCTTCTTAGCTGGAGATATTCACCCCAACCCTGGACCTAACCCACCCACAAACAACAGTTACCCTTCCCCTCCCTCTAACATTTCTTCCCCCTACAATACTGTTAAATTTTTCACAGTCAATGCCTAAAGTCTCAATAATAAAACACACCAGTTCCAGGCATGGCTAAGCCACAACCAACCTGACATTGTAGCCATCACCAAAACATGGCTCAAACCTGACATCTCTGACTCTGAAAATCCTACTCCCTGGATTCCATGCTCTCAGATGTGACCGCTTAAGCAGAAAAGGTGGCGGCATTGCATTAATCTACTCTAATCTTCTCGCATTAATTCCCCTCCCAAATCCTATTCCTCAATTCACTAATGCAGAACTAACAGTCGGTCTACTAAAAATGAACATTCACAAAAGCCTGTGCATCATTGCCCTAAATATCCCATCTGGAAATAACATCTCAACCCTTGAAGATCTACTCCTATGGGCCTCAACTAAAATTAACCTTGAAACCTATATACTAGGCGATATAAATATCGACAGGAATAAAATCAACAGCCCCATTCCCTCCCTATCTTTTAACCTCTTTAACTTTACTCAAGTGTCCCCCTCTCCATCACCATAGGTTCATAGGCAGGTACTAGGCTGTCAGCCCCAGGGCCTATACAAGCCTAGCCATAACGATTCCCTTGGCTATTGCTTCCCACAAATATTTACTTTCCTGGACCCCTGTCTAGTAGGGCTACTGATGTGATCCTTGGGGTGAATTTCCTATCTCCTATCCAGTCATCAAGGTTCCTCTTGAAGAGGGCCATTGAGGCGCTCTGCCTGACATGTATGGGGAGTTTCTGGGTCAGGAACCTATCCCTCCAGCATGTTCTGTTCATCGTGATGACAAGGTTAAGATCCCTGGAGCGTGTGGCTCAGAGGGATTGGGATTTCTTTAAGTGTAGCATGTCCAACAATTCTGAGTTTGACATGGCCTTGTATGTTAGGCAGAGATTGCCTCTGAGTAGGCGATATGCGACAGAGTATAGCTGGAGTTTCTTTAGATGGTCAACATAAGGCATCTGCTTTAGGCCTGTGATTCTTTTTGTGAGGTATTTCTGTGGCCTTTCTAGTTGTTGCAGATGTCTTGTGAGGTACATACCAAACTGGGCATTGTATTCTGTAATGGGTCTAATGAGGGATGATTACAAAGGGACAGTGACCTCCTTTTTTCTGGATGAAAAGCCCTTAGTGATGAAGTGTCACATAGAAGGATTTTTTTAACTGTTGTGGCTATGTTGTTATCAAAGGTGAGACCACTGTCCACCTGTGTCCTTAGGTCTCTTATCACACTTTTGGTGTTTAGTGTACTTCCACCTATGTGGTAGTTCACAGGTATGTGTTTTTTCCCAAAGGGGACAACTATACATTTTCTGACATTTAGCTTGAGCCCATGGCTCTGGCACCAGGCATCTGTTTCATTAAGGCCCTTTTGTAGTATATCCACATCATTTGGGGATTCAGTAATGGCTCCCAGCTTAGTCATCTGTGAACTTTGTAAACCAGAGTCCCTTAGTGTTGGCCTGTACGTCAGAGAAGTAGATGCCGAACAAGAGTGGTCTCAGGACAGAAACCTGTGGTACACCACTTTTCTGGAACTGGATTTGGAGTCGGCTACTTTTACAGTGTGTGTTCTGTCAGTAACCCAGTTTGCAACCCATCGAGTGATGTAGGGATTAATGCCCAGCTTAGTAAGTTTATCTATGATTCCAGAGTGGGGGATAGTGTTGAAAGCCTTGGCGAGGTCCAAGTAGGCTGTGTGAACCACCTTACCCTTGTCCACGGCTCTGGAAACTGATTCAAAGAAGTCGATTAGGTTCAGGAGGCAAGATCGGCCCTTCACAAAGCCAAACTGGGTGGGGTCCAGTGTTTGAAGGTTGCCAATGTCTTTGTTTATAAGTTACATGATAATACGTTCCATGGCCTTACAGATCAGGCTCGTCAGACTGATGGGACGGTAGTTCTTGGGATCCAGAGTGGATCCCTCCTTGTGGAGTGGGATGACTGTAGCTGTGTGCCACTCTTTGGGCATGAAGCCTGAGGTGCGGCTGTGATTAAATATGACACAGGTGAGGTGCCAGTTCATTTTGTAGTTCATGCAGTACACAGCCCGGGATGTCATCTGGTCCCATGGATGCTGTATTTTTGTCTTTGGAAAGTGCGTTTTTTACTTGAGTGGTCACGAGTACCAGAATTTGGCATTCTTTCAGTATTGAGATGGGCCATTTAGGGGGGTGAGAATGGTGAAGTTGGCACTGAATCTATCTGCCAGAATATTGGCAATATCCTTGGGATCAGTATATCTAGTGCCATTCTGCTGTAGCCCAGGGCAGATCTGAGTATTGCCATCTAGATTCTTGACATAAAATATTGGCGTGGCTATGGGCACACCATATGCCAGTAGCTACGTCAACCTTGCCTTATTGCAATGGAGACTAATGTAGTTCTTCAAAATGAAAATTTCAAGGAATCTATAAAATGGTATGTACGTTTTGTAGATGACATTTTTATGCTTTGGAATGATACAGAAGAAAGGTTAAAAGAATTTGTGTATTTACATGAGACAACTGATTTCTTAAAATTTACCCATAAATATTCGAGTTATGTGATTGATTTTTTGGACGTTAAGGTAAACAAGGATGCATTACAAGGAATAAAAACTAGTTTATTTAGAAAACCAATGAGGAAAAATAATTTATTACATAACAAAAGTATGCACCCTAGTCATGTAAAACGCAATATATTAAAAGGACAAGTCTATCGAGTTATGTGTCTACATAATGAGAATTCACAATTAGAATCAGCTTTAATAAATCTTAAGCAAGAGGTTTTAGATAGGGGCTATAAGGAGAAAGGTATAGTAAAGTGTATTAATGACGCATGGACATATAGACAAAATAGATGTAGACCATACTATAGCCAACACAATGTTAGAGATGATGTCAATGAAAAGAAACCAGAGACTGGTAATCAGGTTACAACTGATTACCTAAGAGTAGCACTACCATACTCAAATGATGTAGGCATTTTTTGCAACATTATAAAAAGAAATTGGAATATTATGACTACAGTAGATGCATTAAAAAATGACATAACCAGTCAACCGCATTTTTCTTTTATGAACAACCCTAAAAAGACATCTTCGTTATAAGGGTAGTTATGGGAAGAAAATGTTATATTCAGACAGGCTAGGAACCTTTCCTTGCAGAGGTTGCCTAGCACGTAGGCATATTTTTAGCAGTAGACAGTTTATACATCATCAGCTGGGTACCAAAATCAAATTAAATTTTTATGCAGATTGTACAACTAAGAATATAATTTATTTTAGGTTTTGTACAACATGTTATATGTATTACATTGGTAAAACCAACCACACTTGAAAAGAGAGGATACTAGAGCACTTTAGAGATATTAAAAATAAAAAGTTGGAAAATGCCTTGGCACATCATTTTATAGAAAAAGGGAATGAACATGCTTTTACATTTTTGTCTTAGAAATTATACATGACAATATGAGGGGAGGAGATTTAAGAAACATTACAGAAGCTAATGAGTAAAGGTGGATAATGTTCTTCAAAGCAGATAAATCACCTGGCTTAAATACTAAAGTTTCTTTGAAACCATTTTTAAAAAGTCGTGCACTTAAACACTGAAATGATGTGTATTTGTTTTTAAGTATTTTATTATATGTGAGCATATTGCTTTAAATCCTTAATGAGTGAATAATTAATTCTTTGGTTATGTTTTAGTATTTAAATATGTTGGTATATTGTATTTTATAGTCTGAAGACGCAGCCAGATGAACCGCGAAAGTGCTTACTAACTTTTTATACTACTGTGCCATTTGGATTTCTTTACTGGATTCACACTAGACTTTTATACTTACTGCATGCAGTTGTGAGTGCCTGGGATTTTTTATTTGGTATATATAGCTATAGAATGACTTGTTGTTGTCTTTGGAATCTTTGGCAATTTTGTTTTCGTAACTAGCTTTGGAAGATTTTATGAGGGATTTCAGCTTTCTACTGAGACTGGTGAGGGAGTTTTTTGAATCCTGGGTTCTTCCTCTTTTCTGCAACAGTTTCTTCCTTTTGTTGTACAGCTTGTTTATGGCAGGGGACCACCAGATTGGCTTATATATATATATATATATATATATATATATATATATATATATATAACAGCGTCTTGGTTCTATTTGGGATGGCTTGGTCCATGCACGAGTGAATGTGCTCGTACAACACCTTAATGTAGGATTCACCAGTTCAACTTCCAATTCCCATCTGCATGGGTGTCATGAAGTTTGTTACTTCTGACTTGAGAAGCATGAAGTTGGCTTTGCAGAAGTTAAAGGGGGGTGTGGGTGGGATGTGGATGTCAAGGGTGATTAGCTTATGGTCTGATCTAACCAATGAGGGGGTGACCACTGGTGTTGGAGCATCAATCTCCCATGTTGGTAATGTCCTTGTCTAGAATATTGGTACCCCTGGTGGGACTATGAATTAGTTGCTCTAGGATGTTGGAATTTATGAATTCCAAGAACCGTTGAGCAAAGGTGTTGGTACAGGAGTAGTTTTCCCAGTTAATGGCAGTGTAGTTGAAATCACCCAGTATTAGGCGTATTACTATGACCAGACCCAACAAAACAAATCCCCCAGGATCCATTCTTGACTGAATCTTAGTCACCCATCCAAGTAAAATTTCCAACTCTGGCACCATCCCTGACACTATTAGTGACCACCTCCCAGCTTTCATTCACTGTGCAACTACTTCCATACCATATCAGCATCGATATACTCAAGTCTGCAACCTTAGTAAATTCAACCTCAAAACTTTCTCCAACATCCTAATACAAATGAACTGGAACATTCTAAAAACCCTTCCACTTGATAAAGCCATAGAACACTTTAATTCTACCTTCCTAGATGCTCTAAACTCCCTACCCCCCCCTAAGAAACGAAAGGACAAAAATCAATATGGCCCTTTGGCTAACCAAAGAAACAAAACAAAAACTATGCATCAAAGAGACAAATCTTGGAAGCTTTACCAAAAATAAACTCCCAGAAACCTTTCTGCAATGCACACAACTTCTTAACCTTGCAAAAAAATCATCAATGACAAAAAATCCTACTACACTAAGCTCCTGTCTAGCGGTACTAAAAACCCTAGGCTGTTCTGGAACTTCATAAACTCACTTTTCAACCCAGGTTCCAAAAATAACCCCTGTCCTGAACCAAGCAAATCTGACCTCTAACTAGTCTCTCAATTAACTCCTTTTTTATACAGTCAGTATCTGACCTAACCAAGATTTTTCCTAATAAGAACCCATCTCTCCTACCTTCTCCCCATCTAAGTTCTCTAATAACCCCCCATGTTTGAGCTTAAACCAGTCTCTACAAACTTCGCAACAAGACTTCTATCCAAACTTAAACCCTACTCTAATGCACCAGATAACATCCCCTCATCCTTCCTCAAGTCTGCTGTCGATGGTATAGCACTCCCAGTTAGTAGTCTGATCAATAGATCCATAAAGGGAATCCTACATCCCCAATCTCCGGCATTCAGCCTTCATTCTTCCTCTCCACAAGGGAGGCAAAAACACTAACATCTCAAACTTCCGCCCCATAGCTCTTCTCTCACCAATCTCTAAAATCTTAGAAAAATGCATCCGCCTCCAACTAATGCCTTTTCTGACCCAATACCAACTTCTTACTCCAACCCAACATGGCTTCCGACCAGGGCACAGTACCATAACAGCTCTTCTCTCCTTCTTAGAAACTGTCAGTCAAGGCCAAGATTCTGGAAATTTAGTATCTACAGTTCTCCTAGATCTCTCCAAAGCTTTCAAAACGATTTCCCATAAGCACCTTCTGAGTCATCTGTCAAACTTAAATATCTCCTAAAACACACTCTCCTGGTTCACAAGTTATCTGTCAGATAGATCTCAGGCTGTGAAATGGAAAAAAAGGCACCTCACCTTTCTTACCCACCCCTATCAGAGTACCACAGAGGTCCATCCTCGGACCAATGCTCTTTAATATCTTTATCAACAATTTTCAGTATGCCATTCCTGATGCTAAAGTCATCCAATATGCAGACGACTCAACTTTAGTCTGCATGGTGTGCCTCTAACCTCCCTGAACTTCTAACTAAACCCAGAACGCTTTCTCAACCACTGAAATCTGGGTGCAGCAAAATCACCTCTCTCTCAATGCAAACAAATCTAAAATACTACTATTCCCACCATCAAAAACCTTCTGTTACAACAAAACTTCCTTTCAAGTCCTTAGCCAGAATAACTCTCCTGTCAAAGTTGTTTCCTTCGCCAAACTTCTTGGCGTTATTATAGACGAACACCAAGTTCGACATCCACATTCAGCAAAATATAAAGAAAACTCACCAAAAACTAGGTGTGCTATATAGGAACAACTGTTTCCTCTCCACTTCTACTAGGCATACTCTGGCCTCTACTTTTTTCCTTCCCTCTTTACTGTAGGGAGCACCTCTTCTAACCAACCTGTCCTCCTTCATCACTTCCAAACTTGAAATCTGCTATAACAAAATTTCCAAATTTGCCACCAAAGCCAAACACTCCACTCATCACTGTGCTACCTTTCAATCTCTGAATTGGCTAGAACTCTCAAATTACTTGGACTGCCTCCAACTCTCACCACAGGACATAGACTCATATTCAGTCCAACCAAATGCCCTGCTCTAACAAAACATCCTTCCCCCTACACCCCTAATAGAACTCTTTGATCTGAACACCAAAACTTAATTTTTGCCCGTAAACCAAAACGATCTGCTGGACAACTTCAACTCTTTCTCCTTAGGCAAAAAATGGAATTCGCTCCCTTCCGCACTAAAGACATTGTCAAACTCAGCCAACTTCAAAACTCAGGGTTTCTCCTACCTGTCCTCCAAATGGAAATTTAACTGCATTCTCCCCACCTAGATCCCTTTAAGCAAAAGCCCCTGGGAGGATTTCCCCCTGTATTCCTAAGCTCCTAACAGCTCACATTAGCCTTCCACAGTTGTTTCCCTTACGATATCTTGCACTATGTAAATAATGTAAATAGTTTTTGACTTTAAAGGTGTGAATTTTATGTAAATGATTATGTACGTCATATATGACACTTTCTCTTGCTATGAGCAATATTGTTCATGCTATGTATTGAATTTTTATGCATTTGTACTTGTACTCTCAACATCTCGATTTTAGACTGTTTTTCTTTACTGTAATCTGCATTATGAAGCTTTTCTCCCCGGGCCTCCACTGAAAACAGGCTCCTAGAGCCCAGTGGACTTATCCGGTAATCAAACTGGAAGTAAATAAAGTGTACTTATGATGCAGCAGATGCTTCTTTTAGAGCTGCTGCCTTTGGTTCTATGATGAGGAGATATTATTGCCTTCCGCTTCAACCTTTGCTTGATGATATTAAGGCTAAGTTGATGGATGCTTTTCTGGACAACAAATGCTTATTTGGTGAAGCTGCTGCTAATTTGTTTAAGTCTCTCCAGGATAAGGGCAAGGCCTTGCAGGAGCTTTAACATGTTTTTGTTATTTCTCTGCCTAAATTTCAGAGAAATTACACTAATAAGCAATCCTTTGTTTGTAGGCAGTCTTGCCCCCCCCCCCCCCGAAGGGTAAAAAGGGAGGGAAGTGGGCTCCTCCTGCTAAAGCTACCCAGACTACTGTGGCACAGAAGTCTCCTTTTCCTAGCAAGCCAGGTGCTGTCTGATTATCCGGTTCTTCACAGCCACATTCCTCCTCTTCATCTTTCTCTATTCCTTCCTGTTTGGTAAAGATTACTCAGGATTACTGGGTACTGTCCAGTATCCACCTAGGGTATTTCATGGTCTGGAAATCTCTTCCCCATTTCATGGGCATTTCTCAGCCCCCTCAGGAGCAGTTGGCCTTCTTTCTACGGTTGCTTCAGGATCTTTTGACTCTGGGAACTATTCAAGAAGTTCCAATTTCTCAAAGGGGAAAGGGGTTCTACTCTGGAATGATTTTGGTTCCCCAGGAAAGAGGGTACTTGGAGACCTATTTCCTCATCTAAACACCTGTCTAAAGGTCTCTTCTTTTCAGATGTTGTCCCTTCAGACTTTATTCCCTTTGCTGCTTTCTGAGGCTTATCTAGTGTCTCTGGACCTCAAGGATGCTTGCCTCCATATCCCTATTCATCCCCTTTCAAGAAATTATGTTCCTCTGTTGCTTCCTGACATTTACATTTCTCTGCTTTGCCCTTTGGCCTTCCCACTGCCTCAAGTGTATTCACCAAATGCCTCACTCCTGTGATTGCTTTTTGCAGGCTAAGGGGGTCCAAATCTTTCCTTACTTTGACAACCTCCTGTTTCAAGCATCCTCTAGAAATCTTGTTGGAAAATCTTCATTTTGCCATTTCCCTTCTGCAGAATCTGGGGTTCACTATAAATTTCAAAAATGTCCTGTCTGACTCCTTCACAGGATCATGTCTTCTTGGGGTGCAGGATCCAGACTGTTCCAGTGCTGCCATCCCTGCCTCCTCCTAAGGCCTTAACTCTCATTTCTTTTTCATTCCCTTCTTCCTCTGGTTTCATTAACAGCCAAGTAATTTCTGAGAGCTCTGGGATTTATGGCCTCCATCATTCCAGTGCTCTCTCTTGCCAAATTCCATATAAGAAAACTTCAGTGGTTTCTAAGGTCAGTTAGGTTTCAGCATTCTCGTTCCCTCAAATTCATAGCTCCTCCTCTTCCATGTCTCAAGCTGGAACTTAAGTGATGGATTCAGCAGTTGACTCTCAGTCCAGGGCTGCCTTTTCAACCACCTCTTCCCTCTCAGGAGCTGTTCACAGACGCTTCAGATGTGGGATGGGGAGCTCCATCAACAGGCAGACTGCATTAACATCAAATCAAAGGGGTAAGAGCTCTTCTGCTGACTTTTCAGGCCTTTCATCCTCTCTTCTCCCCTGGACCTCTCAAGGTGTTTGCAGACAGTACCATACTGATGTGGTATCTCAATAAATTAGGGGGAGGAGGCAAGGTCTTATCTTTGCTGGTTGGCACTCCTAATGTGGGAACTAGCTATCCATTATCAAGTAACACTTCAGGCAATTTACATTCCCTCAGGTCAGAACATTGTGGTAGACTCTCTGAGCAGATCCGTAACTCAATCCCGTGAATGGATGCTTCACAAGGATGTGTTTCTGGACATTGTCCACCAGTGGGGTACTCCCTATATAGATCTTTTTGCCTCCCATCTGAACAGAAATCTTCCTCCATTTTGTGCCAGAGTCCCAAGTCCTCTGGTTTGGAAGGTGAATGGCCCCCTTTTTCTTGGCAGGGGATGTTTCTTTATGCCTTTTTTCCCCTTCTCCTCATTCCAAAAGTCCTGTTCAAAGTACAAAAGGATGCTCCCAAAATCTTGTTGGTGACTGTCTTTTGGCTGAGACAGCATTGGTTCCCTCTTCTGCATTTAGCCAAGGTCAATCATCACAAGTTACTTCAAAGGGTGGACCTACTCACATAACAGAAAGGATTTCTCATCTATCCCCACCTGCCCACTGTTCAACTGAAATTGTGGGTGATATGATTTTGATTCCACATTTTCGTTGTCTCCTCACAGTAAGACGCTGTTCAGTTCGATTCTCAGCTAGAGCGTCTTCTGTGTGGAGACCTGCGTGAATGGGCATACCTTCGTTGAAGGTTGTGCGTCAGGGCTGGCAACTCGGCACGTAAAAATCTATCTGCCAATCATTAGCGGACCGGAGTTCCGCTGTGGTGATCCCTAACCGGGAAAAGCCGAAAGACACAACAACAACATAGATACCTTTTTTCTCAGGGTGTGCTTATGGTCGTGCAGTAGGCCAGGAAACCTACTACTGGGAAATCCTATTTATCCAAATGGAAGAGGTTTTCTGTTTGGTGTCTTTCTCATAACCTGGCTACACTTTCTGTGGATGTTTCTTCGGTTCTCTCTTAACTCTGTGAACTGCTGAGTGCCGTGTTGGCTTATTCTTCTATTAAGGCCCACTTATCAGGTATCTCTGCTTGTCTGTCTTTATCACGTTCTTTAGCTTCTAGATTTGAAGCTAAATAGTTTCTTAAAGGCATCGTTCTTATTAGGCCTCCCAGAAAGCCTGTTCCTCCTCCCTGGGATCTTAATTTTGTTTTAGAAAAATTTCCCCAGGCTCCTTTTGAGCCTGCAGCTTTAGCTTTAGCTTCCTTACAGCATTGTTCTTGGAAGACTGTACTACTCTTAGCCCTAACTTCTGCCAGATGGGATATCTGAGCTTCAGTCCCTTATGGTTTATCCTCATTTTTTGGTGTTCCATAAGGGCAGGGTGTCGTTTCGTACTAATCTTTCTTTTATGCCCAAGGTGATGAATGAGTCGTCTTTTAATCAGTCTATTCATTTGCCCACTTTTAACACTTCTTTGGATCTGACTCGCCAGCTTTTTACAGCTCATGGCCTACTGCATACTCTCAAGCTCCTCCCTTACCCATAATGCTATAGTCCTCCATACCCCAGATCTCGTTTACCACCTTTGCATACAGATGTGGTCGCTTTCAGCTGTCAAGGCTCTCACAGTGAGTTCTAGAACGGTTTTCAGTTCTAATATATCTTTCTTTTATCTGTTCTTATAAGCTAGTATTCTTTTTATAATCTCCATTATCCCTAGGCATTTCTCTAGTGTATCTTGTTAGCATTGTTGGTAGTAGCTTCTCCCTATCTGTTCTTTTTTTTTACCGTTTCTGGTAATCTTTCCTACCATTGCTGGTAGTCTTCCTTTCTTTTTCATCCTATTTAAAATAAAAAAAATGAAACTTATTCTTTCTATCTTATTCTTATTTACTGTGAATATGGCTGAAAAACCTACTGGATTCAAAAATTGTAAGGAGCATGGGCACAAGATTCCCTTGTCTGACGCATACAACTCTTGCATGTATTGTCTGGGCCCTGCCCATTTCGAAGTCCCTTGTGAGATTTGCAAATCGTTTAATCCCAGAGCTTTAGTAGATAGGAAGAACAAGTTAATTTTGAAGGGACTTCTCCCCACTGTTTTTTCTGAATTGCTGGCTGGAGCGCATCCCTCCAAGGCAGGCCAGAAAGAGTCAAGGAAACAACTTGCTAAACCTTCTGGATCCTCCACTACTACTTCAGATCCAAGCAAGGAGCTGACCTGGAAGTCTTCAAAATGATCTGATCTAAACCCCAAATCCTTGGATCCAACTGCTTGGGACAGTAGGTCTGCCTCATCAGATCTGGTTCTCTTGGAGCCAGAACAGCTCCCCCAGACCTGTTATGCATCCTCTCTGGACCCAGTCCCCTCTCTGCTTCCTTCACTTTTTTTTTTTTTAGAGAGGGGCAGACACGTGATCTCCCGCCATGGCTGCTATTTCTTGTTCTTCCAGGAGTCTTACAGAGGCAGATGTGGTTAGAGTTATGAGGACATTTCTGTCGGTGCAGATACAGATATGATTTTTTTCCCTGCTCCTACCCCATGAGTCAGGAGAAATTCACCAGTGTTACTCCAACCATCTTGGCTGCTTCTCTGATCCGTCCTTTGGTTTCAGAACCGTTGGATCTGAGCCTTCTGGGACTGTCTGTTTCAAATCCAAAGATGATGGTGTCTTCGAATCCAATTCCTTTTCTGAGAGTACTGGCTTTGAAGGTGTTGACGCAGGATAACTCTTGGAGCTGAAGCACCATTGTCAGCTTTGAGGGCCTAGAGTAGACTCTGAAGAGGTTGGAGCCTTCTCTGCCCCTTGGAACTTCAGCATTGGACAGCTCTGTTCCGACTTCTGCATCTGGTGCGCTGCCTTTGGGTCAGAGGGAGATGATGGTCTGGAAACATGCCTTCTTGACCCCATCTGCTTCCTTTTCCCCATGTCATTCTTCCTTTGAGGTAGTAGAGAGTGTTTTCTTTTCCACAATTTAGGTGACCCCCCCCCCGATCTTCCTTCTGGTTCCCAGATGTTTTTGTGTTGTTAGCCTAATCACTCTACCACACAGGGACAGCTAGGCCAAAGTCCTTCAGGCCACCCAACAGGGTATCCCCCCCATGATACTTACCTGGAGGACCCAACTGCGGATGTCCCTGTGAAGAGAAAATGCAGCAGGAGACAATTAGACTCCTCCTGAGTTGGTCACAAAAGATACTGATTTCAGGGAATGGGAATGGGTCCCCAGGATCACCACCTGATGATGTCTCCTTAGTTCCTTAAGCAAAGGGGTGAATGGTCTATTGATAACCCTTCCCAACAGGAATCTGTATTCCTGGAGTCATTTGGGTCTGGCCCATCAAACTTCCTGTGTGACTCAGCCTCTGACGAGCTCATTGAGTTGATCTCTCAGCAGACAAGGAAGGAACCCATTTTGGTTGAGCTGATCCCCAAGAGACCAATTAGGATCCTGGCAAAACCCAAGGGAAAAGAGATTTGGAGCAAGGGAGTACCAGTAGATGTCATGGTGATAGTGGCAACCACAAAGAAAGAACTCTCTGAGCACAGTTCATCTGTTCACCCCTTCCAACAGGAACTCTAGGGAGATGGTTAGGTTTGAGAATGTTTTTGTTTCAGCTACGTTTGCTCTTAGACTGCCAACTATGTGGTGTACTTTACCAGACTGCAGAGGAATTGGATTAAAGAACTCTCCAAATCCCTGTCAGGACCAGTAACTGCTAAGGCACAGACTTCGTTGCATCACAGTTGACTACCTTACAGTCTATTAATAATTCATCAGAGGCTGATTTCATATGCAGCTGAAGGAACTTCAGAGGCAGGGAGTTCAGCCATTTCCATTAGGAGTGATGCCTGGATGTTCTTGTGTGATTTTGCAGAGCCCTCAAAGTCCTCCTTTGTTAATGCCCCCTTTTAATGGAAGGTTGTTGTTTGGTCTCAAACTGAAGGAGACACACTCCAGGTGTGAGCAAGATGGTAAGACCCTGTCTGCAGTGGATGTACAGTTTTCGACTCTGAGAACCTTTTCTAGGAATCAATGAGGTAGTTGAAAAATGTGGTTCAAAAAACCCCAGGGTCCTTTCCATGATCCATGTAGAGATGGTTCCCCCCAGGGGCCGAGTGGAGAATGCTAATGGAAGATGCTGCTGGCAGGGCAGAGACCACCTGCAGAACCAGGGGTCCAGAGATTCCTTTTCCAACAGACCCTACCAACGCCCCTGAAAGGAGGGCTGATTTGCACCGGAGCACTTGGCTATGCATTGCAGAACGTATATGGGTGCAGAGGATTATTTACAGAGGTTATATAATTCCCTTTTCCCTTCTTCCCCCTTTACCAGTAATCAAAATTCCTGATGTCCCACCCAGTCAGAGGAAAGCAGCAACAGTAGAAATAAAAAAGCTGCTAGAAAAAAAGAATCTTCCAAGAGGTCCTCTCAGACCAGAAAGAATCTGGAACTTACTCGAGATTCTTTTTAGTGCCAAGGAAAACAGGGGACTGCAGACCAATTTTGGATCTCAGCAAATTGAACAAATCCGTTCAGTACACAAAAAGCTTCAGATGGTCATGGTTCAGTTCATTTTGCCTTTTCTGCACAAGGTCAACTGGATGTGCTCAGTAGATCTTCAGGATGCCTACTATCACATAAAAGCGAATAGATGATCCAAGAGAATACAAATGCTTCTGGCTAGGAACCAGTTATTACCAGTTCAGAGCACTGCCCTTTGGCCTCAGCACAGCCCCCAGGGTGTTCACCAGATGCATGGCATTAGTAGTAGCTCACTTGAAACTACATGTATTCCAAGTGTTTCCTTATCTGGATGACTGGTTCATTACTAGTCAGACCAGGCGTCTACTGATCAAAGCGAGAGATTATGTACTCCAGTTGCATTTTCACCTGAGAATTACAGTAAGCCTCAACAAATCTCAACTAGAACCAACTCAGGTGCTAGAATTCATAAGAGTCTTGTTTGACACTGTATCAGTGACGGCTTCCGTTCTTCTGCCAAGGGTGCAAAACTATAAGATTTCAAGAAAACTCTTCACTGTCAGCCCCACTGATTCTACAGGTGTTAGGGTCAATGTCTCCTGCCATGACTCTGGTACCATTGGCAAGATACCATTTGAGAATTCTTCAGTGGACCATGGCAAATCAGTGGTCCATTGTGTACCAGTCTTTGTCCACCCAGATCAAAATAACTTAGACATGCAAAAGATATCTCACATGGTGGATTTGTTCAGATCAAATTTCACAAGGCCTTCCATTCATACTTCCTCAGCCCAAGACCATAGAGACTATGGATGCATCCCAATTTGTGTATGTGTGGGGGTGGGACCACTTCTTGGGGAAGACAGTCCAAGGCATTTGGTCCCCAGAACAGGCCAACACACATATCAATGTCCTAGAAATTAGAGTGGTTCTCCTAGCATTGCAGACTTTTAAAGACTCCCTTTAGGGACTATTGTGATTCAGACAGATAATATGGCAGTAGTCTGGTACATCAACGAACATGGAAGAACTAGATCTTACCCCCTTATGTCGAGAAGCCCTGAGAGTCTGGCAGTGGATGATCTTATCCAATCATTTTCTGATAGCAGTACACCTTCCAGGGGAATCCAATGTGAGAGCAAACAAGTAGAGTGGGTCCATTCATTTGCCTCACAAGTGGTCTCTGAACAGGGATGCATCTCCCCTCAACAAGTGCAGCAGGTTCTATGCCCCCACCCACCCACCAGGGGAGTCACAGAGGGATGGTCTTCTCTGTGACCCCCCCCCCCGATCTCCTTTATGCTTACCCCCCCCAATTTCTTCAGAAAACATCTCTATTGAAGAGCGCAGTCATCCTCATTGCCCCCTTATTGGCCTCGTCAGATTTGGTTCTCCTTTCTCTGGCTTTATCTAATTCATCGCCCGTGGATCCTGGATCCAATCCCATATCTTCTGTCTCATCTGACAGACACGAATCATTTGGACATGTTGGGCCCAAAGTTGACCACATGGTTTTTCCAATTCCATTGATAGCTAGACAACCCAGGCTACTCACCATAATGTTCCATCTATGTTGTCCATTTTCATTCTTCAACTCTCCTCCCTACATCCTGTTGTCTTCCCACAAAGATCCACTAGGAAGATGTACAAAAGTAAATGGAAAAGATTTGATGTTTCAGCTCAACAGAAAGACAAAGACCCCTTTTCAGCACCAATATCCTCAAAATTTTGGCTACTGTTTGTAGTAAAGGGGCTAGTTCTTCAACAGTTATAATACAGTTGGCTGCTATTTCTAATTTTCATGCCGGAGGTGACTATTCTTCCTTAACTTCATTGCGACTATGTAAGGCATTTATTGAAGGAACCTTTTTACTTAAACCTTCCTTTAAAGATCATACTCCACTGAGGGATTTGAACCTAGTTTTACAAGCCCTGACTCTATCATCATTTCAACCAGCTGTTAAATGTGAACTTAAGCTTTTAACTAGGTAAATAGTGTTTTGGTAGCTATTACATCAGCTAGGAGAGTTTCAGAATTGGAAGCCTAACCCCCCCTTATTTGATTTTCCAGAAAGATAGAGCATCTTTAGGAACAAACCCATCTTTTCTTCCTAAGGTGGTGGTGGGATTCAACATTAATCAATCTGTCAACCTTCCAGTCTTCTTTCCAAATTCCTCCAGTAAAGGGAATAGATTTTGCATTTGATGGATGTTCACAGACAATTACGTTTCTATCTGCAAAGAACTGACAAGTTCAGAAAGTCAAATCAGTTTTTTTTTTTCTCAGAATCGAGATTGTGTAAGCCAGTTACCAAAATTACCTTATCCAAGTGCCTGATTGCATTTCTTTTGTCTACAATAAATTGAGTTTGTCTCTGCCAAAAGCTTTGAGCGCTCATTCAGCTAGATCCAGGGCAACCTCTTCAGTATTGCTATACAGATATTTCATGGAATGTACTTGTGCTGCAGCTACTTGGCTAATCGTCATACTTTTATTGCTCATTACAAAGTTGATCTGGTCTCTAGGGGAAGAGCAGCTTTCAGCTCAACAGTACTCAGGAGTATCCTTTCTTAGAGTCCACCCAGGATTCAGGTACCTGGGGACTCTGTCCCAAATGTTGAGGAATGAATGAAAATTGACAACATCAGATAAAGAAGTTATGTACTCACCAGAAAGTTCCATCTGTATTGTCCATTTACATTCTTTCCCAACTCTTCTCCCTCTGTCCCCCTCCCTTTTGTGGTTTATGACCTCTGGAAGAGCAAACCAGAGGAGCCAGTGTTGTTCTTTTTGAGCTCCAGATAGTGATTTCTCATATATACATCGTTTAGAAATAAAAAGCGGCAAACAAAATCTGAGGTATAGAGGGGGACTGTGTAGCATTATGGGTAAGGGAGGAGCTCAAGAGTTTGCAGTAGGCCATAAACTGTAAAAAGCAGGAACCCACATGTTGAGAAAGAATGAAAATGCACAACACAGATGGAACATTGTGGTGAGTACATAACTTCTTTTTATACACTGATGAGGTCCCTAAAACATGGAAACTGGTTGTCATCGTCATGATGTCTGTCCACAAGGGATCATCTCTGACAGAATTAATAACTCTAACTCCATCATTTTGGCATCTTTGCCAAAAATGTTATGAAAGTGCTCTGCTAACGTAGAGAAAGATGGCCTGACAGGATCGTTAAATGATGGTATTCATCATTCACACTGCCTCAGTGGCATATGGGCTCAACACTTACAATGCAGCTTTCCTGAGCTCAGAATCCGCCTCCTCTGACTCTCTGTGATATGATACTGGCTAAGCTCCTGTCATCAGGGAAGCCTAACCGTGTCACAGCGAGACAGATCAGTCTTGAGTGCCAGCCAAAGGGCTCACATATTTTAATCTCCTCAGCAGTCTGAGGCCAGTTCTGACAGGAAAATATTGCATTTTTTCAATGTTTCCTTCATTTTTATGATATTTAGTACTGGTTCAACATTGTGTAGATGTTTTTATTATTCAGTTGAGATTTTATCGCAGATTACTTCATTTGCATTTTCTGAGGAGATTATTTTCACATTTGACTAAGGAATCTCTAAGTAAATGCTTATTTATGCTGTTTTAAAAGGTTTCTGTTTGATTTAAGAGCATATATTTGATTTTTTGTAACTATTTGGACATGTGAATTTTACTTGGCACTGTGACTGTATGTGCGGTTTACTACGCTATGCAGATTGTAGAACAAGGCTTAGCACAATTTAAATTGTTTCTGCTATATTGTATGCAATTTAGCCTTATTTGCAGTGGGAGAATATAGTTTATATTTTTATTGTTGCCCTTAGCCCTTAATAGTGTCGGCATGTTATTATGACTGGCGTTTCCCCCCTGAATTGATGGACCCTGATAAGGCTGTCCTCCTGCATTAAATCCAGTTGCTCCTAAAAAGAAAAAAATCAAAAACATGCCTCAGCCTACAGTTTGTGAATTTGTTGCAGCCTTAAGCTAACCCACAGACCATTTACCTTTTTCCCTATCATCCTCTTATGTGAGCCTGCAGCCCTCTGTAGTACAGGGGTTAGACACATTGTCCAGGGCTGTTCCAGTATCTGGCTCAGGTGCAGGAGAACCAAACCCTTTAGATGCAGGAGAGTTTTGGGCAAGAGACCCCTTGCAGACATAGTACTCTATCCCCAGATATTTTGTCTAGTGTAGTTCATACTAAGCCAGAATTTTCACCACACGGCAGTCAGGTTATTGCCATGTATGGGGCTGCTGTGGTTTCCTTAACTAAAGATTGTTTTAGAGCCTACTAATCTCAGAAGCTGGGCTCCTATTCAGAGTGAGTGTGGGGCTCCTTTCTCTAGATTTTGATGGGGACTCTGATTCAGGCAGTAGTGAACACTCTGGGTCCATCCCATCTGATTTTGTATAAGGTGAATGGGTTCAAAAACCCAAGCAGGTGTTCACCTTTTCTCATGTACTAGCCAGGTTTAGGGATGTATGTGACTAGAAGCAATCTGGAGCTGTTCCAGAGATTGGCAGAGTTTATGATCTTATTGACAATGGGATTCCAAATGTTTTGTCTGTTCTTCCTGTTACTGGCCTTAGATGGTGTCTGTAAAACTGCATGTAAAACCCTGTGGCTAGTGAACCAGTACCTAAAAAAGCTTTAAGGAAATACAAGATGCTCTCATCTTGTGGCTCTTAAGTCACTTTTTAGTTGATCCAGCTATGGTGTCTCTAGCTGCCAACTCTAATAAGAGTGTCTTGAATTCTAACTCTGCACTGCTGGCTGAAATTGGCAAGTGGTTAGAAAAATTGTCTCAGTCTTGTAATTTAGTCTTTAGAATTTTAAATTATCCGGGCTTTACATAGAAATTTATTTTGCAATGTGCTTACAGTTTAAATGACTTTGCTGTATCTTTGTGTACTGAACGGAAGTGTTATATGAATGAGATTTTCTTATGTGACTCAGATTTTGAAATATTCTTTGAGGAGTGTCTCAGAAGGTGTGGGCATTTTATAGAAATGCAGTCGCTTGCTTGGTTACATAACCAAGTATTTTTCTGAGGATTTAAAAAATGAGATTTTGAATGCTTTAAATTCTGAATTTGTATTTCATCCTGCTTCTACCCAGACTTTCAAATAATATGCTGATAGATGTAAACTGATGCATGGGCTTGTGATGGCCTCTCTGCCCCGGGCCACTAATCAAGGAGCCTCAATCCTCACCACTGACACCGATGAGAGATTGTCACTAAAAACAAGAATGAATTTACACAGTATTTTCAGATGCAGGTCTCTGCATCAAGAATTGTTTCCCCCAAGAGCACACAACGAACATGCTGCAGACTTGGGACTGGACTAGGCAAGACTCACTTTGGAGCAGTGTCTCCCAGTTCCAAGTAGCTGATGCACCCACATCTGGGTATTTGATTTTGACACACACACACACACACACACACACACACACACACACACACACACACACTCACACTCACACTCACACTCACACTCACACTCACACTCACTCACTCACTCACGGGAAAGGCTGGTACAGATTTACTGGCTGTACCCCTTCTGCCCAGACTATAAGGTAGCCACGCTGCCACCAGTCAACCAATCACACTGAGTAAAACAATACTAATATAAATGGAGTGTAACCAATCACACTGAGTAAAACAATACTAATATAAATGGAGTGTAACCAAAGCAGCAAGTCTTTTCAGAGTGGCCAAGGTGTTACTTAAATAAGCAATAGTACTTTCAAAGATGTTAAAAGTATTCTCTAAAATAACAGCCACAATGAAAGGTATAAAAATATTTACTAATAAATAATAAAATAGCATGAGAATACTAAATATCCACATATAGTAAACACCAGAGTTTCAATCACAGGAGAAATAAAACTAACACAGTTGGACAGATTCACACAGATGCCAACAAACAATACTTAACTAATCTCACTGTATTTCCTGACTGTTTATAAAGAATCATTGTTCCCTAGATAACTTAGTACAGGAAGGCAAGATAAGATGCTGAGATGCCTTACTTCCACAAGGCAAGGTGATGAGCCTCTAACACTGAACTGAACTAATTGTGATAGCTGACATAGGTTTTTATATCAGGTTCCAAAGAAAACAAAACAAAAAAAAAAAACTCCTGAGCGAGTTCCATCCTCTTGGTGCTGGTTATAGAATGACATCACATTTGATCACCTACCTGTGGCACAGTACACACTCAGAGCTTTGTTAAGATCTGTTGCAGTATCTGAAAGCTATAGAACAATTTCAAAAACTTCAACTCTTCTGTTCCAGAATTCTTTGTTTAAACAAAAACATGTAATCAGTTATAACACTGTTGATAAATTTTTAACACAGGCATCTGTACAAGTCAGTATGATAGTCAAATGACACAAAACTATTTACAAAACTCCAGCCAACCACACTGGCTTATATTGCACATTCACTGCCCTGTTCTCCCTGGGACAGATGGCGATACCTCACATTGTCACATCATTATCTAGAATGTTTCATATTCCCAGGTTCTCTGCTAATAAGTCACCCATCTTCAAAGGGCAGAATAAACTAAAATCTCAGGCTAACAAGAGTCAGGGTAACAAGAGGAAATTGCAGGAAGATAATGCTTTCAGACCAAATAAAAGGGAGTTCCTTTCCCCACATAAGATCATTCCCCTGCTAAAGAAGGACTATGCCAAGACACTGAGCATCCTGTCCCTCCTTCCTTTTCACCTTACCCCAGGCTTTAGTTTAACCCAGCAGCCTGGTCACAAATAGTCTTGGACAAGTGGGTGCTGAGATGACAGTGGCCAGAAAATCTTTTTCTCTTTCAGGGAAATCCTCCAGCACCCAGCAAACCAGACACATCTGTTCGGTCCAGTACTCCTTCACAAGTTGCAATCAGGGGTTGGAGAACCAGTTCCTGCGTGCAAAAAAGGAAAAGGCTTTTACACCAAGAATAATTTTTGGTACCCAAAAGGGACCGTCTTGGAGACTAATGTTAGATTTGACATACCTAAGTACCTTTTAAAAAGTACAGAAAGTCAGAATACTCACCCTGCCGATGGTCCTACCCTTGTTATGGGCCACTGTTTCAATAGTGACTTTACATCTGTAAGGAGGTTATCATTCAAGCTGAATCTATCCTGTCTCTCACTCTCTCAAAGAATTGTCTTCCTGGGATGTATGATGGACAAAGAAAAAAGTATGGCCTTTCTACCTGAAAACATAGTCCTGGCTGTTCAGAACATTTTCAGGGATTTCTCTTTTCCCAAGAAGGCACTTCTGCAAGAGAGTTTCTCAGAATTCCAGGCCTCATGGCATCACTGATCCCCATAATATTATGGGCCAGACTCCACATATAAGAAAAATGTATTAATACTTACAAAAAAAAAATGTTGGACCCAACATTTGTTTCCCTTGGAGTTCCAGGTACCAGTGCTGTATTTTGCAAAATGAGAGTTGTTAAAATGGTGAGGGGTCAAATGTTTCAAAATGCAGATCTGCCCTTCTCCTTCCAGACCCCACTTCAATCAGTCCAGACAGACTCAGATTTTGCATGGGTAACCGTGTATGTACAGGAGAGTTCAAGTGTAAAGCACATGGGGTCCTTTGGATGCTGCAAAGCATATAAATGCTAAAAATGTTAGTGATTTAAACCTTAAAATTTTTTCGCCATTTGTAGTTTCCAGCTCTCCTTTTATTGGTCACAGACAAACACCACTGTTATGTCGTACCTCAAAAAACAAGAAGGGTACAAGGTCATAACTTTTTTACAATTTGGCGGTGATTGCCTGGGCACTAGCCTTACAGCACATTTTGATATTTCAAGAATCATAAATCCCATTGCACCAAAACATAATGATAAAACAGACAGAGGAGATCCCAGAAGGATCCTCATGAGTGGACTCTGCAGGACAGAGGTCTGCCTGCATTTTACCCATATGTGGGGGAATTCTTTTAATAGATTTGTTCATTTCCTTTTATAACAGACTATTGGAAGAATTATGTTTGAGACATCCTTGCAGCCATGTTTGGAGGACAGAAGCATTGTCTTTCTCTTGGATGCGAATGTTCCTTTATGCATTTCTACCCTTTCCACCAATACTGAAGGTACTTCTGAAAATTCTCATTATTATTATTTTCATCTTGTTTATGTAAATGTATTACATGCTTGATACCAGCAACAGGATAGTGTTATAATGTCGTAAAAGTTTCTTTATTGTTCTTAGATGTCACTGTTACTTTAAATTCTATACTTTTTGTATTGTATTTTGGCGCCAGAAAAGGTATATAACACCTGCAATGAACTATGTCATTAGTTCTGATGAAGCCCGGATACACTGGGTGAAAGGGCTTAACTTTAACTTGTTTGGTTTTGTCTTATGTGATTTTAGCCGCTTTTTATTAAATCGGGAGTTTACACGTTATCCCGTGTGCCTGTAGTGACTTTTAGTGATATAGTTGTGGTGTGAGAGCACTTATCGGTGTATTTGCATTAGTTTTTTACTTCTGAAAATTCTGAAAGAATTACAAAAGATCATTGTGGTGACCCTCTTTTGGCCCAGGCATAGTTGGTTCTTTTTAATAGAATTGGCTAAGGGCAGATGCCAGAAGTATCCTTATACTCTGGATCTCCTCACACAGTGTCTGGAGTGACTGGTGCACCCCAACTTTGAGCAATTGCTACTGATAGCATGGATGACTTTATCTTTATTCCTTTTAAGCATTTGTTCTATGAGGACGTGCAGCAGGAATTGAAGGATGTAGGAAAACCTTCAACAGGAAAATCTTGTTTGCAAGAGGAAGATGCTTTCTAGGTGGTACCTAGCAGTAGTCAAAGGGCCCGCTATGGTGTCTGTCCATATGGGTTTGAAATAGTTATGTGAGCTACTCAACAATGGCTTTTCTTAAGCATCTATCAAAATATGTCTTGTCATTTCATCTGGTCTCCCCATAGATCTCACTCTTTCATCTTTTTATGTGGTCAGACGGTTTACTAAAGGATTGTTACGTTTGAAACTCCATAGAAAGCAAATTCCTCTTCCTTGGGGTCTCAACTTTGTTCTTGAAAAGTTAACCTTAACCTTATCTCCTGTTGAACCTGCCTTTCAGGTTTATTTGAGGTTCGTCACTTGGAAAACGTTTTTGCTTATTACTCTAACATCTGTAAGGTAAGTCTGTGAGCTGAAAGCCCTCATGATAGGCCAACCTTATCTGTTTTTTCCAGAGGGGCGTGGTTGTTTTATGCAGTAATGCTTCTGTCATGCCAAAAGTTATTTCTAAAATTGCACAGAATCACAACATCAGCCCCCCAGTTTTCTTTCTGGAACCTGAAAGCATGGGAAAGAAGATTCTACATACCCTGGATGTGCACAGGCAGCAAGGGTACTACCTGTACAGAAGTAAGCCTTTCAGGATTGCTGAATATCTGTTTATTTCCTGTTCTGCAGCTAAGAAGGGTCATCCCATCTCAAAACAAACAGTTGCTCGTCTGTTGTCCTTTGCTGCTGTTTATTTGTTACCCCCCACTGAGGTAAATCTATTCCAGGCAAGGTTAAGGTACATTTTACCAGAGCCTTATCCTGTCTGATGGCATATTTGAAGGGAGTGGACTCTAGAAGCATTTTATAGGTAGCTCCTTGGTCCTTTGTTCATACCTTCATACAACACTACAAACTGGATTCTTTCTCAAGTTCCAGTGCAGGCTTTGTGGGGACCATTCTCCAGGAGGTCCTTGGATCTTTATCTTTCCTCCTCCAAGGTAGAGTAAGCTGTGGGAATCTACCCATATACCATTCAACAGGTGTAAATGATGAACATAGTACAGTGGGAATCTACCCATATACCACTGAAGTGGTGTGAATGATGAACATAATACCATTGAGTACGTCCTATTTACCTGTAAGAATTGATGTTCAAATTTCACACTGCCTCAGTAGAAGCACCCACCTACCATCCCCCGTATTTTGTTTATAGTTCAGTGGTATCCAGCATTGTTGGTTGGCTTTGGTTATTCGTATTGGGAATTTTATGGCTGCATTGGTTTGTTGTAGGCAATTCATGTTCTGGTCTTTCTTGATTCGTCCTACTTAACACTAAAAGCCTGAATAACTGACTCTCTGTGACAGGGTTAGGCTTCCCCTGATGGGAAGAGCTTAGCCTATTTCCTATCACTGAGAGTCGTAGGGGATTCGGAGCTCTGGAAAGCTGCCAATGTAGGTTTTTCTGCAGGGACCAAACCCATATGCCACTGAGGCAGCGTGAAATTCGCACATCATCTGGTACAGGTAAGTAGGACTTAACTATTTTTTCAGTATGACTTTATTAAAAACCAGTCCAATTTTACAAACTTGGTGGGCTTTTATGTTTCTGTTAGTAAAAACTCCAATATTGTTGTATGGTGGTGTTTTTTTTTTCCTCCAAACTATTGAAAGCGGTTGACTGTATCTCATATCCTGTCAGTATGGACTTAAAAATAAACTCTTATGTGATCCAGTGAGTTGAACACTGGTAGTATAATAGATACCAGAGAGGTAGAATTAATTATGGTAAAAGGGAACAGCTAAGTACTGGAGTCCCCCAGGGTTTGGTCTTGGGACCAATGCTATTTAATAGTCTTTTCATTCTTTTCATCATATGACTCCTACTGTCCAAGTAAGTGTGTAGATGTCCTCAAAATTGGAAGAATAATAACTAGTCCAAAGGACATTGAAAAGTTTAATGAGCATCCGTGTATGGTAAATGATTGGTTGGGAATGCATGGACTACAAAATATTCCTGATAAGTATGGTAGTGTTTTTTTTTTTGTTTTTTTTTTTGAGAATCTCTTTTTGTTTTGACTTGGCTATGGGTGATGTACCACTTAACATACTGAATGAATGCAAGGATGTGGGAGTAGTTTAGTAAACATTTAAGATTTAGGCAAAAGTTCAGGTTATGAAGTCTAAGGCTTTGAAAGTTCTGGGACTTTCATTCAAGAACATCACTTCATGTGACCATATCACCATGATAAAGTTATTTGCATATGTAAGGCCAGTGATAAGTGTAATCATTATTTTGTATTTAAAGCAAAGTGCAATTGCCTGACCCTTGCGATTATACAGAAGAAATAAACCAAGAGTGTTCCACTCTTTAATAATTTCCCTATAATGTTAGACTGATGATTATCTGCCTTTATTCAGTTATAGGCTGCTTCAGGGTAAATTCTGTTTAGCTTACAAAGCTTACCATAGTGAGGAATTTAATTTATCATGAACCTTTGTAAACAAAATATTTCTATAGGGATGGAGGGTACATATTTAGAATCATTAGGTATAGAACTCATTTAAGAAAAACATTTTAACAATCTCTGGCCTGTTTATGGAACAAAACACAATTATTAATAAGGCAAAGTGAGACATTTGTAGTTTTCAAGAGTTCTTTACTTTTGTTTCACAATGGTGTGGTGAAGTGAAAACTCATCTTTACAAGTTATCTTATGCATGCAGATTTTAACTTTATAGAAACTGTAGCTGAATGATCAGAGTGAAATGCTGATGTGGAGTGCTTTACATTTGTAAGTATGCTTAATAAAACATTTTTCATGACTCGTGTTTTTTCTTTCTTATTTGTTGTTAGCTGTTTCCTCCAGTTGATTCTTCTGGTGTAAGCCTTCAGCCATCTGGACAAGCCCCACCTCAACTACCTCAGCCTGCAGGGCACATCACTGCACAACCCACTCAGATCCAAGTTCCTCTTCCTCCCCAGACAGCAGCAGCACCACCAGCACCTCAGCAACCAGCTGCACAGGTACCATTTTATAATGTTGATGTGTACTTGTTGAAGTGGGCGGATGTAATGTAAAGCAACCCTAAACTGACTGTACTACCTCCAAACAGGCACAACTAATATTTACATGCTGTATGGCTTTTAGATAGTTGTCCTGCTTGAGGAGCAATCCTGTTAAAATAAAAGCTTTATCCACATGCATTTTGCTCAGTAGACATCTAATAAGGAATATGACTCAAACAGGCTTATTTGCATGCTCAGATTCCCCAGGTGTGTTCACACTTGTCCAAGTATATTGGCTGGAGTTGACATTTATTCATATTTTTTCACTTTTTTTCTTTCAAGAGTTTAATTGTATATAGCTGCATGTTGGCAAGTTGAGGTTGGTTTGAGGTCAGGGTACCTGAAATAAAGAGCAAGACTGTCTTTGCATTGGGTTTCAGTGATTATTGCTTCTTTTGAGTGCACTGACCTCAGAGTGAGAAGAATAAAGTAAAGGACACACGGACAATTTGCCTGTAAAAACAAAGCAAAAGAGGTAGGTGGTTCAAGCTTGGGTACATGGATATGTCGTAGTGGTTCTGTTGGCAAAACCTAAAGTTTCAAGGTCTTTTTTTGTTTTACTTTTTAGTACAGTTTACTCACTTATTGTTTTTCCTGCTATGGTTTTTAAGGATGCATTCGCACTTCTAATTAAAGAAATAAAAATATAATGTCTTTTTTGTTTCATGTCCGACTTAGCTCAGGGGAGTAAGCTGTTATAAGCTATGATTTCTTTGTTGTTCACTTGTTCTAAACCATGAAACATACTTGAGTGCTGCCTGAAAACTGGCACTTGTGCTTGGATGACAAATTAAATAAAATAAGTTGCCTGTTAGTTAACTTTGCAAAATGTTTTGAATGTTTTTCTTGAACAAGCAATTGTACATTAATTCTGCCTGTAGCTGTACACTAATAAATTTCTTCCATGCAAGTGATGTGATTTGGATGGGCTGTCACATATGTAGTCCACAGTCCACTGCATTATCATAGAACTTCTCAGCAGCTAAAAAAGAAATTGGTATAGCCAGCTTGTAAACACATTTGTGCCTTCATCTGTCCCGTACTTTGTATGCCGTACCTTCTGTTCTTAGGCTAGTATTCAACTGCATGTGTTGGTGTGTAACATCAAAAAGTTAAACCCTTAAGGGCTGAATGTAGTTATTAATACAGAGTAATACATTTGAATGTTTTTGTAGTGTCTTCAGTTATATGTGCCCAGATGTCTGGGAGCACTGTTCACTCTGTCACAACCCTATAGGTAAGGCTGAAATGAGGAGAATTAAGAACTAGGAGGGGAAAATGGCTAAAATTTCTCCATTCTGCATATGATATGTATGACCTTTCTTAAGCAAATCTGTTGTAAGGCTTGGCGGGGGTAGTTTTTTCTTGACTTATGAGGCTGCAACAGAAATGTTCATATTTCAACCCAAGGTGTCTTGGGTGCTTTGCATGTTAAAGAAGGAACCACTTAACTGCCTCTCTGACTTTCTTCTCCCACCCCTAAAAGGCCATCCTTAGGATTCTTTTAAACAAGAAATATCTTTATTAAATTATCACTTATGACATAGGCAGTCATGCATTTATATAAATGAAAACAAACCATATTGACATTTTTAGTTGAAAACATTATACATCACTTATCTATCCAGTCATCGTCAGTCAAACATTAAATAGCTCATTCAAATCCTGCCTTCTTTTAAACTTCATTCCTACTCCAGAACGTTATTCTGCATGTATTGTTCCCACAATTCCCATTACCCTTTTCTAAAGTTCTCATTTCCAGTTGTTTTATCTCTGTTACTATATTCAGTACTTTTAGTACAGTTGCGTTTGACTTTGATTTCCATTTTCTAGTAACTGCTTTTTTGGCAGCCACCATAATTAGACTAGTCAAGGCTTTACCATGTCTAGGAAATTCCAATTCTGTGTCATATCTCAGAATAATCATTTTCTTAGATATGCCAATTTGCTTACCCAGTATTTCTGAGAGTAGTCTCGGGGAATTTGTCTGCCAACTCATTACACTCCCAAAAAATATGGTCCCAATTATCTTTCTTCCCCATCACACCTCCAATATTTGCTGTCTACCTGAGAAAATTCTTTGGAGTCTACTCTGGGTATAAATATACCTATGTAAGCACTTCCAATCAAAGATCCTAAATCCTGTAGACTTTGTTGCATATTTGGGAGACATACATATATCCCCTCATTGTTTCTTTGTGAATTGCTTATCCAGTTTGTCTTCCCAATCCTTTCCAGTGGCGGATCCAGGAATTTGCAAAAGGGGGGGGGGGGCACGGTTTGATTAGTTGACTACCGGGTGGGAGAGGGAAAGTAGAACACTGGGTTTAGAGTTTGTGGAAAAATGACCTTAAGAAGCTCTAACATCATCTTGGTAAAACCAGTTTTTGAGCATTTTGGTTTTTGAACTGGAAAAAATTCCCAGGGGAGTGGTTGTTAGTCATGCAGAGACTATGTTACAGACATAAGGCATGGTCACATGACAAAAAATGTATGAACAAATGGAATGAGTACTGAAATGTTTTTATTTATTATACCCAGGCAATGATTACAGGATTACAATGGTTACCGTCGCATCCAGAATGTTAAATAACATTATGACTATGTTTTATAGATTTATCCTTGCATTTCCACATGCAATTGGCTTGTTAAAGGATCACAGTTCTCTGTTGTTAATCTATTGCGTTATCCATTGTTTTTTTTACATTCTTTTTTTATCTATTTTAATTTCTCTATTTTATCAAATGCTACTTTCAGTGGGTTGAGGTTTTGAATTTTATCACTGTAATTGATACTGTTGCATGTTTTAAGACTATTTAATGGGTTTGATAAAGACATTTCTACAAGAAAAAAAAATGTTTTAAGTGAATGAATATATGCCTTGTCAGAAAATACAAAGAAGCCATTGTTTAGAAAACCCTGCTTATAAAGACCACCCTCATAGTGTAACAAGTGAAAGGACTGGTGACTAATTTAGTATTTGGATTCATAGCACTTGACCCACTCATGGCTTCTACCTCCTGCTTTTTAGTGCTTAGAAATTGAGAAGATGCTAACATTCCATACTTACAACTAAATAGTAATGCAGAGTCCATTTATTAGCATATAGGTATGTTATATATACACAAGTCTTGAGATGGTGTTTTTATTTGTCTTAGTGACCTTGTACCTTCTAATAAAGTTAGTGATGCTATTGGCTTTCCAGATCAGTAAATATAATTCAGTTGGCGCTCTCTTGTTGTCTTGTTGTGTCAGTGCCAATATTAGTAGACACCCTTTTATGGGGATTCAGATTTTAAACAAGCTAGCCCTCTAGCCAATTAAGTAAAGGAACACTAAAACTTATAACAGCAATTCCCAGCTCAGAAGGGTGCAGACTAGCCTCTCCTGCCACAACAGTCTAGACCACAAACCTTTCTAATATAAAATAATTGGTTTGTAGCCCAAGTGCTTAAACCAGAACAAATATACTTAGAATAACAATAAGCCTTCACCAGCAGTTCCCAGCTTAGAAGAGTGGGTGCTACCCTCTCCTTTTACAAGACTGTAGACCACAAACCTTCTTAATGTAAAATAACTGATTTGGAACCCAACTGCTTAAATCAGAACTAAGATTATTAGAATAACAGTTACAGTGTAATAGTGTTACTAACAAGTAGTAATAAATGCAGCAGATTAAATGGAACTGAACACTTTAAGAACTTTCAGCAAAAAGCTAAATAAAGAGAGAACAACAAATAAGGTAAAAGCAGCTGAATAAAGTGGATTTTATTTAGGAAGTGGGAAGGTAGGAAACAGAAGATAATTCAAGTTTAAGAGACTAAGGGGGAGGCCCTCCCCAATTGATGTCTCAGTGCCCAGCAGAATGAGCTGATGTGATGAGACTGGGAGGAATGTCCAAAATAAGAGTTATATTATTGATGGGCAACTCAAAAGACACCAAGTCTAAAAATACAACAGGAATAAAGCAGATGGGTGGGAAAAATCAAATGCAGACAGAGGTCAGCAATAGTCAAGCAGAGATTGCAAGTCACACAGCACTACAGCTAAATAAAGATGCTACTACTAAATATCTGTAGTTAAGTGAGCAATGTTATTTCTCAGCTACTCCTACTAATTAGCTGGATGTTATTCACTGTATGCAAAAGAATTTTTTCTAACTGACCCCGGCCAAGACCTGTTAAAACTTCAAAAAAGGGCAAAAAAAACTTAAAACAAAACAAAATGTAGCTCCAAGCCAAAACCAAATGCAGACAGAGATCAGCAATAGTCAGGTAGAGAACAAGTCATACAGCACTGCAGTTGAGTAAGCTGCTAAAGTTCAAATAAATGCAAGACAGCATTCAGTATCTTCTAAGCTTACTGTGAACCTGAAATTAAGTTTATTGAAAGAAAAGGGTGCTGAGTGTTATGTTTATGCAGCCAGTAACTTTATTACAGAAATGCTTACAAGTTGTTATTATTGCCAGGTTTAGCCTTTGCAGTTCCAACAAACCTAGCTACAGCTTAACTTTATTGATGCCGTGACTTTTTAATTATGTTGTGCAGTTCATATTAGTAATGAATTATCTGCTTAACACTTGTGTTGAGTGTGTGATTGTTAAAATCTATGTGGAAGAAACTCCAGTAAAATAAACACTAAACCAAATGTCACTCATCAGCATGCATCTAGCCAAACACCCGAATGCAAGGACTCGTTTTTTTGCCTGGAGCCACAGTTAACTTGAGCTACTATGATGAGCTAAGTCTTTAGTGGGTCAACACACCTTTGCACAGAAAGCCAGTAGACTGCTGCCCTTTGGTTATCTTGTGTCCAGACCAGTGTTTAAAAAATGATGATAAGACTAGAAGTACAGAAACAGTTAAATGCATTAGTTGTACAGCAGCTTGCAATATGGTCTTTGCTCCTCTAACAGGGTAGTATTATAAATGACAGGATTGTGCTAGTTGAGAAAAGGACCAAGAAGCTAGTAAGTAGCCACTAACAGAACCAAGGGATAACAGGGACGCAGGGTCTGTCAGCCATAGAAGTGTTATTTGGTAAGAATAAACAATACTGTCCCAAGCCTATAAAGGCAGATGTGCAAGGTAAAAGAAAAAAGAAAAAAAAATGTTGAGGTACTTCATTTTTGAAGATGTTCAATTTTTGCACAGTACCGCAATTTTTCATAAAACAAGTATCCGTTGCTACAGGCATTTTGCATTGCAATACTTAATTCATTCTAACGTGTACAGTATTGTGCATGTGTGAATTTATTACATAATGGAGATAAATGTGTGATTTGATTTAGTTTAATATAAAGTAATGCAGCACCTTCAGCTAAGGATGTGCAACCTCTAGGGCAGCGTACAATAAGAATTTGGTAAAGCTTTGCTGGGGACAGCTAGTGATGGGTAGATTGATAAAACTTCACCTAGTAAGACTGTAATGTACATTACATGACGGAACTCATCCGCACTTGTTTCTGCTACACCATCCCATTGGCTAGTACGTGCTGATTTGCAAATGGATGAATCAGCTAATATGAGCTTTTTACTTGGGGGGGGGGGGGGATGCTATGCACCCAGAGGCATTCCTGATTCTGCCTCTAAACTTCATTCTGTGCCTCAGAAAGTCAGTGATTTTGTGACAAAATAGTGACTGCTAAAGTTGTTCCAGACTCTCAGGCATATTAAGCATTACAGTTGCAGACATAAAATCCATAGTAATACAAAATCCTCATATGATATCAACTCAGATTATTTTAGTTTTGCCTCTGGTTTTGGTGAAGACAAATATTTGCCCCCCCCCCCCCGCTTCTAAAATACTGAGTTTTGATCTTTCAGTCTGATTCACTTTCCCTCTCATACCCATAAAAACACACATAGAACCTATAAACTGTCCCTGATTTTCTACTAGAATATTTATGGTTTTGTCTTGTATATTTACCCTGTCTCAAGTAATAAAAAAATGATTATCTGGTGATTCACATTCTAGTCAGATGGCCTCTGAACACCACACAGTAGAGTTTTAAAGTTGTGCTTCAAAAATGAATCTTGGTGCAAAAAACATATATATATTTTTTTCAAATTGCCCTTCATTTGCAACATTTCCAACAGTCCCATTTGACTTTGTTTCCTTACCTCTGAACTTCTTCTGACTATTAAAGATCATAGCAGACAATCCAAAACAGGACCATTTTCTTATTTTCAGTTATGATCGGCTTTCAGACTGCATGCTTGGTGATTATGAATATTTGTCAATGCTTTATTTATTTAGTAAAATATGCTGTAGGACATTTCGTCAGTGTTGACTTGATACCCCAACCCCATGTACAAAATGGGGGGTGATGTACATATACCCTTAAACAGGTCTTATTTTGTGTCTTAAACTATAACCACAAGCAGTGCAAAGGACTGGGCTTCATTGTTTTTGCCAGAATAAAAGACAGCTTTTAGAAGTTGAGCTGTTTCTGGTTGTTTCTGTAATGTTGAGGGATTTCTGGTACAAAACAGCAGTAGCTTCTTATCACAGCTATGTAAAACTTTTTGCTCTAATAACTTGGGACATTTGCCATTTTTCTCGTGTGTGTTTGCATGTATACATACACACACACACACACACACACTCTGGTCAGGAAACAACTGTCCAAATAGGGAGATGTCTTAAGGAAGGAGAGATGGGTAGTTTATGTGCAAAGATCTGTCATCTGAAGGTGTGAATGAATGCATGTGCATGTCAGATTTGAGGTGCTTCTTTGTACAGTCAGGAGTAGTGGGAAAGGAGTATTCTGCTGGCACTGAAAAAAGAGGCATTTCAATCAATACATCTGAACTGTCCCTGATGATGACTCAAAGTTTAGCTCCATCTCTTTTACTCTGTCCTAAACTGGTGCCGTTTGGAGAAAATCTGGTGGATTACCCTTAATAAATGATGACACCTTACAGGCATCTTTTACTTCAGGGAATATGTTTTTAATTCACATTCTCTAATTCTGTCAATGTCTCAAGTTAATAATACTAATATTTTAAGTGTGGCTGATTGCCCCTAATAATTTCTGGATTTTCCCTGAATGGTTTGACACATGGTTCCAGAGGTTCTTTGGGAAAATATCGGGCATCCAGTTGTTGTGGTCAGTCATGGGCAACTCGAAAGGTAGGGACACTCCTGACTGTCGTGTGAACAGGCTGTCTGCCTGATAGAAACTGTAGTGGCTGGTAATCTAATCTTCTTAATATCTGATGTGATTTAATGGACAGTTTGTCCAATGTGGAAAGTCTAACAGGCAAATATTTTTATATGAACCATTTTACCCAAATAAGAAAAATAGACCACTGCATAATTCGGGTGAAATGAATCAGCTTTTATAATGTCACACTGAACCTATGAGATTGCCATTCTTTTAAAGTTAGGTTTCCACCTTCAAAAAAATCAGACTTGAACTCGGTGTCAGTAACATAGCTCCCAAATAAAATAATGCTCTTACAAATTTAGAAAGTTGGTGGAATACCAGGCTTTACATTAACACATATTTTCTAAAACTCAAATGTCTGTCATTTTCAGTCCCTGATGGTTTGTTTGCCAGTGATTTGCCAGAAAACTAACATTTTTGAGGAAAATAAGAAAAATGAGCGGTAAAATCAGACCATTTAACCATGTTACCCAAACAAGGTATTCTCTCAAGTGTAAAGCTTTGGCACTTCTACAACTTCAGGAAAAAAAAATACCTTATGGTCAACAGTAGTCTCGGATCACTCACATGCATGACAAATTGCAGCAATTCTCCTTAATAATACCTTGACTCTGCAAACACATTAGGAACTCCCAAAGTCAATGTCTGTCATTTTCAGTCCCTGATGGTTTGTTTGTCAGTGATTTGCCAGAAAACGAACATTTTTGAGGAAAATAAGAAAAATGAGCGGTAAAAATCAGACCGTTTAACCATGTTAAGAAAAATGAGCGGTAAAATCAGACCATTTAACCATGTTACCCAAACAAGGTATTCTCTCAAGTGTAAAGCTTTGGCACTTCTACAACTTCAGGAAAAAAAAATACCTTATGGTCAACAGTAGTCTCGGATCACTCACATGCATGACAAATTGCAGCAATTCTCCTTAATAATACCTTGGCTCTGCAAACACATTAGGAACTCCCGAAATCCAGACTGTCTGACAAAAACTCTCAGTTTCTTTTTTCACAAGACTGAAAGAATCATACATCAGGGACCTCACCATAACCTGCCTAACTCAGCTACAGTGGAGATGCAGTTGGCGGAGCAATTGGTGATTGTCAGATCACCTGACTGCAACCTCCAATCACATCCCCGATGCACGTTTCATTGAAAATGCATATTAAAACTGAAAATGCACTGTTTTACTGGTACATTTTCCTTTTTCAACACGGTGCAGTACGTCGAAACAGTAAAATCAATATAATTTGAAATTGGAAAATGTACCATTTTTAGCAGTACATTTTTCTGATTAAAAAGAATGGTGCAGTGCACTTTCTTGTTCAGGAATTGACAGCTTTAAAAAGGGGGCGGCGCGCGCCCCTGCGCCAATGCCTAAATCTGCCACTGCTTTCTGTAATCACCTCTGATTGCTATAGTTATCATGCAGTATTGCATTTACTCTACTAATTATTCCTTTTTAATAGTAGTTTCTGTTTTAGATTTTACTGAAAACTCTACAAGTGCTGGGTTTTCACTTAAGATCCCCCTATTGCTTTCATTTTGCCTATGCTCTGATAGGGAAGGCAGTATCTAGCCTGCAGTCCAAATAAATTCTTGGCCTCTTGCCATTCTGTTACCTTTTTCTCTCTAGTTATTTGTTCCCAATACCTTGGTCACTTTGCCTTTTTTCTCCAATAAATTACAGTCCCGTTACTTATTGTCTGTATCCCTATTTGCAGTCATCCCTATTGGCAGAATCTCCTTTCTCCATTCCCATGTTGGCTTAGTTATTTTTATTTAACATTTGTTGACCGGGAAAGTCCAACTGGGACAGAGTCTATTTTCAGCAGAGGCCCGGAGAGAAATGCTCCAGATGCATGACTTTGGACAGTATATTTATGTCTTAGAATGCTTTCTGCTATTTTATGAATATAATATTCTGTATGGTTATTGTTATTCTCCTTAAGGATCTGCATTCAAAATCCTAGTCTCTGATCATCCCCCCCCCCCCCCCCCCGGTTTCATCAGCATCCCTATCCACTTTGAATTATAGCTTTCTGCTTGTGCTGCATGTAGGAACCTTAACTGTGTAGCTCTTAAATACCTCTGTCAAATCAGGTAATCCCAAACCACCTTGTTCTGTTGGAAGAATCAGCTTATCCCAATTGACTCTTGCCATCTTCCCCTCCCAAATAAAATAGTTCAGCTCTTTATTATTTGCTATCCACAACTTCTCTGCTGGTTGATAAAAATTATGTCTGACCTACGTATAAAGCTAAAGGGACTAAAACATTTTGACTGCTTGTATCTTGCCATCCATATCCATTAAACCAGAGCTTCCAGTTTCACAGTTTTTGTATGTTCTGTTTAGTCTGTTCCCACATATCCTTAGCTGCCACAACAGAATCCCTTTTAATCCATACTCCTTAGTGCTTCATTTTATCATGTTCCCATAAGTGTGGATATTGCTGAACCAATTAGTATGTGGGTACATAGTTTACAGCTATTGTCTGTTTTAGCATCATTGAATTTGTTTCCTGAAAAGATTTGAAACAATTTAAAAATGTTCCACAACACTGAAATGTCCTTTTCTGCTTTATCAGGTATAAAATAATGTCATCTGCAAATAAAGCCACGTTTTCTTGACTACCATACCAACTATATCCTTGAATTTCTGAGTCCATTATTTTGTTTGCCATTGGTTCTAAATATAATGCAAATAACAAAGGGGAAAGAGGACAGCCCTGCCTGGTTCCTCTGCTCAAACAGAAATTATCAGAAAATAACCCACCCACTTTAATTTTCACTTCTGCTCCCTCATATATCCTCCTAAGCAACCTTACAATTTTATAAGGGAATGCAAATGCTTCCATTGACCTGCTCATAAATCCCAGCTGACTCTGATGAATGCTTTCTCTGCATCAAGGCCCAACAGCAACAGTGGTATTTTCTTACATTCTGCTTCCCCCAGATCATCATAGTTTTGTTAATGTTGTCAGATGTTTGCTTCCCCTCCACAAAACCACATTGATCCATATTGAGCTTTGCCATTCTTTTAGCAATTATAGACATAAACATTTTATAATCATGGTTTAGAATTAAAATGGGCCTCTATGAAGCTGGATCTGAGGGGTCTTTACTCTCTTTAGGTATTACAGCCACCGTAGCTTTCTAACAGGATGCTGATGCTTCTCCTCTTAAAATATTGTTAAATTAATCCTTCCAGATCTTTATCCATTTTTTCCCCTCCTAGCTTCCAGAGATCCACAGAAATACCATCTGTTTCTGAGGACTTTCCTGTAAATTGGTTTATGCATCACCATTTTCTCTCATCTTCTGCTATCCTGTTAGAGATTGAGCCTCATCTGTTTCTAACCTTGGCATATTTAATTCTTCCATAAATATTTCCATTTGTACCTTTTTTGATTTCCACATTCTCTGTTTATACAGGTTTTCATAACATTTCCAAAATATTTCTAGTACCTCTACAGGATCTCTTATATTCCTTGTTAAAGGCTCCCTAAGCCTGTCAACAACCGTTTCTACTTTCTGTTGATTGATTAGTTGTGCTAAAAGTCTTTGTGCTCTGGAGTTCTTATCAGAAAACAGTTGCTTAATAGCAGTCTTTCTAAACTCCTGCAAATCAGGGTCATCCCTTATTTCCTGTTTACAATTCTGAAATTGCTCCTCTTGTTCTGTGAGATTTCCCCCATTCTTCAATACTTTAACCTTTGTCAGTCCCTCTAAATAATTCTTGCTACTTCTAAAATATATCTCTCTCCCTTATTTTCACCTTATTTTTAAACTCCATTTTAATTTTATCCCACTTGTTAGCTGCATTTGTTAGCTGCATTTTAAGACGAAATTTCCATATTTAAGTTATAACTCCCGAATAATTTCCACTAACCCATTCCTTAAATTTCTCTCTCTTCAACAAATAGGTGGGAAAGCACCAGTGTCTCATTTTTTCATTACCTTGCATTTTTATTTTAGTTATTGGAAGTGTATCAAAATTGTCAGTTAAATGCACTGGTCCTGTGAAATGCAAGTTCTGTCTAGCCCAGCTCAGTTATATCCTGAGGAATATGTTTATACATTCTGAACTCCTACTACTGAATTCACATCTTCCATGCCAAATATATTTCATAAATTTCTTCATAAATTTACCCTCTTCTGTTGTATTTTCCCTTTTGGACCCCCCAGATACATTCTGATTGCTGCAAATCAAATTCAAATCCTCACGTATAAGTAGTATTCCTTGCTGAAAGCTGATTATTTCTCTCGGAATTTTCTTAAGCTCCATTATAGCAGTTTTAGGTTAAATGTAAATGCATGCTAGTGTAATCCTCCTCCCTTGCCAGTAGTCCATTAGTAATACAAATCTACTGTTATTATCTTTATCTTTTTATTCTCTTCTATCACTAATGGAGCTCCTATTGCAATTAATATATGTACTCCCCTTCTCCTTTGTTCGTAGGTTCATAGGTAGGTACTAGGCTATTGGCCCTAGGGCCTATACAAGCCTAGCCAAAAAGGTACCTTGGCTTTTGCCACCCAAGAAAATTATTTTTCTGTGCCCCTGTCAAGCAGAGCCACAGAAGCGATCGCCGGGGTGAATTTCCTATTTCCTATCCAATCATCAAGATTTTTCTTGAAGAGTGCTAATGAGGAGCTCTGTTTGACATAGATAGGTAGTCTGTTCCAGAGTATGGGAAGTCTCTGTATTTGTCCCAAATATTCCACTAAATAACCATCTTGAAAACCTTTCTTTATCAAATTCATATGATCAGTTCTTTCTAAATGTGTTTCCTGTAGCATAGCTGTTTGCACACTGCATTTTTAATATACTTTACTACTTTCTTTTTGTATATATCTATGAGACCATTTAAAGATTATAGAAAGTGTTTTCAGTATGTTGAGAAGTTATTTCCACCTGTAATCTGTAACAGCTTTTTTATTAAATGTCTAATTCCAGGTTTTGTGTGACATGCATATACTAATGTTTGGTAGGTTGATTTTTATACAGTTGTTTCTTGTCACATCCATTTGAATCTGTCATGTCTTGCAGAACTTTTTGTTTTGGTTAAAGCTCTTGAACAAAAACAAAAATACACACCCAAAATGCCCCTAAAACCTATTAACTTGCAGCAGATATAAAAAGTGTACACATCCCTGTTAAAATGGCAGGTTTTTGTGATATAAAGAAAGAGACCACAATAAATCATTTCAAAACTTTTCCCACCTTTAATGTGACCTATAACCTGTACAATTCAGTTGAAAAACAAATAAATCTGTTAGGGAAACAAATATAAAAAATAAAAACGTAAAACAAGCTGGTTGCACAAGTGTGCACACCCTTAAACTAATACTTTGTTGAAGCACCTTTTGATTTAATTACAGCATTCATTCTTCTTGGGTACACACCTGCCATCAATTAGAGAGACACTGATTAACCCGAAATAAAGTTCAGCTGCCCTAGTAGGATTTTCCTGACATTTACTCAGTTGCCTGATACAGCAAAGGCCATGGTTCACAGAGAGCTTACAAAGCATCAAAGGGATCTCATTGTTGAAAGGTATCAGTCAGGAAAAGGGTACAAAAAAATTTCCACAGCATTGGATATACCATGGAACACAGTGAAGACAGTCATCAAAAAGTGGAGAAAATATGGGACAACAGTGACGTTGTAAAGAACTGGACGTCCCTCCAAAATTGATGAAAAAAACAGATGAATATGGTCAGGGAGGCTGCCAAGAGACCTACAGCAACACTGAAGGAGCTGCAGGAATTTCTGGCAAGTACTGGTTGTGTACTATGTGACAGCAATCTCCCATATTCTCCATATGTCTGGACTATGGGGTAGGGTTGCAAGATGGAAACCTTTTCTTAAACAGAAAAACATCCAGGCCCAGCTAAAATTTGCAAAATAATACATTGTCTCCCAAAAGCATACGGGAAAATGTGTTATGGTCTGAAGAGACTAAGGTTGAAGTTTGGCCACAATTCCAAAAGTTACGTTTGGCTCAAAAACAACACATCACATCACCAAAAGAACACCATCCCCACAGTGAAGCATGGTGGTGGCAGTATCATGCTTTGGGGTTGCTTTTCTTCATCTGAAACTGGGGCTTTAGTCAAGGTAGAGGGAATTATGAACAGTTCCAAATACCAGTCACTTTTGGCCACAAACCTTCAGGCATCTACTAGAAAGATGAAGAGGAATTTCACCTTTCATCATGACAAGGACCTCAAGCATACATCCAAATCAACAAAAAAATGGCACCAGAAGAAAATTAAAGTTTTGGAATGGCCCAGCCAGAGCCCAGACCTTAATCCAATAGAAAATCTGTGGGGTGACCTGAAGAGGGCTGTGCACAAGAGGTGTCCTCGCAGTCTTACAGATTTGGAGGGCTTTTGCAAGGAAGAGTGGGCAAATATTGCCAATTCAGGATGTGCCATGCTGATAGACTCCTAGGCAAGAAGACTGAATGATTCAACAAAGTATTATTTTAAGGGTGTGCACACTTTTGCAACCCGCTTATTATACATTGTTTTTATTTTTTTATATTTTTTCCCTAACAGATTTGTTTTTCAATTGAATTGTGCAGGTTATAGGTCACATTAAATGTGGGAAAAATTTTGAAATGCTTTATTGTGGTCTCATTTTTTTATATCAAAAAGGTCTGCCATTTTAACAGAGGTGTGTATACTTTTTATATCCACTGTGTATATATTTGTGTATATATATATATATATATATATATATATATATATATATATATATATATATATATATAGGTTCATAGGTTGGTACTAGACTGTCGGCCCTAGGGCCTATAGAAGCCTAGCTATGACAGTTTCCCGGCTCTTTCTTCCCAGGAAATTTACTTCCCTGGTCCCCTGTCTAGCAGGCCAACTAACGTGATCCCCGGAGTGAATTTCCAGTCTCCCATCCAGTCATCAAGGTTCCTTTTGAAGAGGGCCAAAGAGGCGCTCTGCTTGACATGTATGGGGAGTCTATTCCAGAGTATGGAGAGTCTCTGGGACAGGAACCTATCCCTCCAGCATGTTTTGTTCATTGTGATGACCAGGTTTAGATCCCTGGAGTGTGTGGCTCTGAGGGATTGGGATTTCTTTAAATGTAGCATGTCCAACAGCTCTGAGTTTGACATGAACCTTGTATGTTAAGCAGAGATTGCCTCTGAGTAGACAATATGCAAGAGAGTATAGCTGGAGTTTTTTTAGTCGGTTGGCATAGAGCGTCTACTTTAGGCCTGTGATTCTTTTAATGATGTGTTTCTGCGGTTTTTCCAACTGTTGCAGATGTCTTGTGAGGTACATGTCAAATGGGGCGTTGTACTCTATAATGGGTCTAATGAGGGATAAGTACAGTGAGACAATGTACTCCTTTTTCCTGGATGAAAAGCCCTTAGTAATGAGATGTGCCACATTGGAAGATTTCCTGGCTGTTGTGGCAATGTGATTATCGAAGGTGAGACCACTGTCCACTTGTGTCCCTAAGTCCCTTATCACACTTTTGGTGTTTAGTGTACTGCCACATATGTGGTAATTCATGGCTACATGGTTTTTCCCAAAGGGGATAACTGTACTTTTCTTGGTATTGAGCTTGAGCCCATGGTTCTGGCACCAAGCATCTGTCTCTTGTTAGCAAGAGCCCCTTGGTGTTGGGCTGTACTTCAGAGAAGTAGATGCCAAACAAGTGCGTTCCCAGGACTGAACCCTCAGGTTTTCCACTTGTCTGGAGCTGGATTTGGAGTCTGGTACTTTTACAGTGTGGCTTCTGTCAGTTTGCCAGTTTACGACCCATCGAGTGATGTAGGGATTAATGCCTAGCTTAGTAAGTTTATCTATGCTTCCAGAGTGGGGGATGGTGTTGAAGGCCTTGGCGAGGTCCAGATAGGCTGTGTGGACCATCTTACCCTCGTCGGCGGGACTGGAGACTGATTCAAAGAAGTCAGGTTGAGGAGACAAGATCGGCCTTTCATGAAACAAAATTGGGTGAGGTCCAGTGTTTGAAGGTTGCTAATGTCTTTGTTTATAAGTTCCATGATAATGCGTTCCATGGCTTTGCAGATCAGGCTTGTTAGGCTGATGGGATGATAATTCTCAGGGTCCAAGATGGACTCCCCCTTTGTGGAGTGGGATAACTGTAGCTGTGCCCCACTCATTAGGCACGAAGCCTGAGGTGGGGCTATGATTAAACATGACATTTAGCTGAGGTGCCAGTTCATTTTTTTAGTTCATATAGTACACAACCAGGGATGTCGTCTGGTCTCATGAATTCTGTGTTCTTAACTTTGGAGAGTGCATTTTTTTACCTGTGTGGCCATGATTACCAACATTTGGAAATATTTTGGTATTGAGATGGGCCCGTTAGGTGTTGAGAGGGGCGTGAAATTGGCACTGAATCGACCTGCTATGATATTGGCAATATCCTTGGGATCAGTATATTTAGTGCCATTCTGTTGTAGCTCAGAGCATATCTGAATATTGCCATTTAGATTCTTGACATAATTGTAGAATGCCTTGTGGTTGTCTTTAGAATCTTTGGCAATTTTATTTTCATAACTAGCTTTGGAGGATTTTATGAGGGATCTCAGCTTCTTACTGAGGCTGGTAAGGGAGGTTTTTGTATCCTGAGATTTTCCTTTTTTCTGTAACAGTTTCTTCCTTCGGTTGTATCGCTTGTTTATGGTAGCGGTCCACCAGATTGGCTTCCTTTTTTTGGAGGAGAGCATCTTGGTTCTGTTTGGAATGACACAATTTATGCACGAGTGGATATGCTTGTATATTGCCTAAGTGTAGGATTCGGCAGTCGAACTTTCAGTTCCCGTTTGCATGGGTTTCGAGAAGTTTGTCATTTCTGACTTGAGTAGCATGAAGTTGACTTTGGAGAAGTTTTTTATGGAGGTTTTCCTACTGGGGGTTGAGACCTGACCAAAGAGGGGGGTGACCGCTGGTGTGGAGCATTGATCTCGCATGTTAGTAATGACCAGGTCAAGGATATTTGAGCCCCTGGTGGGACTATGGATTAGTTGATCCAGGGCGTTGGTATTTATGAACTCCAAGAACTGTTGGGCAAAGTTGTTGGTACTTGAGTAGTTTTCCCAATTAATGGCAGGGTAGTTGAAATCACCCAGCATTAGGGTGTTAGGTAGTGTATCAATATTTTCCAGTATGTTTAGAAAGGTGTAGTGAGAATCTTGGGGCATGATGGGGGATCTGTAGCAAGCTACAATTTGGATTGCAGTCTTACCAAGTGTTAGTTGCACCTGTAATATTTCAGACGCATTGTGCTTTTGCAACTAGCATGGAGGTATGAATATACTTGGTGAATGGACACTCCACCACCTTTAGTGTTTTGGTCCTAGTTTGTTGGCCGAAAAGTGTGGTAAGAGTTGTAGCCTGGTATTGCAGGGGTGCTTTCTGGAGCCTTGAATCAGGTCTCTGTTACTGCACAGGTATCGATGTTCTCCTTGTTTAGGAGTGCCGAGAGAGTGCATTTTGAGGTTTATATGTCTAGCATTGAGTAGCATAATCTTCAGATTTCGCATGCTTTTATCTGTTATGGTGGTAGTTTTGTCATTTGAGCCTTGCCTAAAAAAGGAACTATGGGGGTGGCAAGAGCCTTAGCCAGTAACCTGAATCCCAGTGGCGACCATCTCTGGCAAAGCATCGTGGTTTGTTGATCATGTCGTCCCAGGCAGACAGATACTGGATCCCCTTTGAATGACACCAAAAACTTAGCCAATTGTTGAAGTCAGTCATTTTGTCTTTATACTGTGGTATCATTCTGGGCGAAGGCAGGATGCTACTCAGGGCTAGGGCCATACATGCCTGAGCCACATGATCTGAGAGTTCTTCCATGTCTCTTTTCATGCAATCCAGGAAGTACGTCTCAAGTCATTCACACCAGCATGGACAATGGCAGAGTCATATTTGTACTTGTTGTGGAGAGACTTGAATGCATGCTTTATGTGGCATATCCTGGCTCCCGACAGGCAGCTGATGGTTTGTTCAGCCTGGTGAGTGGGACATCAGTGTACCTGACTATGGAGTCACCTCTGACCAAGGTGTTTGGTACGTTGTCTTGCCTTGGGGGCTGTTGTTGGGTGGCACACTGGTGTTTTGAGCTATGTGTTACTTTGATTGTGACTGGTGTTTGTTTGCGTATCAGCTTCGGAGGTCCTTATTACTTGGGCAGGTTAATGTTAAGGGCCTCCGCATATGTGAATGCCTCATTCTAGTCTATTAGGTTTCTCCTCTCTAGGCATTGGGGCCAAATAACTATACAGGGATAGGTAGCTTTACAGACAATGTTAAGGCAGAAATTTTTTTTCCCCCTGGACAAAGGTAGGTGTTTGACCTTTTTGCTGCTGATGTCTAAATCTGTCATTGTAGGCCTTCATCATCCCCGATGGCATCAGATTATCTCATTGGTTCTGAGAATCATTCAGCAATGTTCATATGGCAACGGTAATCCCTTTTCAGTGAATTCCCCCTTATCCTGTAAACCAGTTTCCAACATGTTGTCTCAAGGGGGTCATACTTGTGCACCTAGAACAGATAGACAAAGGATTTTATTCAAGGATTTTTCTGATGCCAGAGAAAGAAATTTGGAGACTAGTCCTAGACCACTCCTTTCCAAAGTTCAAAATGTTACTCCTACAAATCTTGTTATTCATTTCTGCCACTCTGTTTCATGGTAACATTAGACTTAAAATATTTGTATCACATTCCTATTTTCAAATAATTTAGAACCTTCTTAAGGTTTTTAGTGTCTGTATTATATTTTCAGATGATCAACAAACACACTTGCTTACTAGCATTTGGGTAGTGTGCCCTGCTACCCCTCCCTCTGGCAGTCTGTCAGAGCTTAGTGCTCCTCTGTCTGCCTGACTGTGGGTGTGAAGGACCTATCACCTAGTAGGACCAGGACTGTCCCTTAAACCTCCACTCACTATTCCTTCAGTTTTCTAGTGCCATAGTAAGAAAAGAATCTCTTGGGGAGACGGCCCTTCAACCCTGGTATACTTCGGCTACTGAGCTCAGATAAGAAACCCTTTTGGGCTTTTTTCCTCCCTCTGCCTTTTTCTGTCTGTGCTTGAAATGTGTGTTCTGCTGCTTTGTGTGTGTTTTTTTTTTTTTTTCTTACTGAAAAATTGTATGTACTTTAAGATTTATTTCTCCGTCAATATAAGAGTTGTACCATTTATTTTAATCAGATTCTGAGCTTATATGGAATTTTTAACTCTTTTAATGTGTTTATGGCCACTTTTAAATGTTTAACATACTTAACTGAATTTCTGTACTAAGGCCCTTTTAGTGCAGTTCCTCTCATTGCCTTGTGCTGCGAAACCTGCTAGTAATTTTTGGCTGCAATTTCCATTGATTAAAAGCTTCTTTTGAAAGTTTTGGTAGGAAAACTTGCGTTTTTTTCAGTCTTTTTCTTTAGGGTTATGATTGTAATAATTTAGTAGATTTGCATAATTTTAAGTGATTTTTTTAGTTTAATGTGCGGTTTTGGAGCCATTTTGTTTAAACATTTTTTACAAGAATTATTTTTAAGTTTATATTTAATTCATTGTTTATGGCATTTTTAAGATGTTACTACTTATTTGGTGTTGAAACTAGCATTTATATATTAAAATTGGAGGTTTTTGTGACGTGTATTTTGTGCTTTGTGCTGGACAACTGAAATTGCTGGGTTCTTTTTCAGTGCAATGTTCATCATAGTATCCTTTTTACAAATATACTTCAGGTTGCTGTTTAGAGGGGAACTAGTGGGATTTTTCCATTTTGTACTGGTTTGACTGTGCAACTAGTATTTTGTACATAAACCAAGCGACATTGTAATGACAGTGCAATATGATTAGAAAAAATAAAAATAAAAATATATATAGTCACTTCTGAACTTTGAGTCTCCTTGATTGTAAAATAGGGATAGGGGAACCCTACCATTGAGTCCAGGATGCAGATCTGCCCTGAACTTAATTATCCAGTTAACTTCACAATTCTCCGTATAATTTTCAATATCTCCCCTTCTGGAAGTCCTATATACCTGCTGAAGGATTCTAAATCTAAACTCATGATGGGACCCATTATCAATAATATGTTTAGCAAGGGCATTGTAGGGATGAGCTTTCCTAATGTGATAGGTGTGTTCACGTATCCTGTCCCTCAAGAGGCGGTTGGTTTTGCCTACATAATATGCTGGGCAGGAGATGTTCAGGGCAGATCTGCATCCTGGACTTAATGGTAGGGTTCCCCTACGTCCTATTTTACAATCAAGGAGACTCAAAGTTCAGAAGTGACTATATATATATTTTTATTTTTATTTTTTATTTTTTTCTAATCATATTGCACTGTCATTACAATGTCAAGAGACTTATGTATAACAAGTTCTTGAAAGACAATAATAGTTTTTCATGTTCTACTGTTTTATTGTCTAAATGTGAAGTATTATTATAGATTTGTAGACAATTATACAATTTTTATATAGTATGTTGCTATAAGGAATTGCAACTTTTATATAGTATGTTGCTTTAAGGAACTGCAATTTTGGCGCCTTTTTATATATTTAAACTGTGTGTGTCATGGTGTATTTGTAAGATGGTCTGATGAAGCTATTTTAGTGAAAGCGCTCACTGCACTTTTATTCGAATAAACCTGTTTTTACCTACTTGGCGACTTGAGATTTTTTGGTCCTGGATTATATCGCATCAGTTTGAATATTTGAATATCTGAGTTTCCTGCCATTGTTTTACTCTGCGAACTTTTGGTTTATGTTTTACTTTTTGCTGTTCGTTGCAGAGTATTAACTTCGTGTGGATTGCTTTTTTGTTTAAATAGTATTTTGTACTAATTTGGCTAGATTTTTGTTCCCTGACTTTGATGGACTCTGAGATGGTGCCCACCCTCCCCCACCCTACCATCAAAACCATCTGCCCCTTGTGCACCTAAAAAAACATAAAAATAAATAAAATAAAATATACCCCAGGCTGTGGCTTATGACTCCACAGTGGTCTCATTCTTGAGTGGGCTGTGTAGACCCACTCTCCTAGTATTAACTCACAGTCCTCTGATGTTAGTATCACAGTGGTGAATGACACAAGGGTCAGACACATCCTCTGGGACTATCCTTCGCGTACTTCAGGTATGGGAGAACCAAACCTTTAAGGTGCCTGGGAAGTCAGGTGTGCCGAAATCATTGCCAGTACTGATGGTCTTCCCCTGCGGGGGTTTCCCACTAGATTAGTGCATGCTAAGAGGTGACAGAGGGCACATTGTGGTAGGTCAGCAGTCTTTGACTGCTTTCCCACCTGAGATGGCTCATTACAGGGTACTTACCCAGGATATGAATAAAGCTTGTGCTTCCACTTCTGGTTAATCATCTAAGGATCCTAATTTTTATGGGGATCGGGTGACTGAGGTTTAGGACCTGTCCGACTCTGATCAGTCAGTTTGCTCTGATGATGAACAGGTTCAGGAATCCAAACAAGTGATGTTCATCGTGTTACACTGCTGCTGTCATTACACTTGGGTTATCCTGCCATCATGCGGTCCCGCAGTCGCCAGAGTTCCAAAGTCTTGGTCCGGCGTCGGTTGCTGTCGCTTCTTCCCTGACGTCAGTGCGCCAGGGGTATACAAGATGCATCCGACACTGTTTTCTTCAGTCTTTCTTGCCGTACGGTGCCTGAAGCAGTTCGCAAGTGCCGGTCGGCCGACTCCTGAGATTTTCAAAGTCGAATTTCAGATCCGAAGTCTTCAATAAAGCTAAGTACCCCATTGGGGAAACTTTTTTCTTGCCTCAGACCGATGTCAGAAAAAGTTAATAATTGTATTTCTTGTGGGAAGCAAATACCTCATAAGGACTTCCACTCTTATTGTATTCCATGCCTAGGCCATGGTCACAACGTCACTAGTTGTCAGTTTTGTGCTAGATTTAACAAAGCACTATAAAAAGATGTTTTGATTTTACTTTGCACTACTTTGGCCGAAGGTTCAATTATACTATGCCTTCGGATCAACCGACCGCAATACCGAAAAAAACGCAAGGACAAGGATAAAGACAGGCATCCGAGGTCCAAAACCGACGAAACCTCTTCTAGGCCTGTCACCGGTTCTCAGGTGCTTTCACAGCCCCTGACACCCGCTACCTCAGAGCCACAGGCCGCCTCCAACTCCCACGTGGAGCAACTAGGCCTCTGGAAACTCAAGGTATTGGGCCTACGGAAACTAATCCCTCAGATGGGTCCGCAGCTGCTGAGCAGGCATCGGCTTTTGAGGGTGTTTTCAGACCTTCACAACTTACCATTAAAACAACAGCCAAGACAAAAGTGCCATTAAAGACAAAGAAACAAGTACAGCATTCTCCTGGACAGTCCTCCATGCCTAAGAAACAGATGCTTAAAATGGCCGAAGACCTCATTATTCTAATCAGGGGTTCCCATCCCCCTCCTGAGAAAAGGCCTAGGCAGGATACAGACTAGGATTCCTCTGATCAGGTTTCCATTTCCTCTGATTCCTCTTCACTCTCTACCCCCCTATGAGGACTCTGATGCTGAAGAATCTATCCCTTCAGCCTCTCCTCCTGAAGATTATTCTTTTGGAGAAACTTTACATACCATGAGGGAGCATTTCCATTGGGAAAGTCAGGATTACTCAGAATCCAAGAAAAGGCTCAGGGATTTCCTTTTATTGCCTCAGCACAGGCCCCTGGCTATTCCACCTGTGCTAGATATTGTGGATGATGTGTTCTCTGAATCCAGCTTATCTCCTGATTTTTTGCCCCCTGCACCAGCCAAGCCAGAAAGGTATTATAGAGTCCCTGACTCTCACAAGTTTCTTTATAAAAACCCTTCTGCTGATCCAGAAACTATTTCCCAGGGTCCAAAAGGGGTTAAGGCTTCCATTGCAAAAAATCCAGTACCCTCTGACAGAGATTCCAGAGCTTTGGATAGATGGGGGAAGAAAGTATACACTTCTGCAACGTTAGCAGTAAGAGCTTTACATTGCCAGTTTCACATGCTTAAGTACCAGCAATATTTAATGGCTCAGTTAAAACAGAAAATGTTAGCAAGCTCAGAAGCTCCTGATTGTAAAAAAATGCAGGATTTATTGCATGCAGTTGAACAGGTGGGAAAACATACTCTGCAATGTGGTTTTGATTCTTTAGAGGCCTCTTGTAGAGCCGCAGTTACAGGTTCTGTGATTTGAAGACATGCTTGGTTAAAAGAACAGAGTTTACCTGATCATGTTAAGGCAAAATTATTGGATTCTCCATTACAGCATGATACCTGTTTGGTGTTAAGGCAGAAGAGGTGTTAAAGAAAATGGAGGATAAAGCTAAATCTATGCAAATAGTCAAGGATTTCATACAGGTACAGCCACCTCGATTTAGCAGAAATTGGCCAACAAAGAATTGGTCCTTTCTAGTATCAGACAGGCCACAGAGAGGCAGATACAGACGCCCAAGAGGCAGATCTCAACCCCAAGGCTCAAACAGACAACGACAGTGAGGCACCTCAACCCCAAAAGGAGGTGAGGACAAGTCTCAACCTTACAGGAAACAGTCACAATGACTTTCCCCTTCATACGCCAAGCACTTCCCTTTTGGAAGCCTCCTTAGGGGGAAAACTAGCACTTTTTTCTCAAAACTGGCAAACAATCACCCAAGACAAATGGGTTCTGAATATTGTGTCTCAAGGTTACAGGTTCCACTTTCATACTTTACTAAGGCTAAAAGGAATACCAGACGTGCCACAAAATCAATGGGCAGAGGCACAAAAACAAATTTCAGCCCTCATGGACATGAGAGCTATTCAAAAAGTACCACAACAGGGACAAGGATTTTACTCAAGACTCTTCCTGGTCCCCAGAAAGGACAAGGCCTGGAGGCCCATACTAGACCTTTCAATTCTAAATACTTACCTGGATATTCCGAAATTCAAAATGTTGACATTACAGCAGCTTCTACCCCTGCTGGGCAAGAAGGCTTGGCTTGTTACTCTGGACCTCAAAGAGGCATATCTGCATGTCCCTATCAGACAAAATTGCAGAAGATACCTCAGATTCAAAGCTGGTACAATGCACTACCAATTCTCTGCACTGCCCTTTGGCTTATCTACTGCGCCCAGGGTCTTCACAAAGTGCCTGGCACCAGTAATTGCATTTTGCAGACAAAAAGGAATTCAAATATATCCATACCTGGATGACTGCCTCATTCAAGCAGAGACAAAGGACATTCTTCTATAGCATCTGGCGTTTGTAAAAAGGTTGCTAATTTCTCTAGGGTACACAGTAAATGAAAAGAAGTAAAAACTAGTGCCCTCACAACAGATTATATTCCTGGGTGCCAGCTTAAATACAATGGCCCAGATGGCTTACCTCACGCCAGACAAACGAATTCAACTAACTATATTTTCAATTACTGGCAAAAAAGTCCAATCTCCCTGCAAGAAAAATTCTGCAGGCCCTGGGATACATGGCATCCTGCATACTACTAATACCATATGCCAGACTGCACATGAGGAAATTACAATGGTACCTAAAAAGTGTTTGGACTCAATACTCTGACAGTTTAGAAGCAGTAATACCAATGATTCCCTGCCTACAACAGGAGTTTCGATGGTTGGCACAGGCATGTCACCTAAACAAGGGTCAGCCTTTTACCCTACCCACAGCCAAGCAGACTCTAGCAACAGATGCTTCGGATTACGCCTGGGGAGCACACATGGCAGGAAAATGCATTCAGGGCAAGTGGACCACAGACCAGATGCATCTTCACATCAATCAAAAAGAGATGTTGGCTGTTCAAAATGCCCTAACAGCTTTCAAGGACCTTCTGCATCCAGGACAATTATTATTAAAGACAGACAACACCACAGTAATGTGGTACATAAACAAGCAAGGGGGCACCCATTCTTATCCCTTATGCAGGCAAGCCATGACCTTGTGGAACACAGCTCTAACATATCAAGTTCACCTGCAAGCACAATTCCTGCCAGGAAAGAAAAATACTCTGGCAGGTCTAAGCAGAAATATCATGGACCCTCACGAATGGAAATTGAATCCACAAATCTTCAGCATGATAACGCAAAAATGGGGATGCCCAGACATAAATCTTTTTGCCTCCCCACTGAATTGCCAAGTACAAAAATTCTGCACAAGGAATTATCACAAACAAGCATGGAAAGTGGATGCTCTTTTGTTCAGCTGGAAAAACGTAACAGTTTATGCCTTCCCACCACTGCCTCTCCTTTCAGAGGTACTCCTAAAAGCCAGACAAGAAAAGCCACAGATGATCCTGATTGCTCCAGACTGGCCACACCAGCACTGGTACTCTATCTTAAGGAACTTAGGTCAAGGCCCACCATGGATTTTGCCTCAAATTCCATACCTTCTGACTCAACAAAACAATCAGATCCTGCACGGTCAGCTCAAAACCCTAAACCTGGCTGCATGGCAGATTCATTAGTCAAACAGGCAACACCTCTCTCTAAAGCTGTTATGGATGTCATTTAGGAGGCCAGGAGGCCTAGCACCAGGAAAGCTTACTCAGAAAAATGGAAGAGATTCTGCGCCTGGAACCAGGCTCAAAGCCTTGACCCTCTTGTTCCAAACATTCCTCAGATTTTACAATACTTAACTGAGATGCTGGACAGAGGCCTATCCTTCTCATCAATTAAGATCCACGCCTCTGCCATTTCAGCACATTACAACACGGATCCTCCTTTATTCTCTCATCCCTTGCTAAAGCAGTACCTCAGAGGGGCTAAACACATAAGACTGCCCCGGAGAGCACAAACACCAACTTGGGACCTCAATTTCATTTTGGAAAAAACTAACCCTGCCACCTTTTGAGCCAGCCAATACAGCCGATCTAAAATTGTTATCATGGAAAACAGCTTTGCTCCTGGCAGTAACTTCAGCACGAAAAGTCAGAGCTACAGGCATTAATGGCAGTGGAACCTTTTATAATGTTTCATCAGGACAGGGTTTCTTTAAGGACAAACCCTACCTTTATGCCAAAGGGGGTATCTAGTGTGGCTCTTAACCAAACCATCCATTTGCCAACTTTTTATCCAAACCCCCAGAATAAAGGGGAGAAACTTCTGCATTCTTTGGACATACACAGGCAGCTACGTTTCTACTTGGACAAAACAAAAGCTTTTAGGAAAACTGAACAACTGTTTGTAGCATATGCTGCAGGATCACAGGGCAAGGCCATCTCAAAGCAGACTATACCCAAATGGATAGGACACTGTATTCGTTACTGCTACACACAGCATGGAAAATCAGCCCCAAATAACATTAGGCCACATTCCACCAGGGCAACAGCCACTTCAACAGCCTTTCTCAGAGGAGTACCTACCAAGGAAATTGTGGAGGCTGCAACTTGGAATTCAGTGCACACCTTTAGCAAGCATTACCACCTGCCTCTTTACTCTAAATTCAGAGCAGGATTTGCCACTGCAGTTCTGCAGGGCCTCATAGCCAATGCTAACTCTTTATAGACCAGCCACCCAACCTTAGCTTTAGGATTCTACCCAAGTGTAATGACTGCAGCAGTGTAACACGATTAACATAGTACAGTTTTGTACCTACCATAAATGTAAATGTTCGAGTGTTCACACTGCTGCAGTCCAGGTTACTCTCCCTCCATCCCCTCTGAACTAGCTGGGCTTATCTATACCTTTCTATCCTATACAGCCTTTGTGGTGTATTTGCTTGTAACTGAAGGTATTGTTTTTATTTTATATGTATATCTTTTATTAGCAATATGTATTGCCTACCTACTTGGGGGCACTGGACATCTGGGGCAAGAAAAACTGAAGAAAATGGCTTTGGATGCATCTTACATACCCCCTGGTGCACTGACGTCAAGGAAGAAGCGACCGCAACCGACGCCGGACCAAGACTTTGAAACTCTGGCCGACTGCGGGACCGCCTGACAGCAGGATAACCCAAGTGTAATGACTGCAGCAGTGTGAACACTCGAACATCTACATTTGTGGTTGGTACAAAACTGCACTTTTTCTTTTACCCATATGCTGGCTAGTTTTTAGGATGTATTCAGTTGAGAGACGTCGTTGGCTTCTCCCGAGATCGGCAATGTTTATAATCTTTTGGAGGCTGAGGCTTCAGATATGGATACCTTTACTCCATTGATCCCAGCATTGGAGGATGCTTTTAAGAAAACTTATTCTCCTCTGTTCATTGAGCATCTGCCTAAAAAAGGGTTTAAGAAATTCAGGGTTTGCTTGTTTGTGTCTTGCCACCAAAACCCCTTGTATGTGGACCTTGCTTCAGTGTCCCCAGTGATGACTTTTTAATAAAAGGACTTTGTTGTCTTCAAATCCTGTTCTTCATATTAATTAGGCAAATGGTTAGAATCTCAGGGAAAGAAGCTGGTTCAGTCCAGCACTACGGCGTTTAAAGTGTTTAACTACCAGTGTTTTATGTGGAAGTTTGTGCTGAGGTTCTGAATGCTTTTCTTGAGTGTTATTGTTTGCTACAGCAGCTAATCAGATCCTTAAACAGTGGGATGACAGAAGTAAAGTTGTGCAAGGGGTGTCAAAAAATTTTCATACTCCCAAATTTCCCTCTTGTGTAGGCAGGATCATGTTTGGCGGCCTTCCAAACAGAAGTCCTGGCTGAACAAAAACCAAGGCAGTAAAAAGGACAGTGGTATAAGAACCCCATCAAGCCTAACAAGAGGAGTGCCTTTCCCAAAAAGGATAAAACCCCCTTCCAACTTATGACTGTGCTGTGGCATGGCACCAGTCTTTCTCAAGTCCCTCTCCAAGTGCTACATCTCAAAGTTATCTCTCACCAAGGCGGACATCAGTGCTTTTTAACAAATTGGCACTCATTGTAATGGGCAGGGGGTACAGATTACAGTGGAAAGAATATCTGCCTCCATGCAAAGGGACCCCTCCTCATCCACCAGACCACACTTTTTTGTTCCTTATTCTCCAGTAGATGCTGGACTCAATGGTCATAGAGCAGATCTCTCCTTTGGAAAGAATGAGAGTTTTTTTTCTCTAGAACTTTCCTTGTCCCCAAAAAAAAGAGCTGTTGTGGAGACTGGTTTTGGATCTTTCCTTTCTGAATATGTTATTTGAGTTCCCCAAGTTCAGGATGCTTCTCCTTCAGACCATGTTTCACCTGTTGCCTAACCACTGCTTCATGGTTACACTGGACTTGGAAGAATTTATATCACCATGTTCCCATTGCTTATCACATTGGGAGATTTCTCAGGTTTGTTGTGCCTGCTTTACAGTTTTCTGTATTGCTTTTTGGAGTAGCCATTGCACCTAGATTGTCTACCAAAAGCCTTTATCCAGTAATGGCTAACTGTAGTATTCTTGCTAATCTGTGAATGTGCATCCAGCTGTTTGGATTCACAGGGGAAGGTCACCTTATTCTGCCATTTAAGGTTTAAGTTGAACCTCTGGAAGTATTGCCTGACATCTTTACGAAGACTAGTATTTCTGGGATGCTTAGACTCCCACAAAAGAATGACTTTTCTTCCAGAAAACAAGATCCAGTCTTACCAAATGGTGTGTCTGGAATTTTCCAGGAGGAATGCTGCCTCGGGAAGAGAATCCCTAAAAATTCTTGGACTGATGGCATCCATTATTCTCATGATATCTTTCGTCCGTCTTCACATGAGAAACATTCAGTGGTATGTCTGAAATTGCTGGACCCAGCAACTTTATCCCTCGAATCCCAGTTATTGGTGCTGCTCTTCATCAGGTGAGAGTTACAGTGGAGAGAGCAGTGGAGTATCAGTCCAGGACTTCCTTTCTCCCCTCCAGTGCCAGTGCAATCTCTCCAGACTGATTTGTCCAGCTTTGCTTGGGGAGCTGTGTCAGTAGAGATGCAAGTGCAAGCTACTTGGGCACCCAGGTATGCATAGAAGCACATCAGTGTCAAGGAGATGATGGTGATTCATGCATTAAAAGTCACCACCTATGGACTTCGGGTCTTCTGGTGCTTATGGACAACACCACAGTGATGTGGTACCTTATCAAAGAAGGTGGGTAGAAAGTCATACTCTGTCCTGGTTGGCGTTGATGGCCTGGGAGTTGGCTTTACAGCATTCTTTGACTCTTCAGGTGTCATACATCTGATCAGACAGAACATTGTGGCAGAAGGACTATGCAGATCCTGAGCAGACTAGTACAAGTGGCAGCTGAAGGCAGTAGTGTTCTTCAGTCTAGTCCAGATGTGGGGAACACCTCAAACCGATCTGTTTGCCTCCTTTCAAAACAGATAGTTGGAGAAATTCTGTTTCAGACATCCTGCAGCCATGCATGAAGGGCAGACAAATTCTTCTCTTGGATGGACATGTTCCTGTATGCATTCCCACCCTTTTGACTAATTGTCAGAATACTTCTGAAGTTCAAGAAAGAAATGCCAATGATCATTGTTGGTAAATCCCAGTTAGCTAAGGCAGTCTTGGTTCTCCCTTTTTAATAGTATTGGCCAAGGGCAACTACCACAGGGTTCCTCACACTCTGAATCTGCTTACACAGTCTCAGAAGTGACTGGTGCACCCCAATTTGGAGAAAATTAAACTGACAGCCTGGGAAATTCAGTCTGGACTCCATTTAGACATTTTTCATGAAGGTGTGCAACAGGTGTTAAAGGAGGCCAGAAAACCTGGTACAAGAAAATCTTATGTTTATAAATGGATGAGGTTTTCTAAGTGGTGCCTGAATGGAAACAGAGGGTCCATTGAGGTTAATATCCTTCTGATCTCAAAATATTTGTGAGCTACTTCAGAAGGTACACTTAGCGGCCATCTGTGTATGTCTGCTTATGGATCCCTCTTTTTTTGCTTTAGTAAAACAGTTTAAGAAAGGATTATTGCATTAGACCTCCTCATAAGCATATTCCTCCTTCATTGTATCTCAACCATGTTCTTGAGAAATTGATCTTACCACCTTTCAAACTGGCAAGCTGATCTCAAGTTCTTAATGTGGAAAACTATTTTGCTTATTGCTCTGACATCTGCAAGGTGAGTTTCTTTGCTTCAAGCTGTCATAATGGGACGACCTTATCTGATTTTCCATAGGGACTGTGCTACCCACTAATCCTTCTTTCATGCCTAAAGTGGTTTCAGAATTCACTTTTAATCATTCTGTTAACTCTCTGTTCTTTCCAGAACCTAAGAATATGGGAGAGAGAATACTTCCTACTTTGGATATGCATTGACACCTCAGGTACTACTTTGACAGAACAAAACCCTTTAGGAAAGCAGAAAGGCTTTTTATTTCCTTCTCAGGAGCAAAGAAAGGTCATCCTGACTCTATGCAAACTATTACACACTGGTTGTCCTCTGGTTGTTGTCTTTTTTTTATTATACCCACTATGGTAAGGTGAGGGCACATTCAACCAGGGCCTTTTCTCTTCAACAGCATATTGGACAGGAGTGGACTTGGAGTATTCTAGGAGCAGCAACTTGGTTCTCTGTCATTACCTTTATGAAGCACTACAAGCTTGGATGTCTTTTCTAAATCTGGAGCTGTCTTCAAGATGACCATTCTCCAGGGGATCTTGGAGCCTTCCTTATCCTTTCCCTTCACAGATTGGGTAAGGTTTGGGGATCAACCAATATGCCAGTAAGGCAGTGTGTTTGTTGAACATAGTACAGTTGTACAAGTCCTAATTGCTGTTAACAGATGATCAAATGTCTCTCTCATTCTTCCTCACTTGAGCTTCTCCCACTTCCCACAATGCCTAGCACTCCAGCCAACCTCCTTAGATCTAGTTTGCCAGTAGCAGAGTCGGACGTGTTTGCTGAGTCTCAAGCAAGTTTAATGGATTTACTGGGTTTTCCCTTCAGATGAGTGCCTTTCTGTTCACTTTCATTGTACTAGCTTTACTTTCCTCCATCCCATTTTTGAGTGTGCTGTGTAGCCTCTTTCCTTGCCGTAAATGGCATTCTTCCCACACATCTTGTCTAGCCATTAGTTGGCTATCCTTTATTCTCTTGTATCAAAAAAAAAAAAAAAGTAGAAGTTATAAGTAGTAGCAGTTTAGTTAGTTTAGCTATGTGCTGTTGGGTTTTTCTCTGGCTGTTATTTTCCCGCATTTTTTCTTGTGTTGTAGTGTTGTGTAGTGTGTTACCAAGAAACCCTCTGGCTGTAAAAGATGCTTCCTGCAATCTGATGCACACTCTGTGTGTGTACTGTCTGGGTCCGGAGCATCTGCATTCAGTCTGCTGTATTTGTGAGAATTTCAATCCCAGGACTATAGCTGACCGCAGAAACAAGCTGATTCTAAAGAGCCTTTTGCCTGCTTCTTTTTCCTCTCCAGGGGCTCAAACTCCCCTCCCCCAAAGAGCATAGTGGGGTCCTCCGACTCCAAAAATCACCCTCATAAATCCTCGAGGGTGTCTTCGGAGCCACCTTCCAAGGTTGCAAGGCTCTAGGATCTGACCACTTCAGATCCTAGACCTACTTCGGCTCTGGCAGATCAGAAGAACAGTTTGGATTCGTCGGGCTCTTACTTAATTTTGAGTTTGCATAAAGCTGCTCCACCTATCTTGGATCCTAAGTCTATGGATCCTACAGTGAGGGGTCCCACACTGGTGCTGGGCATTGAGACAGCCCCTTCCCTCGAGCTGCAGCAGACTCCCACTAGGCACTCCAGGCCCCCGTCATTGGCTTCATCCACATCTTCTAGATGTCTTTCAGAGGCCAATGTGGACAGAATGATTAGGAAGATTCTCAAGATTCAGATCCAGCTGGAAGTTTTCTTGGTGCCATCCCCTATGGGTTCTGCAAGTGTCTCTCTCCAAGCTCAGTCTCCTTTTCTCATCAGTTCCTTTGCTTCGGAGTCTTAGGATTGTAGCCAACTGAGAGATCCGGGGTTGAGTGTAAGAAGCTTGCCTTCCTCCACTCCCAACCGTTGCCTTGATCTCTTGAGCTCCATTGTCTTTGGATCACAGCAGGTCCCTGATCCAGGATGTCCCTGTCGGATCGGGGGGGAGGGGTTTGTCTCCAACTTTGTCTGAACTGTCTTTTCCCCTTGGCACTTCAGAGCTGGACAGTTTGGGTCCAGTTCTAGCAGAAACCCAGGGCTCGGGATCCCATTCCTCTCTCTTGCAGCCTCGGCTCTGGTGGAACTGAGGAGGGATTCACTGGGTACCTCAGTGTTCCAAGTGGTAGAGCCTTCTCTAACCATAGAGATCTGGTCTCTCTGAGCTACTACCCATCCTGTTGTTTTCCTTTGGATTATAGACTTGAGCCTGTCATACCTGTCCAGAGTCAGCCAGTCCAGACTGACCTCTAAACACTTCCCCCAGAGGGAGTTGTCCTCCTTTTCTGAGACCGGAACATCCCACAAAGGAGATTCTTAGTAAGAGGACATGCAAAAGGAGGCACATTGACTCCCCCTTGGAGTCTGTCTCAGAGGACACAGACTTCGATGAAAGTGAAGGATCTCCCAGATCACCACCGGAGGAAGTCTTCTTTGGAGACATGGTCAGCCTAACCTCAATCCTCTGACGAGTTCATGTTATCTACATCATGGGTGACTCCCATGGCAGACGAGCTCATGGATTTGGTGTCAAGCTAGGCCTAGAAGGAGCTGGACTCTATCAAACCGATCCCCAAGCACCCAGACAAATTTTTTTCTCCAACCAAGGGTATTCCAGTTGATGCCATGGTTGTGACAGCAGCTACCATAAAAGAGCTAGCCGAACAGAGTTCCACTGTCCATCCACTGAACAGTGAGTCCAGACCAATGGACAAGTTTTGTAAGCATGTTTATGCCTTGGTCACTTTCATGCTGAGGGCGTTGAACTGTCTGACATGCTTTACGTTGCTGAGGGAATTGGTGAAAGAGCTATCAGACTCTGGTAGAGATCATGTCACTGGAGGACTTCAGGAAGGTCTCCCCTCAACTGTCCACTCTTTTGTCTTTGTCCAGTTTTTCCACGAGACTGATTTTCCATTCCACCGAAGGTGACTCATGGGCAGCCGGTTCAGGCATTACTATTCGGAGATGTGCCCGAATGAGGCTTTGTGATTTCGCAGGGCCCTTTAAGCTCACTTTTAGGTCCATTGGTCAGAGACCCTAACCTAAAGTGAGCAAGATGGGAAGACCTTATCTGCTGTTTGGTCAAGTTCTCAACTCCACAATGCACCTTTTCTAGAAACCAGTGCAGTGGAAAGAAAACCTGGTTCCAAAAATACCAGGGGTCTTCCCAAATGAATGCGAGGATTCTTCCTCTAGGGAAAGAGGAAGAAGTTTCAATGGGAGATGCCACTCCAAGGGCAGAGGGGGTCCTCAGAGTCAGGACTTTAGGGAGCCCTTCTCTGATCGGGCTAAGTGCTGTCTGATTCCTTATCTCTGGAGACAGTCAGGGGTAGTTTTTCTCTGCACCCTACCGCCTGGACTGATATAACACAAGACAGGTGGGTGCTAAAGATTATATTCAGAGGCTGTGTTATTCCCTTTCTCCTTCCTCCAAAGGAGTGGCCAGATAATTCCCTGATGTTCCACCCAGTCAGAGGGAGTTTGCAGCAGCAGAAGTTCTAAATCTACCGCAAAAAGAGTCATTGTAGAGCTCCAGTCTGAACAAAGAGAATTTAGAACTTGCTCTTGCTTCTTTTTAGTGCCAAAGAAAACCAGGGACTTGCGATCCATTTTGGATCTAAGCAAATTCAGTTTGCTCATAAAGAAGGCAAAGTTCTGAATGGTGAAGGTTCAGTCCATTCTACGACTGCTGTGGAAGAATGATTGGATGTGCTCAGTGGATTTAAAGGATACATACTATCACATCACAATAGACTCTCCAGAAGTCTTCTTCATTTCCGGCTAAGAGCCAGTTATTTTCAAATCAGAGCTCTGCTCTTTGGACTCACCACAGACCCCAGTGTGTTTACCAAATGCATGACAGTAGTTGCGGCAACATGAGACTGCAAGGATTCTAGTTGTTTCCATATCTGGATGATGGCTCTTTACTGCCCCAACCAGACATCAGTACTACAGGCCAGGAATTATTTCTTCAACCTTACCAGTCATCTGGGGATCAGTATAAATCTGGAAAAGTTGAACATATCCTTCATGCAGACTTGAGAATTCATTGGGCGTACCTTGGACACACTGAACCAGATTGCGGCTGTTCCCCCTCATCACGTTTAGACCTTGAGAGATCATTTCCAAACTGTCTTGAACCGAGCTTCTCCACCGGCAAAGTTGATACTTCAGGGTCTAAGATCTATGGCGGCTACTATCCCATTAGTCCCTCTTGCAAGGTATTTTATGGGAGTCCTTAAATGGACCCTGGTCTATATTCTACCAGCCTCTGTTCCTATCAACATTGGTTGGCATCTACATTGGTGGCTGCTGTCAGATGGTCTGACATTAGACAAACCTTTCCTTCTTCCATCCCCCTTTAGCCACGGTGACCACGGATGCTTCCCAGTTCGGGTGGGGGTGCATTTCAAGAGAATGATGGTCCAAGGCATGTGGTCACACACTCAGACCAGATTGCATGTCAGTGTTCTGGAGATTAGAGCATTCTCCCTGTCTAGGAAGGATTGTTGTTCACACACACACACACACACACACATTGGTGGTGTGGTACATCAACAAACAAGCAAGTGGCCGCTCTTGCCATCTGTGCAGAGGCTATGAAAGTTTGGGAATGAGTGATGTCTTCGGTCCAATTTCTGTTTGCAACTCTCAGCAGGTCCATTCTGACTGCTTACAAATTGTTCCCTCAACCAATCAGTAGCAGATGTGATCTTCAGCCACTGGGGTCAACTTTGCTGCGACCTATTTCCATCCCACCAGAACAACAAGTGCAACAACTATTTTGTTCTGATCCTTCCTCCAGGGGAGTGCCCAAGGGGCACTCTAGTTCACGATTGGTCCCCTGATCTCCTCTACGCTTATCCTCCTCTGCCCTTGATCCTAAAATGTCTCCAGAAAGCAAAGCATCTGAAGTCCTCAGTAGTCCTCATTGGCCCCTATTGGCTTCAGATTTTATTCCCCTTCCTCTGGTCTCACCTGAAATATCTTTCATGGATGCTGGAACCCAAACAGGACCTTCTTTGTCACCCAGTAGAGGATTTTCACCCCATTCTGATGTCCCTCAATTTGACAGCTTGGTTTCTCCACTTCTAGTGATTGTTAGAAGGTCCAGGCTTGCTTCCCCGTCCGAGACGTTATGAATGGAAAGGATTTTTTTTTTGGCCTTCTAAAGAGAGTATTGACCCTATCTCTGCCCTTATTTCAACTATTCTTCTCTTTTTAGTGTCTCTCTCTCTCTAAAGAAGAAGACAGCTTTTCTACCATCATACTTCAATTGGCAGCCATCTCTAATTTTCATTCCGGCAATGTTTTCAGTTTCCCTTCAACTTCCAAACTGTGCAAGACTTTCTTGAAAGTGATCTTAATTCTCAGGCCTTTGGTAAATGATCCTTCCTCACCATGGGATCTCACTGTGGTATTGCAAAGCTTAACTCAAAAACCATTTGAACCAGCTGGTGATTATGACTTAGTTTCTTTCTTGGAAGATGGTCTCTCATTGTCATCACCTCAGCAAAGAGAATCTCAGAGATTCATGCTTTGTCTTCTGAGCCCCCTTACATTATTTTCTACAAGGATAGGGTGTCCCTTCTTACAAATTCCTTCTTTCATGCCTAAGGTAGCTATAGAATCCAATCTGATCCACACCATTCAACTACCAATTGTCTTCCCAAATTTCTTTAATGAGGGAGAATGTTAGTTGCATCTGCTTGCTGTTCACAGGCAATTAAGTTTTTACCTGCACAGGATGAAACCTTTTTGAAAATCATAACAGTTTTGTCTTTCTCTCCTAGCCATCTTAAGTCAGGCAGTTTCAAAGCTTACTCTTGCTAAATGGATAACAGACTGTATTACCTTGATTTATACCAAGAATGAATTGCAGCTACATTGTCCTCCTAAGGCCCACTCTACTAGGTCTATGTCCACCTCATCCGCCTCTTCTTCCAGCGCCTCTTTAGATGATATCTGTGCTGCAGCCACTTGTTCGAAGGTTCACACATTTATCTCTCATTACATATTAGGCCTTGTTTCCCAGAGCAGGGCTTCCTTCAGGTTGGCAGCACTCCAGAATATCCTTCCTTGAGACCACCCAGGAGTTGTATAGCTGGAGACTCTACCAATATGTGAGGGGGAATGAAAAAGACAACATCCGATTCATTAGTTATGTACTTACAATAACTTGGTATCTGTGTTGTCGTCTTCCATTCCTCACCTTCCCACCCTGCCATTCCCCCTTCCTAGTGGATGTCCTTTCAGACGGTGCAGAGGGTGCATTGTCGCTTCACAGCAAGAGGTTCTCTGGTTCGATTCGGCTGGGATGCCTTTTGTGCGGAGTATGCACGTGATTCCTTTGTCCGTGTGAGATTCCTCAAGGTGCTCCTGTTTTCTCCCATGTTATAAAGACGTGCATCTAGATCATTTCTCCTCAGTCCCCCACTAAAAACTGGCTTCGTTCCAAGTTGGACTGTCCCAGAAAACAAATGTTAAGTAATAAGTAAATAAATAAATAGTGCTCTAGAAGACCTGGACAGAACTTCTTAGGAACTGTTGTTCCTGGTTTTGAGCCTCTCGTTATGGATGCATCTTCATTTCCTTCTCTCTTTCCCTGCTCTGTATTCTGAAATGGGCCGCAAACTCAATCTGAGGAGGTTGGTTAGAGTGTGGGGCATTGTGGGATGCCTTCTGTGCAGAGTGAGCATATGCTTCCTGTAGGAGAAGCTCGAGACATAGATCCTAGTCTGAAGAAATATGGCCAAGTCTGGTCTGAGGGTTGGACCCGTAACATGAGGAAGAATGAAAGAAGACAACACCGATAAGTTATCGTAAGTACATAACTACGAATTCATAGACTTCACTGCCTTACTGGCAGTACCCAGCCACCATCCCCATTTGTTGAATGTTTATGGTTTATGTTGGAGTTGCTGGTGAGTTTTGTTCGGCAGCCTAATTGTGTGTATGTGGGTGGGTGGGGGGGATTGTTGTGGAACAGTATGTGTTTGCAAACCTCTGCTCTTCTTGCTGGACCCTAGAAAACTAAAGGATCTTGTCTTTGGGTTTGAAGGGCAGTCCTGGTCCTGCCAGGTGATTTTTCCTTTATACCCAGATACGGGCAGTAAGAGGAGCTCTGAGCTTTGATGGACTGCCAGAGGAAGGGTAGCAGGGCACTGCTACCCCTATGTGCCAGTAAGGCTGGATGTTCTACAATCATGTACTGTTGCAGGTAAGTAGGAATTGTGCAACTGCACTATCTCTGATGCACTGATCATATTTCCCGTTTTAGTATCAGTACCCATGTGGGCTTCCCCTGAAAAGAGGCCAGTAGCCTGGTGGACAGGGCCAGTCAGCAAAGAATAAATAAATAATATCTTAAATTTTCCTTCTTCACTAGCTGAGACTGTTGCAATTGAAGGCCCTGATTATATTTTGCTGCACTTTGTCAGCTGAAACATCTGTGCATTTGGGAGTGGTCCTAAGCAGATTCACCATGTTTGTGGCAAGAAACTACTCTCTACTTTTGTTTTGTCGTTTCTTGTGTTTTATTATTTTTATAATTTGTTTTTGGAAGAAGTTTGTTTATATAATCAGATTTAGATACAGCTGGGTTTACGAGGTGCATGAAGCCCTGGAGAAAGTGGGGTGCCTGTTGACAGATTTTGAATGATTTGCCTCTCTTAGATTGAAGCCCTGACTGCAGCTTATGAGAGTGGGGTTCAGACAGCAGCCCTGACACTTGAGGATCCAGGGGAGGGAGAGCAGTGTAGATGGTGTGATGAGTGGCATGCCTTGCCTCTTCTTTGTGAAGGGGTGAATTGAGGTTGCCCATGGAGGACATTGGAATGGTGCAATTTGTCTGGCGGGGGACCAGGGAAATTATCTCTCTTACCTTAAGGTTGGGCTGCCTCCTAGCAGCATTCCTTGTGGAAGTGATGGATAATCAAACACGGTCAGCCCATTGCATGCCCCCTTCCTTTCTTTAGCCAAATGCACACAGGGATGATAGACTTTATAAGTAAAAACCTGTGAACCACCCATGATGGCTGCCTTAATAACAGCACCCCCCCAATGACTGTTGTCTCATTGATTTGAAAGGGAGGGGGGTGAGTAAAACATTTCTTGAATTTTTTATTTTTTGTTTAAGATGTTTTAGGTATTATTTTTAAGTAGAAATGGTATGAGCCAGCCCACTGAGTAGATCCTTTCATAAGTACTTTTAACACATTGCACTTCATCTTAGTTGTAAGAGAGAAATAATAAATTTGATTACAAGACTCAAATAATGTTAAATAGGTGTATATGAAGTTTTCTAATAGCATATTTTCTACATATTGATCACTGCTGTAGTAGCCTAAGCTGGTAGGGGTTTTATCCTGCAATAGGATATAATAGCCAACCAGCTTTCACAGCTTAACGGCACCTTCCACACACCGAGTCCATTACATCAGCTCAAGTTGAGCCAGCTAATAAAGATAGGTTTGAGCATCAAGCCCTTCAGAGCTTTCCTGCCTCCACGAAGAACACTCCTGTGCAGGTTTTTGAGGACCGACTTTCTGCTAAATGTGATGTTCATCGTGTTTCACTGTTGCAGTCATTACACTTGGGTTATCCTGCTGGCAGGCGCCCCGCAGTCTGCCCGAGTTACAAAGTCTTGGTCCGGCGTCTGTTGCTGTCGCCTCTTCCCTGACATCAGTGTGCCAGGGGTATAAAAGTTACAACCGACGCCATTTTCTTCAGTCTTTCTTGCCGCGCGGTGCCCGAAGCAAAAGCAGTTCGCAAGTGCCGGTTGACTGACTCCTGAGATTTTCAAAATTGAGTTTCAGAACCGAAGTCTTCAATAAAGCTAAGTACCCCGTTGGGGGAATTTTTTCTTGCTTTAGACTGATGTCAGTAAAAGTTAATAATTGTATTTCTTGTGGGAAGCAAATACCTCATAAGGACTTTCACTCTTACTGTATTCCTTGCCTAGGCCCTGACCACAACGTTACTAGTTGTCTGTTTTGTGCTAGATTCAATAAACGCACTATTAAACGTCGGTTTGATTTTGCTTTACATTATTTTGGCCGAAGGTTTAATTACATAATGCCCTCGGAACAACCGACGACCGGAATTTATAAAAATCGCAAAGACAAAGAAAAGGACAGGTATCCGAGGTCCAAAACCGATGACAAAGCCTCTTCTAGGCCAGTCGCCGGTTCTCAGTGAGGAGCCTTCACAGCCCCTGACACCCGCTACCTCAGAGCCACAGGCCATAACCGACAGCCATGTGGAGACGCTGAGGCCTGTGGAAACTCAAGGTATTGGGCCTACGGAAACTATACCCTCAGTTGGGTCCGGAGCCACTGAGCAGGCATCGTCTTCTGAGGGTGTTTTCAGACCTTCACAGCTTACAATTAAGCCCACTACAGCAGCAAAGGCAAAGTCAAAAACACCATTAAAGACAATGAAACAAGTACAGCATTCTCCAGAACAGTCATCCATGCCAAAGAAACAGATGCTTAAAATGGCCGAAGACCTAATTACTTTAATCAGGGGTTCCCATCTCCCTCATGACAAAAGACCTAGGCAAGACACTGATTATGATTCCTCTGACCAGGTTTCCATTTCCTCTGATTCCTCTTCTGATCAGGGATATTCTCTCCCTCCCTATGAGGACTCTGATGCAGAAGAGTCCATACCTTCAGCCTCTCCGCCTGAGGATTATTCTTTTGGGGAAACCCTGCACACCATGAGGGAGCATTTCCATTGGGAGAGCCAGGATTATTCAGAATCCAAGAAAAGGCTCGGAGACTTCCTTTTATTGCCTCAGCACAGGCCCCTGGCTATCCCACCTGTGCTTGATATTATTGATGATGTTTTTTCTGAATCCAGTCTGTCTCCTGATTCTTTACCCCCTATACCAGTCAAGCCAGACAGGTACTACAGGGTCCCTGACTCATACATTTCTTTACAAAAACCCCGCTGCAGACCCGGAAACAATTTCTCAGGGTCCTAAAGAGGTTAAGGCTTCCACTGCTAAAAATCCTGTCCCCTCAGATAGGGATTCCAGAGCTCTGGACAGATGGGAGGAAAAAAGTTTACACTTCTGCTACTTTAGCTGTAAGAGCTTTAAACTGCCAGTTTCACATGCTTAAATATCAACAGTACCTCATGTCATTGTTAAAACTGAAAATGGTTTCAAATACAGAAAGTCCTGACAGTAAGGAAATGCAGGATTTATTGCATGCAGTTGAACAATTGGGAAAGCATACTCTGCAATGTGGTTTTGATTCATTAGAGGCTTCTTGTAGAGCCGCAGTTACAGGCTCTGTTATTCGAAGGCATGCTTGGTTGAAAGAACAAAGTTTACCTGACCATGTTAAAGTAAAATTATTGGATGCTCAATTACAACATGATACTTTGTTTGGTGTTAAGGCAGAAGTGTTAAAGAAAATGGAGGATAAAGCAAAGTCAATGCAGACAGTGAAAGATTTCTTACAGGTTCAACCACCTAGATTTAGCAGAAACTGGCCTTCAAAAAATTGGTCCTTTCCAGTGTCAGACAGGCCACAAAGAGGCAGATACAGACGCCCAAGAGGCAGATCTCAGCCCCAAGGCTCCTACATACCTAAACAATGGGGTGCTTCAGCCCCCAAAGGAGGGAAAGACAAATCACAACCCCTTATAGGAAACAGTCCCAATGACTTCCCTCTGCAAATGCCAAGCACTTACCTTTTGACAGCACCCCTAGGGGGAAAGCTAGCACTTTTCTCAAAAAATTGGCACATGATCACCCAGGACCAATGGGTGCTGAATATTGTTTCTCAGGGTTACAGGTTCCACTTCCACACGCTTCCAAAACCAAAAGGTATGCCAGACCTGCCACTAAACCAATGGGCAGAGGCACAAAAACAGATTGCTGCTCTTATGGACATGGGAGCTATTCAAAAAGTTCCACAGCAAGAACAGGGACAAGGATTTTACTCAAGACTTTTCTTAGTACCCAGAAAGAACAAAGCCTGGAGACCAATACTGGACCTGTCAATCCTAAATACTTTCCTGGATGTTCCAAAATTCAAAATGTTAACACTAAGCAACTTCTGCCCATGCTGGGCTAGTTACTTTGGACCTCAAGGAGGCATACCTGCATGTCCCAATCAGACAATCTTGCAGAAGATGCCTCAGATTCATAGCAGGCTCAATGCATTACCAATTCTCTGCACTGCCCTTTGGCTTATCTACTGAGCCCAGGGTCTTCACAAAATGCCTGGCACCAGTAATTGCATTTTGCAGACAAAAAAGAATTCAAATATATCCCTACTTGGACGACTGCCTTATTCAAGCAGAGAGCAAGGACATTCTTCTAAAGCATCTGGCGTTTGTAAAAAGATTGCTAATTTGCCTAGGGTACACAGTAAACGAAAATAAATCAAAACTAGTGCCCTCTCAAGAGATAATATTCCTGGATGCAAGCTTAAATATAACTGCCCCAGATGGCTTATCTCACGCCAGACAAACAAAGGCAACTGACTCATTACTTTCAAATGATGGCAACAAAAACCCAGCTCTCTGCAAGAAAAATTCTGCAGGCCCTGGGCTTCATGGCATCCTGCATTCTACTAATTCCATATGCAAAACTGCATATAAGGAAACTACAATGGTATCTAAAAAGTGTTTGGACTCAACATTGTCACAGCCTGGAGACCATCATAACTTTAATTCCCTGCCTACAACAGGAGAGTCTTCATGGAAGACTTTGCAGGAGTATATTTATTTCTATTCTGTGATGTGATGATTCCCACCTCACTCCTTCCCTCCTGAGGATTTCTTTCTTTTCAGAGATATTCCATAGGGAGGGCATTTTTAAATGGGGGAGGGGATGGATTACTCTGATTAAAGGCTTAGGGAATTTTTGTTTTGCCCCAGCATTTAGCATTTCTGTCTCCTCCTGTGTTGAATGTGGTTTGCAGAGGTTTTGCAGAGGCTTTCCCTTGCCTCCTGACTCCTGTTAAACCTGATCCTGTTTATAGAGATTATAGTATTGAGGTGCCAATTTCATAAGTTTTTGTTTAAGAGGGCTAGTTTTGACCTTAGAAAACTGTTTCAAGGGGGTAAAGCTAAAGCTTCCTCTAAGGTGTAAAAAATCCTTGGTAAGAGGCATAAGCTTTTAAGGTGTTTGGAAAAAGTGTATACTACTTCCACTCTGATATCATTCACCACGGTTACAGGTTTTATTTCCACACAATGCCCCCCTTTCAAAGGGCATGCCAGACGCCCCTCCTCCACAAAGAAAACAAAGAGGCACACAAGTGCCAAAGTTACTCCAGCAGCCAGGCCAGTATTCAGATCCTGCAGGGATCAGAAAGGGGCCCAGGATTTTTCCTCCGCCCAAGAAGGGGGAACAAGAGGGGGAACACGGAGAGACCAATTTGATTTCAACACCTCAACACTTATCTGGGGATTCAAGATGTTGGCGTTACAACAACTTTACACAACTTACCTTCTGGGCAAAGATCACTGACTGGTAATCCTTTAGATCTCAAGGAAGCTACTCCTTCTTCATGTGATTACGGAAGTATATTGGAAGCATTCGCGGTGGAAATGGAAATTCTCAGTATCAGTTCCTCTCTGAAGCATCCCTTTGGCTTCTATCTACTGCCAGAGTATTATCAGTGTTCTGGCTCCAGGTAGCTCTTCAAAGGAATTCAAAGGCTCAATTCATCTCACGACTGCCTGATTCTGGCTCGACTGCAAATCAAGGCTGTCAGAATATGTTACTTGAGGTGCTGATATGCCTGAGTGTGAGCATAGCTAAGATGCCTAGCTCCCAAATCTCAGTCCAAGTCCAGTCTAGTACCCTCTCATGACATTTGGTAGATGGGCCTGTTGGCCCAGGACAGTGTTTTTAGTCTGTTTTTTTACTTCCATCAAAACAAACAAATCTGTCACAGTCCTTCCAGGAACCATCTTCAAGCATCTGGGTTCATGGCATCAAACAGTCTCAAGTGCTAGGTTTAGCCAATGGCAATAGCCCCTGAGTAACTGCCAATGCCAATGTATGGATGGTATGCTGCCATGATTTGAACACTGTCATTCAAATAATACACTGCCTTTCAAAAGAACTCTTGTGGTCTAAACTTTGGCTTCTCAAAGCTCTCTGTGACCGGGAAGAGAGCAGAATCAGAAAACAAGGACAAGATGTGACCCGATAGCAGGGTGCAAGTCTTAACAGGAAAGTGGATGCAAGACTTTGACACTGCCGGGGGGAAGCATCATATCAACATGGAGAGATTGCTTGACATAGTTTTGCGTTAAAGGAGTTCAAGGAGTTACTTCTTCAGGGCGGGAAAGCGGTTCTAGGGCAACACAACTGTCTTTCAGGTGTTACAACAAGCAAGGGGCACACGTTCTTATCTCAACAGCAGCAAAGAACAACTGTTTATGGGAGACTGCGTAAACGCGACTGCTCATTCTTATCAAGGTCTGCTCCAGACACAGAACTCTAACCAGCAGATGTGTTAAGCAGCTGCAATGAGCACAGAACTCCTTAGCAGATGTCTTCAGCACACTCCCCCTTAGCCCATGTGTGTGGGGAACTCAGACGTAGTATTGTTAAAATTTGGATCTTCATGCACCAGCTGCCAAAGTATTGCACAAAGGAACTTCAGATAGACAGCTGGAAAGTGGATGCTCTGTCTTGGGTTTAGGAAAAACAAAAATGTATGCCTTTCCACCTCTGCCTCTTCTTCCAAAGGTACTATTAAAGCTCAGACAAGACGAATGAGGCAAAGGTTGATTTTCCAAGATCAGATTGGCCTCCACTGGTACCCACTACTCTGAGTCTGGGAGTCTTTAAATGGCTCCATCACCTCTTATCTCTCATCTGTTATCTCAGAAGGGCAGTAATCTTTCATCTGCTCATCCTCTCTTTCACTCTCTCTTTGGCATAACACATGTTGGAAACGCAGCAGGTCTCAACCTCCAACTTCACTTAAACAACAATTATGGGTTATTGAAGACACTTAGACCAAAGGAATTAATGCAGAAAAATGGAAAGAAAATTTTATTTTTGGAGTACAGCAAAAGAATACAAAGAGAGATTTTATTTCTTTGAGTGTGGCTCTTCAATTGGCTTAAGGCTGTATTGGACAAAGGGTTTGTTGTTCTCTTCTATTAAAGATTCATGCTGCAATTGTCCTTCACTATTGTGTTATGCCTGTGTTTTTTCAGTCTCTTTTGTTCAAAAAGAATTTCAGCAATTTCAGCTCACCGCCCTTGTAGGGATCCCCTTTCCTGCTTTGGGATCTCAACCCCAAATGAAGAAAACTTACTTTCTTACAACCTTTTAGATACTTAGCTACTGCCCTGCTTGGCTGACTTGATATAAGTTCCTGCAAGATCTTGGGGCTATTGGCTGCAAGAGGTGTCTGAGTTACCCAGGCCTTTGTCATGATAGAGCCCTTTGATTTTATCACTTTAAGGAAGGGTAGCGTACTAATTGTTCCTTCTTCCTTAAGAGTAATTCTAACTCATAAGTGAACTTTAAGCTATTCATTCAATTGCTAAAGGGCTTGCCCCTCTCAAACTCAAAATAAAGGGAAAAGATTTGCCTTAGGGCAAAGGTACGCGAGATTTATTTTAGAATTAAAAGTGGGGGTTTAATTTTTTATTATGTTTAGAGTTTTTGCAAGGTTCTTTGTATTAAATTGTCAGGACAGCTATTTTGTTTTGGTTGGCTATTTGCGGTGGATTGGCTTTTTGAGTCCAGCGGAATTCCAGCTCAGATTAAGCCTCATTCCACTAGACTCAACAGCAAGGAACAACTTCTAGGGGGTGGCATTTTGGAGAGGTTGGAGCTAGCTGCTTGGATTTCAGTGCTAACTTTCTGCCACTCAGTATCATTTTCCTATCTACTCTAAGTCTAGATTATGTTTGCTAAGGCTGTTTTGCACCAGCCCACTCTACTTTTGCATATCACCTTAGCCTCTCTTACCTCTTTTTTGGGATTTTTGCCACAGCTGGACTTTGGTGTTGAAATGCTGTCGTTTAGTACCTTTTTGATTTGTACAGCCTCCCTAGTACATGCTTGATTCTACCCAATGCAGTCAGTTGTTGCCTGATTCCTGTGTTTCCCAGGAGTTTTGTGTAGAGTGGTTATGCTTATATTTTGTATCCTTATTCTTAGTCCATTTTGGCATATTTTTGGTGCAGGTATTTTGTAGGGGTTCTTTTGTTTTCTTCCTTAGCGGTTTATATTTTTGTAAATACCCGAGGACTATTATTCCGGCCATGCGCATTAGTACCCACAGCGCCTTGGCGTCAGTCTAAAGGCGCCATGACGCCGACGACATATCTGGTATACTCGCCCGGACAAAAATTCTGGACGAATAGTAAGGACTAAGGTAGGTACATCGAGTACTTTTCGATGGTGGTCCCAGGCCTGTCACCACAACAAGGAACAGCCTTTCACTTTACCCACAGCCAGGTAGACAATAACAACGGATGCATCGGATTATGCCTGGGGGGGAACATATGGCAGGAAAATGTATTCAGGGCACGTGGCCCAAGGAACAAATGCATCTTCACATCAATTAAAAAGAGATGCTAGCTGTACAGAATGCCCTGACAGCTTTCAAGGACCTAATACATCCAGGACAACTATTAATTAAGACGGACAATATCACAGTTATGTGATACATAAACAAGCAAGGGGGAACACATTGCTACCCCCTATGCAGACAAGCCATGACTTTGTGGAACACAGCACTGACCTATCAAGTACATCTGCAGGCACAATTCCTGCCAGGAACAAAAAATACACTGGCAGATGAACTAAGCAGAAATCTCATGGATCCTCACGAATGGAAGCTAAATCCACAAGTATTCAGCATGATAACAAGGAATTGGGGACGCCCAGACATAGATCTTTTTGCCTCCCCTCACAATTACCAAATACAGAAATTTTGCACAAGAACTTATCACTCTCAAGCATGGAAAGTGGATGCTCTATCATTCAGCTGGAAAGGCCTGACAGTCTATGCCTTCCCTCCGATGCCTCTTCTCACCAAGGTGCTACTAAAAGTAAGACAAGAAAGGCCAAAAATGATCCTGATTGCCCCAGACTGGCCACGCCAGCACTGTCACCCAATCCTAAAGAGTTTGTCTCAAGGCCCAGCTTGGCTTCTACCTCAAATTCCTCATCTTCTGACACAGCAAAACAATCAGATTCTGCACAGTCAACTCAGAACCCTAAACCTGGCAGCATGGCAGATAATGTAGCCACTCAGACTGCACCTCTCTCTAAAGCTGTTATGGATGTCATTTTAGAAGCCAGGAGGGCCCAGCACTAGGAAATCTTATGCAGAAAAATGGAAGAGATTCTGTGCTTGGAACCAGGCACAAGGGCTCAAACCACTTGTCCCTAATATACCTCAGATTTTACAATACCTAACTGAGATGCTGGACAAAGGCTTATCTTTCTCATCTATTAAAATCCATGCCTCTGCCATTTCAGCTCATTACAATACGGAACCTCCTATTTTTTCACATCCTCTACTACGACACTACCTCAGAGGGGCAAAAAATATAAGACCCCCAAGGAGAGCACCACTACCTACTTGGGACCTCAACTTTGTTTTAGAAAAACTTACACTGCTTCCTTTTGAACCAGCCAGCACAGCTGATCTAAAATTCTTGTCATGGAAAACTGCTCTGCTCCTAGCAATAACTTCAGCAAGAAGAGTCTCAGAGTTGCAGGCATTAATGGCTGTAGAACCTTTCCTCATTTTTCATCAGGACAAGGTTTCTCTTAGGACAGACCCAACATTCATGCCAAAAGTGGTCTCCAATGTGGCCTTAAACCAAGCCATTCATTTACCTACTTTTTACCCATATCCCCAGAATAAAGGGGAGAGACTTCTACACGCTTTGGATATACACAGACAGCTACAATTCTACTTGGACAAAACAAAAGCTTTCAGAAAAACTGAGCAACTGTTTGTAGCATATGCTGCAGGATCACAAGGAAAGCATATTACAAAGCAGACATTCTCGAAATGGATAGGACACTGCATCCGCTTCTGTTGTGCATAACATGGCATATCAGTGCCTAAGGGCATTAGGCCTCATTCTACCAGAGCATCAGCCACTTCAGCAGCTTTCCTCAGAGGGGTTCCAACCAAAGACATATTAGAAGCTGCAACCTGGAGCTCAGTGCACACTTTCACCAAGCACTACCACTTACCTCTCTACTCTAAATCCAGAGCAGGCTTTGCCACAGTTCTGCAGGGCTTGGTAGCCTCTCCAAATCCAATTTAGACCCAGCCACCCAACCTCAGCTTTGGGATTCTACCAAAGTGTAATGACTGCAACAGTGAAACACGATGAACATAGTACAGTTGTGTACCTACCATAAATGTAGATGTTCGAGTGTATTCACTTTTGCAGTCCAGGTTACCCACCCGCCATCCCCCTTTTTTCATTGCTGGGACTTTTCTGTACTTCTCATCTCTATACTACCTATGTGGTGTATTTGCTTGTAGATGAAGGAAATGTTTATAGTAATATATGCATGTTTTTTGGCATAATTTTCTCTTTCCAGCCTTCCTGTCTGGGAGCACCTGACATCTGGGGCAAGAAAAACTGAAGAAAATTGCATTGGTTGCAACTTTTATACCCCTGGCGCACTGACGTCAGGGAAGAGGCGACAGCAACTGACGCCGGACCAAGACTTTGGAACTCGGGCCGACTGCGGGTCACCTGCCAGCAGGATAACCCAAGTGTAAAGATTGCAACAGTGAATACACTCTAACATCTACATTTATTGTAGGTACACAACTGTACTTTCTGTTGCTGGTCAAATAAGTTCCCTTCAGGGGAATATCTTCCATATTACTTTTCATCTAATTTAATGTAACTGTTTGAGAGAAGTAAGTACTTTTAAGATAGGGGAAAGTATTTTCCATGACTGTCTCATGACTTATGTTCTTTTAAATGGGGGGGGGGGGGGGGCACACTTCTTTACTTTTGTTGTAAAACGTCATTAAAAATTGCTTAGTACTAATTTTGTTGTGGAGAAACTGTTTATTTTATCTTTTTGGGACAGAGAAAGTCCTTAAAGTGCCTTCTACTGTTATTTTTTTATTTTTTTTTTTTTTGGGGGGGGGTGTTACTTTTTTTTTGCTTTTTTCTTGTTTTACCAACTGTTGATGCTAACCTTCCCTAGGAAACCAGCACCATTTTAGGCGTGACCATAGAACAAATTAGCAATTCCTCAGTTGGACTTTTTTCAGCCACAAAAAGAAAGATTACCAGCCTTTACCACTGCAGCAGGCTGGTACTTTGCCTCAGCCACAAATGGTTGAGACTGTTATGGCCAAAGATGGTCTCTCAGACCAGTCATCTTTTTCTTCAGATCCTTCTGGTGATGATCATACAGACACCGCAGACCTGGGGTTAGCCACATCCTCAGCGGCTGTTTGGATCCCTTCATTGTGCAAGAGAGAGCCATTTTTATCGATATTGGGAAAAGGGACAAGGAATGCTTAGCTAGAATGTTGTATCCCATCCCTGGGAAATTGTTGCTGGCTATACTTGCTCTGTTTTCCCTAACTTTCCTGTCAGAGACAGAAAACTAAACATTTACTTCTCATGTGCCAGTTAATATGGACAGAAGGAATTTATTGGGCTTGGCTCAGGATTTTGTGCAGGCTATTAACTCTTGTTGTAGAGTGGTTTCTTGTTGAGACTAAATGGATTCCTCCTTCCCTGAAGAGGTCCAAGAAGTGGAGTCTCTAGGCGAATGTGAAAGGATAGATGCAGTGCTTTCTCTTCAGGTTTCTGATTCAGATTCCAAGGATAGTCTTATCTGATTCTTCCTGTCAGGGATTCTCTTTCCCTGAGAATGTTTTCAGAATGAACCAATACTTTCAATGGGAAGATACTAAGGTTTCTCTGTGTTTCAGAAGATATGATTTGTTACAAGTGGAATTTCCAAAACCCTCACCCAACCTCCCAGTGCTTGTCATCATTGGAGGATGCGTTTGTCACAGTCTGTGGTTCCCCAGACAGCTAAGAAAGCAGACAGTACCTCATTCTTTCAAGTTTTCCCTAGACCTGGTCCAGCACCTATAGCTTTAGTTAATCCATATACAGGCAAGCATTTTGTTAATTCTAATCCTCATTCTGATAATGATAGTAAAACTTTTGTTAAGTTTGGGAAAATTGTATGCTTCTGCAACTTTGATTTTTAGAATCTTAACTGTCAGACTGACATGTTAAACTTTATCTTAACTAGTTGTGAACATATGGGGAATGTTTTGGCTTCATTTTTTTCTTCTGAGGAAAAATCTGCATTTTGTAATCTAGTTTCTTCTATTCTCAGGTCACTACTCATTTTCTGATATGTTTTGACTCTGTAGATACGACTACCAGGGCTTTTGCCACTGGAGCTGTTTTAAAGAGGCTTGCCTGGTTGTGTTCTCAGAACCCCCCCCCGAAGATGTCAAAAATAAAATTGACTTCTCCCCTTGGATATATAGATTGTGTTTAGAATGTTTGCTACAAAGGTTATCAAAGAGAATGATGAGAAAGGTAAGGTGACTCTGGGAATCCCTGAATGTTCAGCCCTCCTCCTAAGTTATTCAAGGCATTTTCTCCCATCTCTTCTAATTTTGTCAATAAACAAATTAAACCGTCTCGGCAGAATGTTGGTAAGCAGATGTTTAAAAAGCAGTGGTATGGAGGTGCAAAAAATATAGCAGGACCCCCTCCCTGAATAAGGACAGTCAAGTCAGAATGTGACTATGAGGCCTTGTCTTCCCTCCCACCCGGGAGGTCCCTTACCCCTTCCAGAAAGTCTCGATGTTCATTTCTCTTTCTGGCAACAGATGGTTTCAAACAAGTGGTTCCTGAACATGATCCATCTAAGATGCAAATTGCAATGGAAAGAAATTCCTCTTCAGACCAAACCTTTCTCTTTCCTCCTGTCTTGTATCATATCCTTTGTCATGGGGTAATAGAAGATGTTTCTTCCTCTTAGGTTAGGGAAAGCATTTTACTCAATAATGTTTTGTTGCCAAAGAGAGAAAATTCCTGGAAACCAGTTCTGGATCTTTTTTGTTTCCTGAATCAGTTTGTGATAACCAAGTTCAAAATGCTTTCACTTCAGTAACTGTTACCCCTTCTTCATATCAGGTTCCTATTACCAGATCGCAGACGCAGTTTGTCAAGTGCGTCTTGATCAAACTGATAAGAGCAAAAAGGCAAAATAATGAAACGGCTTTTCAGCTAATTCTTCCCTGACCGCTTTCTTGGAGTTTGTATATTTAAGTAGGGGTGTGTGGGGGGCACAGCCCCCCACATTATGTAATGTTTTAAGGTATTTTTTTTTATTTCGGAACAGCATTTTTTTTTTCCCCATGGAAAATCGTTGTTCTGAGGTTTTAACGGTGGAAGCTTTCGCTTACATGGGGTCGATTATTTATCTTTCACTTTTCTAAGCATGCAATAATATAATGTAGACCCTTCATATTCGTTTTATAGTAACTTTAGAGTTAAAAGATGCATAACACATTCCTATTCATCCAGATTTCAGGCTTTTCTTGAGGCTTTTTGTATCTAGATCACAGTATCAGTTCTCTGCCTTAGCTTTTGGGCAATCTACTGCTCCAAAGATGCTCACAGACCATCTAGCTCTGGTTATAGCCCATTGCAGGTTAAATGGTATCTACATTTTTCGATACTTAGATGACTTTTCTTATCTTTGCAGTGTCTTCAAAGTGTCAGGAATCACTAACTTGTGTAAGAGATCTCCTACACAGGCTGGTATTGTAAGAGAATCTTGATGAGTGGATGGGAAATAGAAAATTCACCCCGGAGGTCACTGCAGTGGCTCTACGCGACAGAGGCACTGGGAACTAAGCTCAGGTGGTACGATGCCAGGGTAATCTTATGGGCTAGGCTTCTAAAGGCTCCAGGGCCATTAGCCTAGTACACACCTATGAACCTATGAGAACATTCAAAAGTCTTTTTTGATTCTGTCTCGAAGGATTGTTTCTTTGGTGCCTGCTAGACGTCTCAGCATAAAGAGCTTTTCTTCCACAGGAAAAAATAAATCTATATTTAGATCTACTCCAGGGATTTTCCTCTTGCACTTATGCCAAGCATGGGAATACCTCAGGATTTTCAGTCTCATTTTCCATGATTCTCATCATACTACTTGCAAGATTTTTAACAAGAAGAATACAGTAGTGTCTGATATTTGTCTAGTCCGAGCATCAAGACCCATAGTTTTTTCAAGTACCACTCCTGGGACTTGTGAAAAGGGACACAACTTGCCAGAGCCATCAGATCTCTCAGAATTCAGGTCTCCAATTACCCCTCCTACTCCAAAGCAGTCAGACACAACGGAGTCATCAGAATTAACCTGAAGAGCAGTGTCAATGGGTATAAACGTGCAGGGTCTTTGGTACAAGAAAGATGGACCAAAACACAGACATAAAAAAGATGCAAGCTCTTATAAAGAACTCTCTGAATCATCTGTGATCCCTAGGACCTCTTCAAGTGGTTTCAGATAATGTCATAGTAACGTGGCACATAAACAGTCAGGGGGGAACCAGATCTTTCCTCCTAAGCAGACTAGCAATGTTAGCGTGGACTATGTGCTGTATATCTAATCTCAGTCTTCAGGCATCTTACATTGTGTCCGAGCAAAACTGTGTGACAGACAAGCCGAGTACAACCAAAGCAGACCATCACAAATGGAAACTGGATCAAGGAGTCTTCCAATATTTGACCCATCTGTGGGGAAGTCCTTGGGTAGACCTTTTTGCCTCCTCCATAAACAAAGATGCTGGCAAAATTCTTTTCCAAGACTCCATGCAAGAAGGCCTGGATGACAAATTGTTTTTATTTTCCTTGGACAGGAATGTTCTTGTATTCTTTTCCACCGGTTTTCAGGATACTTCTGAAGATTCAGAAGGATTCTCCAAAGATCATTGTGGTAATTCCCTTCTAGCCCAGGCAACAGTAGATGTTCGTGTTTCACTCTTGCAGTCCTGACTTGTGGGATTTCCTGCCATGGAAGCCTTTGGGCAGACTGACTACTAGAGTAAGTCTTCCCTCCTCCTATGACTGGTGGACACACTTGGCAGATGTCAGTATGCTGGGGTATAAGTGGAGTCTACCTACATCATTACCTTAGTTCTTTCTTGCTGTCAGAGCCCAAAGCAGATGAAGAAGCACATGCATTGGTCACTCCGTGCCAGAGTGAAAACTTCTAAAGCTAAGTAACCCATTGGGGAACTCTCTTCTAAACTAATGTCAGAGAAAGTTAATAATGGCCTCCATTGTAGTAAACAAATTCCACACTGAGATTTTTATACCCTCTGCACTGCTTGTTTAGGCCCTTCCTGACATCCCCAATTGTCATTTCTGCATCCAATTCAACTCCAGAACTGCTCAATAAAGCGGACATTTTAGCTAGATTTGTTAGCGAGTCCCCTGAATCTCCACGTGGGATGGTGTCCATTCCACACCCCAACATCGATCTGCTAAACGCAAATGGCCTAAGCTTAGACCTTCCAAGCAAAACCATTCACCATTAGGTAGTGGCCAGGACTGGTTATTGCAGAAGTTGGTGAGGAGCATTCGCAGCCCCCTCCCATAATCAAGGTAGTGGAGAAGGCCTCTACCGAGACCCTTTCGGAAGCCAGTATGCCTTTGGAGCCCTCAATACCATCACCAGTCATTGATCACTGTTAGTCAGGTCCGAGGCTGCTCAGGAGGCCTCTGCTTCTGGTGAACGTGGCCGTACCATTATACCCCAGAGGTATTCAAAAAGTCTGTGTTTGCGACACCCCAGGACAAAACATAAACCTGCTCGAAGGAAATTGTATTCTTTCCTTTGCAGCCCTTCCAGCTCTGTTTCAAAAGGAAATAGTTAAATTGGCAGAGGACCTGCTTTGCCTGGTAAGGGGATGACACCCCCCCCCCCCCGAATCTACCTCTGAGGAAAAAAGAGAAACGACACAATCCCTGAGGTTCTTACTGACCCCTATGACACCAGGCAGGACTCTAACAAGGAGTGCTCAACTCTTGAAGATGACCCTTCCTTGTCACCCTTTCAGGAGTCTGACTCTGAGGAGACCTTACCTTCAGCCTCCCTGACTGAGGATCTATCCTTTCAGGAGATTTTACAATCCCTTGAGGAACTTTTACATTGGGTAGAATAAGATTATCCGCAACCCAGGAAAAGAATTAGGAAACTCCTCCAACTCTCAGAACTCAAACCCCTGGCAGTGCCCCCAGTTTTGGAGGTAGTTGATGTGTTTCTGGAATCCTCTTTCAGACCATACACCATTTCCCCCTGCACCCAGAAAATATGATAGTTCATAGGTGTGTACTAGGCCAATGGCCCTGGAGCCTTTACAAGCATAGCCCATAGGATTACCCCGGCATTGTGCCACCCAAACTTAGTTCCCAGTTCCTCTGTCGAGGAGAGCTACTGGAGTGATCCCTGGTGTGAATTGTCTATTTCCCATCCACTCATCAAGATTTCTCTTGAAGAGAGCCAGTGAGGTGCTCTGTTTGACATGTATGGGAAGTCTATTCCATAGCATGTGCAGTCTCTGTGTTATGAACCTGTCCCTCCAGCTTGTTCTGTTGATTGTGGTAATGAGGTTGAGGTCTCTGGAGCGTGTGGTGTGGAGGGATTGGGATTTCTTTAGATTTAGCATTTCTAACAGAGCTGGGTCAGACATGGCTTTGCAAGTCAAGCAGAGATCCGCGTCTAAGTAAGTTTCTACAAGGGTTATGGTTTCACATAAACACCTTTTTAATAACCGTTCAGCAAATCCACAGATTTTTTTGGTCCTGGACTCAAGAACTGGCACACCCAAGAATCCCCTACCCAGTAATATGGAGAATAGAGCCCTTGAAAGATTTGGCAAGAACGTATACACTTCTGCCACACTATCTATGAGGACATTGAACTGCCAGTTCCACTGAATAAAACATCAAGAGTTACTGCTGGAACAGATGAAGCAGAAACTTTTGACCATTAAAAATAAGGTTTTATCTCAAATTAATAGACATTTGCAATTCCCCTTACAAGTGATAAACCATTCCTTGCACTGTGGGTTTGATGCTTTACAGGCTGCCAGCAGGGCCGCAGCCACTGTGTCTGTCATTAGGAGGCACGCATTGCTAAGAGAGCATGACCTCCTGGAACATGTAAAGTCCAAACTTTTGGATGCTTCTTTGGCCCTAATGTAGTAGCTATTCTCAGAGATGGAGGACAGAGCTAAATCAAGGCAGATAAACAAATCCCTTGTGCAGGTGCCGCCCCCACGTTTAAGCAGAAACTACCCTACCAAACTCTGCACCTTTCCTTCCAGACCCACAACAAGCCAAGGGAAGGCCCAGAGGGAAAGGGGCCACACTCAGCATCAGGGACTCAGCCAAGACCACTCATCTTCCCCATCACCAGGGACTTCTCTACCCGGGTCCCTGAGAGGGAGCAGTAGTGATCCTTTCATGCCATATACCCCTCCCTTTCTTACCTCCCTTCCCCAGAAGAGGGAGAGAGAATGTCACTTTTCAAACAATGTGGCCCTTTCTCTCTTCAGTCATAGGACTTCTCTCTGTCCTTTGCAGGGGTTTTCAGCCTTCACCTTTCTTAAGCTATGTCCTACCCTAAGGTTTCCTTAGGGACCCCAGTCCTCAAAGCGCACTTCTTGCTGGTTCCCAGTAGGGCTCTAGCTGAGATTACTGGGCCATTAGCAAGGTCCAGATATTGACTATTTGCACCTTGTCCTTTTTGACTACTTCCATGCCCACCTGGGCAGTAATGTAGCAATTAGGCACTAGCAAGGTGCAGGATTTAGACCCGAGTTGCTTCACAGCTCTCCAGAGATTGCAACTTGGCGTAATGGTTAAGGTTTTGTTTCACAGACACAAGGTACAGAGTCCTCTTCTCAACTTGGGAGACAGAATTGGGGAGGCTTAGATTGGCCTGTTAGGAACACTGGCCTATTAATCAGCTATGAACCGAGAATCTAAAGCTTAATCTCAACAGAAACTTCGGTTCTAGGTTGGGACCCCTTTGGACTCTAACCTTCTTGCCCCCAGGCAAGGTGCCCCCCCCCCCGCACCCCGACCAGTAGTGTTCAGTACATTACAGACAGGCCAGGCATGTGCCACAAATCCTTGCAGTTTGGAAGGCAGACGTAGATGGATACAAGTTGTTCATGAGAAGATCATTCTTCCTTGATAAGGGGAAAACAGGTGACCCCAGAAAGAAGCAGTTTGTACAGTAAAGCCAAAGTAGAGCATGCCTTGTGTAATGGACTCAGGGAGACATAACCTCATCTTTTACAAATTAAATTTTCCTACAGACAGGAATTTCTCCTCACTCTGGCTGGCTTTGCCTCTTTAGCCTCTTCCTTCCCCCTGCTTCCCAAGCCATGGTTAGGGGGTCACATCCACAACTTCCTTCAGTCAGAAAAGGCTTGTATCTGACCTAAAAGGCTCAAGCCTTCTACTCTAACAGCAATCTGAAATACTAGTGCTCCAAAGACCACTTCAGTTACTTTCTTTCAACTGTTACTAATGTATAGGACGTGAATAAGCACTTGAACAGTAGGAACTTTAATCAGCTCAAAGGGCCTCTCTAATACCCAGGACAGAAGGGCCTCTCTAATACCCAGGACAGAAGTCAAACCCAAGGGTGCTATTAGTGGTCACAGAAGATGACACACTCACATACAGCTCACAGATCTAGGGGAAAAACCCATCCCTACCCTCACCATCTAACTCTGGGGATAGATTTACAGTCCCCCCCCCCCTAGCTAATCTTGTGGGATGGCACCAGTGGGCTCAGTTCATCCAGTGGGTGCTCTACCAACAAGCAGACAAATCCAGAAGCCTATAGACAACGGCAGTTGCATTGGGAGATTCCTCTTATTATAGCTGAGGGATGGGGGACCCCACAGATGGAACTCTTCATTACCAGGAAAAATGCACAGTGGAGCTATAGACACCTTCCTATTCTCATGGGTAATCCTTTTCATTTAGGATTTCATTACAATGTCCTTTTCCCCAAGAATGACCAGAAGTCACAGAACAGCTGGAATTCATTATAGCACCAGTTTGATCAATTCTGCTCTGGTACTTTCTTCTCCTTGGCCGTCTTGCTAACCCTTTCCATGTAAGCTTGGAGCATACATTCTTCTTCTGTTGATTAGCTGGAAGGTTACTGTCTGAAAGGTGGGGGGGGGGGGTGCAACTGTTTTTGTGACTTCAGGTGCTAGTGCACTGACTTCTGGGACAGAACTCAGGGGATCCAAGTATGATCCTGATAACACTTCCCCCCTCCCCCACTTCTATGCATTAGCTTGTGCAGGACATCTTAGGAAAAGCCAGGTGGCCTAGCTCTAAAATAACCTGGGCAGCATAGTAAGAAGGCTTACTGCACTGCACTGTTTTATCAGGACCCCTGCAGGGCAAAGATTCCTGTTTACTAGTCCTACTCTTCTTCCTCTAGGCCTTTTTCACTCATCCTGTATGGTTCAGGTTACAGCTATTTCAGCCTACTTCCCTTCACGCACTCCTACCTTTGCCCCCCCCCCCCCAGTAGGGGCACTCCTGTTCCCCCAGATCATCTCATATACCATCTTGCTGCCTAAACCTTGTCCTAGAAAAGATTTATCTGACATGGAACCCTGCCTCCTTATTACCTGTCTCTCTAGTTAGAGAAAAAAATCCCTGGTGTGAATTTTCTATTTCCCATCCACTCATCAAGATTTCTCTTGAAGAGGGCCAGTGAGGAGCTCTGTTTGACATGTATGGGAAGTCTGTTCCATAGCATGTGCAGTCTCTGTGTTATGAACCTGTCCCTCCAGCTTGTTCTGTTGATTGTAGTAATGAGGTTGAGGTCTCTGGAGCGTGTGGTGTGGAGGGATTGGGATTTCTTTAGATTTAGCATTTCTAACAGAGCTAGGTCAGACATGGCTTTGCAAGTCAAGCAGAGATCCGCCTCTAAGTAAGTTTCTGCAAGGGTTATGGTTTCACATAAGCACCTTTTTAATAACCGTTCAGCAAATCCACAGATTTTTGGTCCTGGACTCAAGAACTGGCACACCCAAGAATCCCCTACCCAATAATATGGAGAATAGAGCCCTTGAAAGATTTGGCAAGAAAGTATACACTTCTGCCACACTATCTATGAGGACATTGAACTGCCAGTTCCACTGAATAAAACATCAAGAGTTACTGCTGGAACAGATGAAGCAGAAACTTTTGACCATTAAAAATAAGGTTTTATCTCGAATTAATGGACATTTGCAATTCCCCGTACAAGTGATAAACCATTCCTTGCACTGTGGGTTTGATGCTTTACAGGCTGCCAGCAGGGCCGCAGCCACTGTGTCTGTCATTAGGAGGCACGCATTGCTAAGAGAGCATGACCTCCTGAAACATGTAAAGTCCAAACTTTTGGATGCTTCTTTGGATAAGGAGTCAGTCTTTGGCCCTAATGTAGTAGCTATTCTCAAAGAGATGGAGGACAGAGCTAAATCAAGGCAGATAAACAAATCCCTTGTGCAGGTGCAGCCCCCACGTTTAAGCAGAAACTACCCTACCAAACTCTGCACCTTTCCTTCCAGACCCACAACAAGCCAAGGGAAGGCCCAGAGGGAAAGGGGCCACACTCAGCATCAGGGACTCAGCCAAGACCACTCATCTTCCCCATCACCAGGGACTTCTCTACCCGGGTCCCTGAGAGGGAGCAGTAGTGATCCTTTCATGCCATATACCCCTCCCTTTCTTACCTCCCTTCCCCAGAAGAGGGAGAGAGAATGTCACTTTTCAAACAATGTGGCCCTTTCTCTCTTCAGTCATAGGACTTCTCTCTGTCCTTTGCAGGGGTTTTCAGCCTTCACCTTTCTTAAGCTATGTCCTACCCTAAGGTTTCCTTAGGGACCCCAGTCCTCAAAGCGCACTTCTTGCTGGTTCCCAGTAGGGCTCTAGCTGAGATTACTGGGCCATTAGCAAGGTCCAGATATTAACTATTTGCACCTTGTCCTTTTTGACTACTTCCATGCCCACCTGGGCAGTAATGTAGCAATTAGGCACTAGCAAGGTGCAGGATTTAGACCCGAGTTGCTTCACAGCTCTCCAGAGATTGCAACTTGGCATAATGGTTAAGGTTTTGTTTCACAGACACAAGGTACAGAGTCCTCTTCTCAACTTGGGAAACAGAATTGGGGAGGCTTAGATTGGCCTGTTAGGAACACTGGCCTATTAATCAGCTATGAACCGAGAATCTAAAGCTTAATCTCAACAGAAACTTCGGTTCTAGGTTGGGACCCCTTTGGACTCTAACCTTCTTGCCCCCAGGCAAGGTGCCCCCCCCCCCCCCGCACCCCGACCAGTAGTGTTCAGTACATTACAGACAGGCTAGGCATGTGCCACAAATCCTTGCAGTTTGGAAGGCAGACGTAGATGGATACAAGTTGTTCATGAGAAGATCATTCTTCCTGGATAAGGCGAAAACAGGTGACCCCAGAAAGAAGCAGTTTGTACAGTAAAGCCAAAGTAGAGCATGCCTTGTGTAATGGACTCAGGGAGACATAACTTCATCTTTTACAAATTAAATTTTCCTACAGACAGGAATTTCTCCTCACTCTGGCTGGCTTTGCCTCTTTAGCCTCTTCCATCCCCCTGCTTCCCAAGCCATGGTTAGGGGGTCACATCCACAACTTCCTTCAGTCAGAAAAGGCTTGTATCTGACCTAAAAGGCTCAAGCCTTCTACTCTAACAGCAATCTGAAATACTAGTGCTCCAAAGACCGCTTCAGTTACTTTCTTTCAACTGTTACTAATGTATAGGACGTGAATAAGCACTTGAACAGTAGGAATTTTAATCAGCTCAAAGGGCCTCTCTAATACCCAGGACAGAAGTCAAACCCAAGGGTGCTATTAGTGGTCACAGAAGATGACACACTCACATACAGCTCACAGATCTAGGGGAAAAACCCATCCCTACCCTCACCATCTAACTCTGGGGATAGATTTACAGTCCCCCCCCTAGCTAATCTTGTGGGATGGCACCAGTGGGATCAGTTCATCCAGTGGGTGCTCTACCAACAAGCAGACAAATCCAGAAGCCTATAGACAACGGCAGTTGCATTGGGAGATTCCTCTTATTATAGCTGAGGGATGGGGGACCCCACAGATGGAACTCTTCATTACCAGGAAAAATGCACAGTGGAGCTATAGACACCTTCCTATTCTCATGGGTAATCCTTTTCAGTTAGGATTTCATTACAATGTCCTTTTCCCCAAGAATGCCCAGAAGTCACAGAACAGCTGGAATTCATTATAGCACCAGTTTGATCAATTCTGCTCTGGTACTTTCTTCTCCTTGGCCGTCTTGCTAACCCTTTCCGTGTAAGCTTGGAGCATACCTTCTTCCTCTGTTGATTAGCTGGAAGGTTACTGTCTGAAAGGTGTGGGGGGGGGGGGTGCAACTGTTTTTGTGACTTCAGGTGCTAGTGCACTGACTTCTGGGACAGAACTCAGGGGATCCAAGTATGATCCTGATAACACTTCCCCCCTCCCCCACTTCTATGCATTAGCTTGTGCAGGACATCTTAGGAAAAGCCAGGTGGCCTAGCTCTAAAATAACCTGGGCAGCATAGTAAGAAGGCTTACTGCACTGCACTGTTTTATCAGGACCCCTGCAGGGCAAAGATTCCTGTTTTCTAGTCCTACTCTTCTTCCTCTAGGCCTTTTTCACTCATCCTGTATGGTTCAGGTTACAGCTATTTCAGCCTACTTCCCTTCACGCACTCCTACCTTTGCCCCCCCCCCCCAGTAGGGGCACTCCTGTTCCCCCAGATCATCTCATATACCATCTTGCTGCCTAAACCTTGTCCTAGAAAAAAATGATCTGACATGGAACCCTGCCTCCTTATTACCTGTCTCTCTAGTTAGAGAACCTCTGGCTCTCTAGGCTCTCCTAACCCTGTCATCAAATCCAAGCTGGTGACTGATGCCGCCCATTTTGTAGCCAGGCACCTGCCTCTCTTCTCTCCAGACCCATAGCCGGCTACCCTACTGTGTGGCCACTGTAAAACTCTTCAGAATGTTTTGGCCCATGGAATAGTACAGTTGTGTACAGTTAGATGTTCAAGCGTATTCACATTTGCAGTCCCCCCCCCCAATAGCCTACAGGGTGGCCATTACTTTTTCTCATTTACCAGGTATCCCTACCTTACACTTGTTGCTCCACGTGCCATGGATCCCTACTCTCCGCTCCTATCTGCATAGGGATCTTTGCCCTATCCTTCTGGCCTTGACCTGCATCTCCTATTGGGGGGCTCAGAACTGCAAAGGGCAAGAAAATAACCAAGGTAATGACGTAGGAGGACTCCACTTATATCCCAGCGTACTGACGTCAGTCAGGTGCAGCAGCCAGTTCTAGGAGGAGGGAAGACTTATCAGGACTGCAACAGTGTATACACTGTAACATCTCCATTCATGTTAAGTGTACACAACTGTACCTTTTCCATTCTTTTGGAATTGGCTGGCACAGTTGCCACAAGCTTCCTCACATACTGGGTTTACTCACACACGAATCAGGGATGATAAATCTCCGCTCCAAACAACTTCAGCTGACTGCCTGGATTATAGGGTCTTAATACCTTTTAGGAAGCAGTTTTTTGAAGATGTGCAGCAGGTGCTAATGGAGGTAAAAGCCACTACTCGAAAATCATATACGCAAATGGGACATTTTCTACTTGATGCAGACGAAACAACTGTCTTTTTTTTTTTTTTTCATTATTTGTACAGGTTGTTATTGTGTGGCTTGCCTTACTGTATCAAGGTTCATTCATTGCCCATATCAGCATGTCTGTCCGTGGATTCCCATTTTTAGTGCAATCTCGTATGAAATGTTTTTGAAAGTGCTACTGTATAAGAAACCTTCCAGAAATTGTTTGCTGCTCCTTGGAATGTTAATTTTGTGTTAGCAAAGCTAATACTTGCTCCATTTGAGCAATGTAAAAGAGATGCTTGCTCTGATCAAGGCACTCAACTGTCTGAATCATCAGTGGTGCCCAGGACCTTTTCAAGTTGTTGTAGATAGTACCCACAGTCATTTGGTACATCAACAACCAACGGGGGGGCAGATCTTAGCTCCTCTGCAAACTAGCCATGCCAGCTTGGGATATAGCTTGAATCTCACAGTCTCAGTATGCAGGCATCCTTCATTCCATCAGGGCATAGTTTGTGTGGAAGACCAACTCAGCAGGACAAGGGCAGACCCTCACAGATGGAAACTAGATTAGGGCATCTTCCAAGATTTGATCCATCTGTGGAGTTCAAGTAAATCTGTTTGCCTCCTGTCTTAACAATCATCTAGTAAGATTCTGCTGAAAGACTCCATGCAAGAGGACCAGGAAGAGAGATGCCATTTATTTTCCATTGACGGGAATGTTCCTGTGTGCTTTTCCACACTTTCCACAAATATCCAGTGTCCTTCTGAATATTTGGATTGAATCTCTTAAGATCATTGTAGTGATTGCCTTCTATACAGGCAACCCTGATTCTCTCTTCTTTTGGAAAATCATATATTAACAGATGGAAAAGTGTTTTGGTAGGTGGTGCAAGCAACATAACCAGTACCCATTCAGGGCTAGTTGTCTGGTTTTACAATGTTTGAGTAAGTTAATATTCTGTGGCCTGCCTTGCACCTCTGTCAAAGTTCATTTATTGGCCGTTTCAGCATATCTGCTCATGGATCCTCCTCTTTCAAGTGCACTCATGTCAAATTCTTTTGCAAGGGGTTTTGCATAAGAAACCAGTGATCCCCCCCCCCCCCTCTTTGGGATCTTAAATTTTGTGTTAGTGAATCTAACACTTGCTCCATTTGAACCAACTAGCCTGGCTGATTGAGGTTCTTACCACGAAAACAGTTTTACTGATTGTTCTGACCTCTGCAGTTAGGGTATTTGATTTTCAAACATTTGTGATGAGTCGACTCTATCTCATTTTCCACAGGGGCAGGGTTTCTTTTGAGAACTAATCCTCCTTTTATGCCTAAAATGTTATCCAAGTTTTCTTTAAGCCAAATTATCCATCTCTCTCTTTCTTTCTTTCCTGAATCTGAAAATGAGTGAGAAAGGATACTTTATACATTGGATGTCCACAGACAACTCTGGTACTATCGTGACAGAACTAAATCTTTCTGATTAATTGTTTTTTTCTTGTGAAGGTAAGAAGGGACACCCTGTGTCAAAGCAGACTTTCCAAATGGTTGTCTAAGGCTGTTACCATTGGTTATACTTGCTACAACAAAACTATTCAGGGCAAGTTTAAGGCCCACTCTGCCAGGGCCAAGGCTTCATCTGTGGCTTTTTGGAAAGGATTTGATTCTATAAGTATCTAAAAGCAGTCCTCTGGGCATACTTTTACAATCCTCTGTAAGCTTGATTCCTTCCCCAAGTCTAAATCTGTCTTTGCTAGGACCATTCATTATGGACTATTGGACCCCCCCTTCCACATCCCAGAATTTAAAAGCTATAGTAATCTACCCATATAGTTTAGGCTCCTGCAGCAGTGTTCAGTGTGAAGAACATAGTACAGTTGTGTAAGTAAAACTTACCATAATTGTAGCTGTTAAGATGATCACTTCTGCAGTGGCCACTCCCTCCCTCGAGTCCCCTTGTTTCTTGGTGTGTTGTTTATGCAAGGGTGTGTTCACTTTTGTTCTTCCTGGCATTGTCCTTTCAAGGCTCACCCTCCCTCTCTTGCTGGCAGGATTTCAGGGCTCAGCTTTGCCCTCTTTTTTTGGAAGGAAAGCTCTGAAGGGCTTGGCATTTCAAAACTTTTCCCACCTTTAATGTGATCTATAACCTGTATGTTTCAATTGAAAAACAAATGTGTTAGGGGAAAAAATAAATATAAAAAATAAAAAAACATACAATAAGCTGGTTGCGTAAGTGTGGATACCCTTAAACTAATACTTTGTTGAAGCACCTTTTGATTTAATTACAGCATTCATTCTTCTTGGGTACACACCATCAATTAAAGAGACTCTGATTAACCCCAAATAAAGTTAATTCAAAGGCGATGGCTGTACTTTCCCATCAGAAACCACCAGCAAGGTCTGTTCTACATCTTTTCAGCTCAGTGACAGCCGCCATTACTTTAGTCTGTCTGTCCACATTTACATGCATGTTATACCGGATCCTTGCTGAATATTACAGTAGACCCTTGTGGTTCAGTGGTCAATGAGATACCCACCCATGTACTTTCCGGTGTCCCTCACATGGACTTGCATAAACCATATACAATGGTGGCTGCACTCATTGATAGTCTCTCAGTGTTCACCATTTGTTCTTCCTTCCCACCAGGCCACAGTGAGCGTGGATGATTTCCATCTGTGATGAGGGCATTTCTTGGGAAAGACTGTCCAGGCACATTGTCTCCCACAAAGGTCAGTATTGTTTAAAGGAGCGCCAAAAGTAACTCTCTCACGTTGGCTGAGTGCATTTTGTATGTTTATAAGGAGAAGGGGCTGCCTTTGCCTGGTACTCCTAAGGCTCATTCTGCTAGATCCATTGCTACTTCAACTGTCTTTTTCTACACAGTACTAATTAATAACATTTGTGCAGTTTATACTTGGTCTAATGGTCATACATTCATAGCCCATTGCAAATTGGACTTGCAGTCCAAGTCCATAGCATCTTTTCGGCCAGCTATCATCCAGAATATCTTTCCGTGAGTTCTCCCAAGATTTATGGTAGTTGGGGACTTAGTCCCATTTATTGAGGATGGACAAAAGAAAGAACAATGGATATGAAAGTTAAGTAATTAACCATAACAATAGATTCATGTTTGCTTCTGTCCTAGTCGTCCTCAGTTTCTGTCCCTCCATCCCCCTTCCATTTGTCATTTTACCTTTTTGTGGAGTAACTGCACTGGCTTATTTCCAGCCTGGCTGTGCCTCCTTAAGGTGCTGTTTTCCAGAATTCCATTAACAGTAATCAGAGGGCAATATCCATCTTGATCTCAAAACCGAAAATATTTCCCAAATAGACTTTATCACCTCTCTGTTTTAAGTTGTCATGCCGGAGGATTATTTAACTTTGCTTAGATAATTCCCTGAATGTAACTGTGTCTGTTCCCTTTGTGACCACTGAATAAAATAAAGAAAAAAATATTAATGAAACACTGCAACAATAATCCTTAAATACTGAAAAAAAAATTAGAACTTGTACTAAATGCTTGTTCTAATCTGCTTTTGAATCTTCAAGAAGAGAGGCATCTGTAGCAGCAATCATAACAGATACAGTTGCACTTTTACTGTAAAATTGCTGGCAAGTCATGCTGAAGTTCTGAAATTACAAGAAAACATTGCCTTAGAAAAATAAATACTACTACTACATATGTTTTAAAATGAAGGTTAAAAAATCAGTCAAAAATACCACCCAGACATTGATCTACAGCACTTTCCCCAGACTCAGTACAAGCATTTTGACAATGACAAGGATGGCAAGTTTTTCTTTATCATTTTAGGCCAACACAAAATTCATATTTGTGATTAGACTGTCACATACCAGTTAAGGTGTCATGCTGTAGTTTTACATTTTAGAAAGCTGGATCAGGATCTTTTTACCATAGATTGAATGCCAGTTACTTGTTAGCATTTCCTAAACTCCATTGTCCCATTAATTAATAATTTAATCAGTCTTCCTCTGAGCTGAGATGTCAGATGACTAGAGGCTTCTGAGCTTCCCAAAAACCAGAAGTTGCTTGTTTTTTTTTTTTTGCTTGATTAAACTATTGCACTTTTTTATTGTGTTCTGCTTATTTAATAATGTATTTTAATAGTGTAAACTAAACCGCACTGTTTGTAATGCATTTGTCTGCCTTACTGTGCCTGTTAAATCATATGCTTTTGCTGTTTTCACTGTTTGCAAAGCTTTTTTTTGATATTTTCACTTTTTGCAAATTGTTGCTACTTTTCACTGTTTGCAAAGCATCTGTTTGGTTTGTTATGTTTTTCTCTGCCGAGCAGTGTCTTAAATAACTGATTTGTTTGCTGTTTAAAACATTCTTTAGCGTCTCACTGGAAAACATTTTTTAATGTTTCCTACATAAGTTACTGTAGCTAATAGCTGTAGCATAGTCTAGATACTGGTTTGCTGCAAATGTGGCTGTTTGTAGTGGCTGCTGTTTTCTGAGCACATTTTCCAAGCCATCTTTGATGGGAAGGGGCCTTTCTGCAACCTTGAGAGAAGTGTGCTGGTTGGAACCTGTCTGAAGGGTGATTGTTCTAGGGCTTGGAGTAAGCACTCTCAATGGTTGTTTTGAGTATTTTAAGGTTTTAGCCTCTGGTACTTAAGCCCGTGGTTGAGTGGGTTTCTGCGCATCGTGCTGTACCGAGCCCTGCCTCGCAATTGTACAACATAGTCAGACAGATAATTTTGACAGTTTTTCCCTTAGATACAGCTGTAGTACATTAGTGTAGTCCTCAGCTTTAGTACTTCTCTGGTTTAAGAAGTATTTCTAGTGAGCTGTGACCTATTAAACCACCAGTCAAAAACCCCGTCCGAAAAACCTATCTGCAGTGAACCTCCTAGATCAATCCTGAAAGCACCACCTTTGTGATAATAGTTCTTCAAACCTAGCATTATGGACAGTTGGACTACCCTTGTTTCTCCTGCCAGCCTTGTTGACTTGGGTCTGTTGAGGCAGGTTGCAACTGCATCATTTACACTGGCAACCCTCTACTAATAACTCACTCTAGTAAAGTTTACTATCAAAATTTCAAAAACGTTTTTGTGAGTAATTTACTCGAAAAACATTGTTGAAATTAACATCAATCAATCAAAATAACGAAACATAAACATTTCAGCAATTCAATTTGAATTCTTGACATTTTTCGAACTTACCTCAACATCCGGTGAAGTTCAACACACGTTTTGCAGAGGAAAGCCCCTGCACCCCATGTGGGGCACAGCCTGCTACTTGTATATTACAACTCCGACATCGCACTACAGTGAGAAAAAGGGCAAAGTTCCCAGTCCCCACTGTAGTGCAATCTCCAGTCAATATGTCGACTAGCATTCCCTGTTGCAGGTTCAACATATTTTCGAATCGTTGTTATGAGACTTTGACAAACTGCCTTTCGACAATCAAAATTGTATAACAGCATTCAAAATTTTGATTGTAAACCCTCTACTGCAGTGTGCGAGAGGTGTAGCTACACCAAGAATCTTGAATCCCTCCTCTCTTACACTTGAAACAGTAACACTGAAGAGGTTATCAACTCACCTACCACTACTCATGCACATAGTGCCGCTACTCATACACATAGCATGCATCCAACACAGACATCAGCATAAATGAAGGTGGTCTCAAAAAACTTACCAAAACACCAGAGACCTCCAAAACAAAAGACTGCTATAACTAATGTAGTTCCCACAGCATCCAAGGCATACAGGAACACCAATCTCTCGCATACCAAGTCCTTAAGGCTAACACTCAAAAACAAAATTTTCTTGTCTTTGGAGACTCCATAGTGAGACACACAGATGTCCCACTCACCAGGTTAGATTAGGAGAAAATCATGGTCAGCTGCCTGTCCAGTGCCAGGATTCGTCAGATCAAACATGCAGTCAGGTCTCTCAACAATAAGTACTATTATGACTCTATTATAGCTCATGTTAGAGTGAATGACCTGAGATGTACCTCACTGGACTGTATGAAGAGAGACATGATTGAGCTCTGAGTATGTGTCCCAGGCAGGTATGTCCCTTGCCTTGAGTAGCATATTACCCTCACCAAGAATGATGCCACAGTATAAACAAAAAATGATCAATTTCAATAATTGGGTTAGTTTTTTGTGTCATTCAAAGGGGATCCAGTTTCAGTCAGCCTGGGATGGCATGGTCGGCAAACCTTGCTGCTTTGCCAGAGATGGTTTGCACCTGGCACCACTAGACTTTTGGCTGCTGTTAAAGGCTCTTACCTCCCCCATAGTGCCTTTTTTTAGGCAAGATCTGAAAAACAAAATTGTTGACATGAAAATTGCCAACCATACCAAAATAAGGGTTATGCTGCTGAACTCTAGGAGTTTAAACAAAAAACTGCACACCCTGGAAGCACTTCTGTCACTGGAGGATGTAGATGTTTGTGAAGTCACAGAAACCTGGCTCAAAACCTCAGAGTACCCCAGCTGTGCAAGGCTACAATAGCTTTCTCACCTTCAGACTGCAAAACGAACATGTGCGAACCAACGGAAGCAGTGTTTCTATCTATATTAAGGATAAATTCACCTCCCGACTGGTTAGAGTGGGCAACTACATAGAGTTACTCCAAGTTCAGATTACTGTGGGTAAGACCCCCATTCAAGTCATAGCTAGTTATAGATCCCCCTCCATGGATCATGATACGCATGAGGCTTTCTTGACCAAACTGGAGTTTATCCAAATATTGCCAAACACTCTGGTCATGGAGAATTTCAGTTATCCCACCATCAACTTGGAAACCTACTCTAGCCCTAACTCACTAGTGCAGGAGTTCCTTGACTTTAACTCAAATGCCCTGGAACAAATTGTGTAAACCCCAACAAGAGGAACAAACATACTAGATCTGGTCTTTACTAACATGACAAACAGATGTACCACTGCAACTGTCGGACCATCATTAGTCAGATCTGACCACAAGTCAGTCGCCTTCAAACTGGTACTAACACCAGAACTCACAAAGAGCGAAGTCCGACTAAAAAACTTCACCAAAGCAAACTATACCCACCTAGGGGAAAGGTATAAATGCCTTCCAAGATCTATCCCCATCTGTAGTTTTGGTAACTACACCAAAACCCTGTAGTCACTTCTATAAGTTTATAGACTCTGCTTTTCCAGAGAATTAAAGCCAGAGCCCCAAGTGAAAACAAGCTGCCCTGGTTGACATCCAGTATCAGCAAAGCAAACTTTACAACAGACACAAAAAGTTGTTGTCTGAGAAAACTAAGGTGAAGCCCCAACAATGGAAAAGGACCGTCATCAGCCGCAACAGGCAAAACAGACAATGTATCAGATCCTCTGAGGGTAACTTTCAGAAAGATTTAGGAATCACAGCCAAGGATAACCATAAGGCCTTTTACAGCTACGTACATAGCCAAAAAGGTAGGACTCAAGCATGTGCCAAACTAATGACTAATGGTATCACATACACTGATCCCAGTGTTAGCGGACAGAGTTGATGAAAATTTCACTCCCTTATCCCTCAGACTTATCACAAACATTTGTCCCCAACCCCCCACACACACACACACATGCACACACACATACACACATACATACATACATATCCAAAGAGCAGTCCATTAAAGCCTTGTGTAAGACAAAATAACACAGCCTCTGTGGGACCAGACGGCATCCCAGGCTGTCTTCTAAACAAACTAAAACATGAACTAGCATTGCCATTAAGTACCCTATTCAATCACAGCCTGACCACAGGCTTTGTTCCTGTGGAATGGAGAACAGCAGCAGTTATTCCCATCCACAAAGGTGACTTAGCAACAAACCCAGGAAATTATAGACCCATAAGTCTGACCAGCCTCATCTGTAAAGTCATAGAACATATTATGGATCTCATAAATAAAGACATAGGTGACCTCCAAACCCTGGATCCAACCCAGTTCAGCTTCAAGGGCAGATCCTGCCTGTTAGGCCTGGTGGATTTCTTTGAAGATGTTACCAAGGCCATTGACGAGGGCATATCTGTGCGCACAGCATACCTTGACTTGGCAAATCCCACACTCTGGGATTACCAATAAACTTAGCAAACAATGTAAACCCCTTTGTTGTAAGATGGGTTGCCAGCTGCCTCATAAACTGGTCACACACTATCAAAGTGGATGACACCACATCAACCAGCAGACCTGTCACCAGCTGGGTGCCACAAGGGTCAGTGCTGGGCCCCCAACTGTTTGGTATATACTTCTCAGAAGCTCAGGACAAAACTAAGAGTCTGTGGCTGACTAAGTTTGCAGACTGCAAACTGGGTGCAGTTATTGAATCTCCGGATGATGTCAGTATACTTCAGTAGGGCCTTACACAGACCAACGACTGGTGTCTTTGTCATGGTCTCAAACTGAATGCAAAGAAAATAAAATAAAGAAAAATACTGGTAGGCAGAGTCCCAAAAAATACCAGGCACCAGTATAGTATTAAAAACAAAAATTTAATGTTAATAAAAACAACAAATAAATAAATATGTGAACGCTTTCATTAAACATATGTTAACTTCATCAGACAAGGTTAAAATGCAAAACAGACATATAAATAAATGTGAAATCAATCTGATTGGACAAAGGGAGACTAAAGTGAAAAACCTCTAACTTCTTAGTGACTGAATTGCAACTAGAACTATGATGTCATAAAAAAACAGCTGGAATTGGTAGTTTTATGAATGTATTAATATGTGCATACATCTATGAAATAGTTGTAACTGAGACTAAAACTAGAACAAGTCAGTTTAATATGTTATAGTATTTCTTCAAGTCTCATACTTCAAAAATGCCTATTTTGAAATTAATACAAATAAAGTGCTTGTGCCAAAAAGTGTACTTTATGATATTTTGTTTCTTTCCCAGGCTTTTAATTTTAAAACAGGAGTGATGGACATCCTGTCATTAATTCCAGGCCATTTGTCTGCGTGTAATAGGATTTGCCAGCTCCTTTAACTCCAACTGGAGTCTTCAGGGTTTCTTATTAATGTCTACGTGGTCAATTGCCATAAACCTAAAGTTGTGGCCAGTGTTATCTTGGATGTACCTGACTAGTGCATTGTTGGTGTTGTTCTTTCTTATAGCATAGTTGTGTTCTTAAACCTGACACTGAATTTTCTTTCTGTTTTGCCTACATAAATTGCTAGGCATTGGTCACATGTGGCCACGTAGACAACTGCCTTAGAATGGCAATTGCATTTCCCTTTTACGTGCAAGTCCAAGCTGTTTACTGTAAATTTAGTTCCTGTTTTAACTTTGTGGCACCACTTACAAGACTCACATTTGTACATCCTTATACGGCTAGTTGTATTGTAAGTAGATCCTTTCGTTAAGAGATCTTTCAAGTTTGAACCCCTCCTGTATGTAACTGTTGGTCTTTCACCTAAATGAGTCTTGATGTCCAAGTCCTCCATCAAGATGTCCCAATTTTTATAGAAGATTGACAACAGGTTATGCGAGTCAGAGCTGAATGTGAACACCATTGATCTAAGGAATGGGCTGCTGTTCAGCACAGATCTTCCCAGCTCAATCTGAAGTGAGCTGTCATCTGATGCATGTTCACCTACTGTGGGCTTAAAGTAACCTACTCTTCTTTTATCTATAACTTCGTTCATAAGTTCATTAAGCAATTCGGCTGGATAAGCCCTCCTTAAAAACTGATTTTAAGTTATTGCACTCCAAGAGGAAATCCTCTTCTCCAGAGATCATGCGGGCAGCTCTAATTGCCCTTTTACCACTAACCTCTTTTGGTGCTTAGGATGGGAGCTGGTGTAGTGCAAGAAAGAGTTTGAGTAGGTTTCTTTCCTGTGGATTCTAGTAGCATGCTTTCCATTGTGTGTATCTTTATACAAATGGACATCAATGTAGTCCATGTGGTCTGGGTTAATAACCTCAGTGAGCTCCAAAAACGTGGTAGTGGTGTTGAGATATCCCAAAAATTGCTCTAGTTCAGGAAAAAGACACTTTCTATATCAGACTGATGTCATCTTGATACCTATAGTACAGCTTAACATTAGAATAATGATGAGACTGAAATACATAGTTCCTCTCCCAGTAAGCCATGACCATGTTCGCAAATGCCCCCCCACAAGCTGATCCCATGGCCACTCCAATAGTTTGCAAAAATTATCTGTCATTAAAGGAGAAGTAGTTATTTCTTAAAACAATTTCCAACAATTCAAGAATTAAATTAATTTTCTCCTAGTTAACTTTATGTTGCAACAATAAATCACCAACCCAGTCGAGGCCGGTTTCTTGTGGAATGAAGGCATACAAGTCTTTCACGTCCATTGTGACCATTATATCTTTTACATTATAATCAATTTTGTTGACCTGTTCTAAAAAGGTCCAGGAATCCTTGCAAATCTGATTTTCATTTTGCAGTATTTTCTTAAGCTCCTAGGCAAGGAATTGGGCACAAGCAGTGGTGATGGAATCCCTTCCATCCACTAAGGGTCTCATAGGGGGATCTGAGAGGCCCTTGTGGATTTTAGGGATGCCAAAAAACACTGGGATCCTTCGACTAATAATTTTCAAGTAGTTGTACAAGGAAAGGTCTATCCTTTTCTCTAAAAATATGTTTGTGAGTTGATTGTAACTTTTCCTGTATGCAGTATTTAACTCATTAAGGGACACCTCTGTATAATTTGCTCTATCTAAGATGGTCAACATCTTAGTATTGTATGTGAAAGAATCCATAATTACCACCCCTCCCCCTTTATCAGGTTGCAATACTTGGTAGACTGTCATGTTCACTCTTATTCATGTTGAAATGAGTCTGAGCTGACCTGTGTTTACTTTTGTTTAAATTATACAGATCAGGTTCACACAAGTTTTCATATGTTACAAGTTTGAGTGTAGAGGGGGTTGTAGGCAGAACTAATTTTAAAAATATTGTCTTCACTACCATTAACTTGTGGAGTAGTACCATATAAGAAATTCAAGTTCAACTTGCTTAAATAAAGTTTATGGTATATCATTGTATCTATATCACTGAATTTTCTAGTGGGTACAAAACTCCTTCCTTAGAAAGTAAGTCAGCTAGAATTTCATTAATACACGAAGTGGAGTAATTATACACTGAAAAATCTTTCTGGTGGTTAAGAGCCACTGTGTAAGTGTTTGTTCCCTGTTCAAAATCCATAGTTACTTGAATACATTAATTAGTACAAAAGTCATCAACATTAGCATTGTCGGCAGAAAGGCCCACCGAAAGAGCTAAGCCCTCCAGTTTCTGTTCTTTTGCCTGGCTCCCTGAAAACCCTGGGGTTGAAACCCTGCTTGGGGTTGCTGGCTATTGTAGTGACACTTGTTTGATTCTGTCATTCCTCCTGAGTTCTGGATATTCTTTATCATAATTTAAGGTTACATGATCAGATTCTTCGAACCTACATTCATTATTGTCCATTACTTCCAGAGGATATGGTGGATGATTTCTACTTTCCGCACGTGGATCTTTAAACTTTCTATAAGAACCAGGAGGTTTTGGGTAGGCTGTACCATTAGCGTAGTCTTCAAATCTCATGCTGTTATATTCATGGTCATCATGAATAGCTGCATCCAAAGTTGCAAGGTCTTTAAATAAAAATTCTAGTTCACTATTATTGTGCTTAATAAGGAGCTCTAGTAATTCAAGCCCACATTTGTCAAAAAGGTAAACTAAGTCACAGTACACAGAGTCATGCTACAAGCCTGTAGGAAAATGCCAGACTCTTAAACCTTTGGGAACCACTTTAAGCCTTCTGCATTCCTTTAGGTAGGCATTTTCCAATTGTAGTTTCTTGCAGCGTGATAACTTAAGGTCAAAATCATTGAGCTTACCTTCCAAAGAAGGAGCTTTGTGTACGGTGCTTCTGTTGAGTGAAACTCTGTTCTGTAACCACTCCTCAAGCTGAGGAATATTTTTGTTAAAGGCTTGTTTATGTCTGTTCACTCTTACTGAGTTCTGAAAGCTCCTGTTTTCAGATACTCTTGCTTCCGACATGTGCAAACAAGTTGTACCCTCCTGTCCCAGCTCTGCGTCTTGAAGTAAGCCGGAATCAAGACATGGGGGGTATTGTTGAAATTCGTTGGTTGCTCGCTAGCCTCCCTATGCGAGTTCAAATGCTCAAGAACATTAGTGCTCCTGTTGAGTCCCACATGTCGGTACAAACAGTCCATCCATTGAGTTAGTTGCAAAATTGGAGCCGTAAGATGACCGGTGTCCATTTCAGTTCCTTCTTGCCCTTGGTCAACAGTTGGTGTGCCAGGGAACTCCATGCTGCCAGAAGCCATGAAACAAACTGAAGAAATGAAAAAAAAGCCAAACCAAATAAAATAAAGAAAAATACTGGCAGGCAGTGATGACCACGAATATAACAGCATGAAATTTGAACACTATAGGATTTATACAAGTATAGACCAGCATTTTAACCTTGTCTGATGAAGTTAACACAGGTTTAACAAAAGCGCACACATTTATTTATTTATGTTTTTATCCAACATTAAATTCTTGTTTTTAATACTATACTGGTGTCCAGTGCATTTTGGGACTCTGCCTGCCATTATTTTTCTTTATTTTATTTGGTTTGTTTGGCCTTTTTTAATTTCTTTTGAATGCAAAGAAATACATAGTCATTCTCTTTGGTAAAAACAATGTCCCTTAACACTATCAAATTAACAATACCCTATGTACCTACAAAGTGGTAAGAGATCTGGGATCACAAGTTGATTGCGACCTTAACGTTGACCACCATGGCTCTACATGAGTAGCAAAGGAGGTTATAACCCCTCTGTACTCGTCACTAATCAGGACCATAATGGAGTACAACACCCACTTCAGCACATACAGTACAAAGCACCTGCAGCAATTGGAGAGACCTCAGAAGTTTCTAACTAAGAAGATCAAGGGACACCAGCATATGCCTTACACAGACCAACTAAAGTCCCTGTCACTATACTCTGTATCGTATAGACTTCTTAGCGGAGACATATGTGTGTCTTACAGAGCAATTTCTGACCCAAAACTAATGAATTTCAGTCAAACAGGACTAGAGCTACGCGTTCTAGGAACCTAAATACAGTCTGCAATTTGAATAGGGCATGTTGGAGGAACGGTTTGTATCCCAGTGACTGCTGCATCTTTGGAACAGGCTGCCAAGTCATGTGAAACAGAGCACCTCTATGACACTGTTGACAAGGAACCTGGACGAGTTGATGGGGCACTGTAAATTCTTAGCAGGGATAGCGCCCACAGTCCTCCTGGACATTGGGAGTGATTACTAAATACAATCCTGGGTATTGACTAGAGTATTTATGGTATTACATTGGGATAAATCGTCTAGGCTTGAAATGACCAGGTCGATAGCCTAGTAACCGCCTATGATCCTAAAACTAAAGCATTAGACTGTCAGTTGCATTATGAAATTTTGTTGCCTTTCTGTAAGTAGCGTTTGAAAATTACTTTGCACATGTTTTCAATCTCCTAGATTGGTAGCTTTATCTAGCAGCACTTTTTTATTCTTTAACAGAAAAAAAAGGGTAGAGCCACATCTTGTACTGAATCACGCAACTGATCATTTACAACTTTGTTTATTATGTCTGTATCATAATGAAGCATAGGAACATTTTTGCAGTACGTTTCATGTACAGAGTAAGTACCAAATACTCTGCTAATGTCATTATTCCTGCTAGTAAGTGGAAAAGTTACTGTTAAGAGTTCGTTCTATTGCCAAATGAAGATCTCTATTAGCAATAAGGCAGTTAATTTCACTGTGGTTTCATGTTTATGTTAACATAAATCAAAATGATGCTAGGAGTGTGATAGGGCTGCCTAGTCCTTGAGCCTTTCTGAGAAGTATTGTGATCGTCATGCAGCAATACAAGTTTAAATTTTTATTTCTTATGCTGAAACTTATTTTTCACAAACTGCAATTATGCTAATATTTAAGCATTTTGTTAATGAAGTTAGTAGGGTACAAAGTAATATTTGGCTATATAAGCTAGATGAGTGACATAGATGTTTAAAAAGAATATCTGAAAGGATTGTAGAAGACATCCCTCCAGTGGCTGAGTCTTATCCCTGCTGCAGAGATAAAGGTGGAGATTACTGATAAGATATTCCCATCTGGAGAGAAGAACCTCCACTACCATACCAGATAGAACAGGGCAGAACATAGGTTTATAAAGGGACAAAGAAGCTTGTTTATGAAAGTTATAGAGAACCAAAAACAGGTTATAAAAAATACTGTACTGATAATTCTTAATATCTTACATGCAAACTAGCATTTTTATCTTTCAGGATGAGCTTATATTAGGGATAAGTTGTAACCATTTTAAAGTAAGAAAAATCGCTTGAAAAAATCAGTAGTGAATATGTGGCCTTGGTTTAAAACTCCCTGGGTGGTAGGTAAACATTTTTCAAAACACATTTTTTTTCTAGTCTGAATCTTATTAGAAATGTGGTTATACCATTTTAAATAATTAGTACAGTAAAATCAGAGTGTGGAGGAAATGCTGCTGTTCCATTGGTATAGCCTAGGACATTTTTTTTAATCTGACTCCTCTGGTTACAGACTAATCCTGAAGTTGCATTTTGTAGCTAGTTTATGGACTGGTTAATCTGTTCAACTGAATGGTCGTCTAATGCACTACAGTGGTATGCAGCATTTAGCATTGTTACCTCAGGTAAGTCAGTTTATCCCGCGGTGGTGCAGTGGTAGTATTGTTGCCTCACAGCAAGAGGTTCTCCCGTTCGATTCTCGGCTGGAGTGCGGGGAGTGCCTTCTGTGTGGAGTCTGCATGTCCTCCCCACGGTTGGGTGGGCATTCGAAAGACATGCGTAAATGGGCGTGCCTTAGTTGAAGGTTGAACGTTGAACTGGCACCTCGGTGTTCGTGAAAATCTACTGCCAGTTAGCAGACCGGAGTTCCGCTGAGGCGACCTAACTAGGAAAAGCCTCAGGTAAGTCGGTTTGTTCCTGATTGGGTTGCCTTCTTTGTGAATGGTTTGTCCCGTGGTTTGCTTTGACGTCTGCTATTTCTTCCCACATCTCAAAGGGCACACTGAGAGATAATTTGTGGATCCTTCAGCTTGCCCGCAAGTGTTTTCTTCTTGTGATGGGGTGGTGGTTTGCCTTATACCATTACTTCTGGGCTACATTCTGCTGCCTTCTGCAAAATAGATAATGGAGAATTAATGTTTTTCTTTCTAAAACTCTTCAGCCGTTGTTAGCAGGTAGCTGGATTTCCAAACTCATTTTTTCTATGAATTTGTAACCATCTTCATAACCATGTTACGTTGTTATCCATTCTCAAATCTTGCCACTCAAAAATACTTTTATATGTATATTTTCCTGGTATCAGATAAACTTAAAGCTGGATGCACACCAGTATTAACTGGAACTAAAGATCTTTTGCTCATTCCATTAGTTTCTACCGCCAGATATCTTTGAAACAGACCTTGATTTATTAGCCTTTGCTGCTCTCTCCATGGTTCCTTTAAGTACAGGTTATCAAAAATCAGTTTATTAACCAGTTAATTTCATTAAGAAGTCTGCCATCCAGAATTTATCTCCGAAGGTCTATTTACCAGATTCTGAAATTCTCCAATAAACAAAGTTTACTGTTGAAGTTGAAGGTAAGGTTGAACGCCTACAAAATCCTGAATTCTTCAGTCTTCTGTCATCTATAATGTACTTCATTAAAAACTACCATATCCAGTCACACCAATGTAGATAGTGTCCACTTGCATCCCTGACATCCTGAGAATATGCACTGGCTACCTTTTAGTATGGCATGGGGAAGTGGGATGAAGCAGCTGATTGACAGCTATCTTGTGCTGGGGATTGAGGATGAGGGGAAAAATTCCAACTCCTGGGTGACCTCAGCTGAATCTGAGGTTTAACACAGGGTGGCAACATTGTTCACAACTTCATTAGTCACTTCCACAACTAGGATAATTGACTGACCACCAAAATGACTACTGCTAGGTTGTGTGTTCACTCTCCCCACCAGATACCTTACTACCTGGGCCTAACAGAGTACCACTGAAGTCCACTTCCTGAGGACTCGGGGCAAAGCAAGGAGAAGGTTCATGACTGGGGTACCTGAAAAGGAGCATTTGCGGGATTCTGAGACAGCCAAGTGCAGAAGCCAGGGGAAACAGCCTGAGACTTTTTGGAAAAATATTAATGAAGCATGGCTTGGCTTTGCAGTTAAAGGTATTTTATTGCCTGCCTTACATCAAAATGGATGAAAATAATCATGTTACTTGTTGAAACTGTTAGCCATTAAAATACACACACAGACACTCAGAAAATTGTGAAATGCATGCATATTTCAGTGCCTTTTTTCAGGGGGGGGGGGCTTTGCCATTACAGCCCCAATGTGGGGGGCTGCACTCCCACACTCCTGCTACTTGTGTATACTAACTTCAACATTGCTGTAGCTCAGAGAAATGAGACTACTACAAGATACTGCAGTTTCAAAGTTAGTATATTTACCAACTAATCACATTTAGGTTTTGCGGTTCCAAAGATTGAACTTAATGTGTTCAGACTTAAGCGGCCACCCTTGACAGCCCACTAGCTTAGTTTTCAGAAGAAAAAACAATGCAGAAAAGTGTAGTATATGCCAAACCAAGAAAAAAATATATACGCGAGGTATTTAATTTGTTAAATGCTTTTGTCTTAAACTAAGACTTCAGCAGAACATATAACCACAAGAATCTCACCTAAATTAAATACATTAATACATCACATTATAACTTGCACAAGTATTCCATTAAAGTAAAACCAAAATAAAAAAGTCCCTTAGATTGAGTATTAAACGAAATATTAAAACATATGTAAATTAATATTGTAATTTCATCCGTGTTGTAAACTGTTATATTTTAAAACATAGTGGATGTGACTTTTGTTTAACAGAGTTCCTGTTACTTCCTCAAAGAGGTGTTCTTTCGAGCGCCTCTACTTGAACTTGAAATTGCAAAATTTGAAAACATTGAACATCCACATAAGCGATTTCTTTCCTGGGAAAGAAATTGCTTATACATCCTTGTCAGTTTGTCATTTTCCTCTGTAGTGCGATCTTGGAGTTGGTATATTTAGTTAGGAGGGCGAAGCCCCCCACTTTGTAGTGTTTGTGGTTATTTGTTGGTGTTTGTAGGGAAATAAATCACTTATGTGAAGGTTCGATATTTTGAAAGTTTGTGGTTTTAGGGTCGATGAAGAGGCATTTGATGGAACGTCTCTTGAGGAAATAATGTAGATCTGTTTAACCATGGGGCTCCATCAGCATGGAGCCTCAATTGCCTACTAAATTCTCTAACCTCTAGCCGTTCCTTCTAAGAACTACCTCTAAGTTTAACATTCACTTTCTCAAGAACATTAAAAACAAATTTATGCACATTAAACTCTCTTACATGTTTAGCCAAGGCATTTTTAACTTTGTTTTTATTTATATCATTTATATGCTGGTAAAGTCTCTTCAAAGAATGTTCCATTTTTCCTAACATAGAAAGTATCACAATTTTTACAGTTAGCCAGGTGCACTACTACTCTAGTATTACATTTAAAATACTAACCATAATTGTTCGGAACTGTTTGGTTCCTTTTATCTGAAGTAATTTTTAACATTGATCTAGTGGCTCCACTGTCTACTAAAATGAGATTTTCTTTGAATTTATTTCCATCTTAACGTACGGTCCATTTTGATCTATTGGCAGTAGAGCATTAAGATTTACTTCTATGTTATTTCCTTGACCTAGTCAGTATGGGGCTTCCTGACTCCTTCCAATATGAGAAGGTGGTGGGGGATAAAACTGCATTATTATAATTTGGTTGCCATTCAGTCCAAGTATCTTGGACTCTCTACATTTGTCTGTGTGGGTATTCTGCTCTCCAATGTCCTGCCTCTCCACAATTGAAGCAAGATGTGTTAGATGAAGCCGGAGGGGCACTGCCAGCTCGTTGCCAACCACTTGCACCTTGTTCCTCTCGTCCAGCACTTTTACTAAATCCACAAGCAATTCCTGTACCCTTCCCCTGCTACTGCCTCAACCCCTTGGGTTTTCCAGCTGCCTGATTTGTAAAGTTAACAGCTTATCCTCAGTATCCTTTCTCCATTTTTCCTGATATTCTGTACAGTGATTTGCAGCATTTAAGACTTTTAAGTCCTTCCCTTGCCAGTCTATAAGCACTTGCTTTATTTGATTTTGTACAAGGGCTTGCAGACCCTACACAAAAGCTGCTACAATAGCTGGCTTAGTTTGCTCTTCTGGGTCTGGTATTCCTAAATATCTAGCAAATACTGTTTTAAGGTGACTCATATAGTCTGAAGGGGCTTCCCCTTTATTTTGTTTGCTTGCCTGTATTTTAGACCAGTCAGTCCTAACTTGACACGTCTGTAATTTTGTTGAACAATGCTATCCGTTTATCTGTTAATGCATTCCCTGTGAGAGTAAAATCTGTTCTCAGCCTTCTCCTGTAACTGCTTCCTTATTTCATCTGAAGTAACTATCCTAAGCAGCTGATTTAAATCTGTCAAAGTGGGGTTGTAACATTCTGTTATAGTTTTTAATTCGTTTCTAAATTTTAATGGATCGTCCTTAATATTTGGAAAACTTTTAGACATAGTATGCAAATCAGCAGGGGTCCAGGGATGATGAACAAGTTCTCTGTTATTACCCCCTAAAATTTCCCTGAGAGGCCCCAAAAGATCCACCCCAGAGGTTATGATCTCCTGTTGTACCCTTTCATGTTGAGCGTGTATGATGAGATACAGGAGTATCAAATACTAATGGCCCTTTTGGGGAAGTATAAGCTATCTGAGAAGGATAGGAAGAAGACCCCCCCCCCCCACTGCAGATGCCTGTTCATAAGATGAAGATTGAACAGGGTTACTAGTCTGAGATGTACCAGTATCATGCAGACTGGGTGTCTAATGGACAGTGGACTGAAAGGTAGGGGTCTGAGAAACAACAGCATCTTGTACAGGAAGTACCCATACCTGCGCATATGAGGGTGGGGATGCAGTAACTACTGGAGGATTATCATCCTCTTCAGAAGTTTCTGCTTTTTGGTCATCCTCAGTTTGTTCCAGACCTGCTAAGATAGGATAAAGGGATCCCTTTTTACTGGTTTGTACTGCCTTTTTAACCCCTCTTACCTGTTGCAACAATTTTATTAGCATCCAGCAACCCTGTTAATGCTGACTCTCTCCCTTTTAAGTGCTTCACTGTATGACTAATAAAATCCTGTCATTTGCTCCCAATTTACTTTGCTTTTCTTTTCTTCCAAAATACCTTTCAATGTCATCACTTTAGTTTTATCATAAGTTCCAGTACCCCACTAGAACAATTCTTAGTAAGATGAAACCAGTCATGCAAATACTTACAACTTTCTTTCCCATAGTTAAAATACATAAAATATGCAGGTGTTCCTTTTCAGGGATTTGTTCTTGCGTGCATATCTTTGCTCCCATTTTTCTTAATTTATAAATAAATAAAATAAAAAAAATGTTAGGCTTACCTTACAAATCTTGGATCCTGACAGTTCCGAGGACGGAAAATAGCTGTAGTATTCTGCACACCATACAGGGAGGGAAATCTGTTGGTGTGCAACAACAGAGGAGAGGTTTTGATCAGCCTTTTTCCCACAGCACCCCCTTGCTTTCATCCCAGCACGAGCTCAAAAGTTACAGCTCCAGCATTGCGATCGGGATAACGTGATGGATAGGTACTATGCCCAGAACTGACCACTCTTTGGGACCCTCTGAGGGTACTTCCACACAATCACACTTGCGTCCCAGAGTTCTATGGGCTGATGAATTTATTTTAACAATGCATATTTCTACGTCCCATCATGCTGTAAGCTCATGAACTTGTTTTTAACAGTTTATAGTCTCTGTCCCACTCATGCTGTAAGCTCATGAACTTGTTTCAACTTTATCTTTTTTTCTTTTTTTTTCTGTCTTTCATTCATACATTGACAGAGTAAAATGTCTCTCATACCTCTTCTTTTGATCCTGAGGATACCACCCTCGACATAAGGCCTCCTGTATTAGTTTGTCCTTTACTGTATGTGCACTTGCATTTACTATTCTCATTTGCTGTGGGGTCCTCCTACTATTATTTGTATACCTTACAAACAACTCAATCAAAAAAAACAGTGTCATTCACTTATTCTATATTTTGCTAAAATTGTCTAAAAGAGAAAAACACAAACCAGTTCTTTTCCCTTACAAAACAATTCCCTTGCCAAGGCTAGCATGTTTGCACACCCTGAATAGTTGCGCAACTGAGTCTCTGACTATTCCATACAAACAGTGTCGAATTCACAGAAAATCTGTGATGGGCCCTATTCCAGAACTGCCTTGCAGTAATACCTAGATCCAGAGAGCGGCACTAAAATGTTAAAGTAGAAAATAAATAACATTAAGAATTTACTTTATATGCCTTCAGTCAGGAACAACACTTCAGGATGTGCAAACAAATTTATATTTATAGCACTGGGAGACCATCTTCATAGCAGTTGCAAAGTCCGTCTCTCTGAACAGAGAAAAACTTCATCTTTTATACACTTTTTTATCAAATCAGCCATGCAGATTTTTACGTTTACAATAACTGTAGCAAATCAATGACTTTAAAAATGTTCTCATCCCTTGTGATTCTCGCCTTGGACTTCACATGAACACCTTCCTTGACATGACCCACCTGCTTCAAGGGGTCTTGTTTTTTGACGTTGGATGGTTCAAGCCTTTCCTAGCAACAACACTCCTAGCCTGGAGGAATCAGGATAACAAATTCCTTTTACAATAGTTCATGTGCCTCTAACATGGCTTTTTTCCTATAACACTTACCTTTCCTTGTTACATATTAAAAGAATGCAGTTAAAACACAGCAGTAACTTCAGCTTATCAAGCTGTATTTTTCCACAGCCCCGCATACAAATTATATTTCTTTTAACAATACTTCTTCTTTTAACAATCATATTATGGAATCATTAATAACCCGCACTGGTAGTGCTGCAGTAGCGTTGTCGCCTCACAGTAAGACGCTGTCCGGTTCGATTCTCAGCTAGAGCATCTTCTGCGTGGAGACATGCGTGAATGGGCGTACCTTCATTGAAGGTTGTGCGTCAGGGCTGGTAACTCAGCACACAAAAATCAACTACTAATCATTAGCGGATCGGAGTTCCGCTGTGGCGACCCCTAACCGGGAAAAGCTGAAAGACACAATTATGGAATCATTAATGAAACTGGAATTAATATACATTTTAATAAGCTGATCTTGTCCCATAACAGATTCCCTTCACAAGCTCAAAGTTTTAGAGCTTGAGCTGCAAATGGTTGAGACCATCAGATCAACATTTTGAAACTTTGAATGTTTTGAATGGAGAGTACCGTACAGCGAGGAATGAGAAATTTACCATTTTCCTCACTGTAGTACGATCTCAGAGTTGATATATTTAGCAAGGGGTGTGAGGAGTGCAGGGGAGCTTTGTCCCCCTGCAAAAACGTAAAAAAAAAATTTTTAATTTATTTATTTATTTTTCAATTTTGAAGTTTCAAAACTTTGATCTTATGGTCTCGACCATTTGCAGTTCAAGTTTTGGAACTTGAGCTTTTAAGTAGATCCAGTTACATTATATTGGGAGGAAAAGTTTATTCTTAATTCCTTATTTGCTGGAGCGTATATTGTTTTCTTGATGACATTTGCATATTTTGGACAAACACTATGGCAAAGCTTCAAAAATTTTTGGGTTATGTTAATACAACTATGGATTTTTTTTAAAATTGACACACAATGTTCAGGGATAGGATGCAATACTTAGATGTTGAAATTAGTAAGAATTTTGTGAATAAGAGATTTCTAGCTAATAAATGTCAAACTCACCTATTCCAATAATTTTTTTTAATACTTTAATAGCAGTCACCCAAGTGCCCAAAAAAGAGGGCTTATTAAGGGTAAAATGGTAAGGATGACACATATGATATGGGGGGGGGTGAGTATTTTTGATCAAAATGGAAAAACTGGAAGGAGTGCTCCAGGCAAGGGGTTATCTAAGTAAAATGATTAGTGAGTTATACAGTGAAGTATAGAAAAGGATTGCCCCCCCCCCCCCCCCGAGACAAATAAATGAATAGAGTTAATAGAACCAGTGAAGGAAATTTAGGTGGTCTTTACCAATATGCTTGGTTTCCTATAGGATCGGTAATGTTATCAAAAATTGTGACAACAGTTTATTCAGATGATTTGAAAGAAAAATTGTGTGTGAGATGTAGTTTACATATAGAAGAGGAAGAAAAGAATTTTAAAGACTTACTGGAAGATACAAAGTCATTCAGTGTTGATATTCATTCTAGAGCAGATGGTACATTTGTTGGTCATGTGTAAAAAATGCTACTTTATGGTTAAAATTAACCAAATAATATTGAGGAATTATGGTGATTGACTTAAAGGGTTATTCATTGTAATACCAGAGCAGTAGTGTACTTGGCTAAAATTGTGATGCTTTCTATATCAGAAAACGGAAGCTCTTTGAAAGAGAGAGTTCTGAACATATAAATGATGCAAGTAAAACTAAAGTTAAAAATTTTTGCCTAAATGTGTGGAGGAGTTTAATTTGCATCATTTTGTTTTTTTATGTTCTTGAGAAAGTGAATGTTAACCCTAGAGATGGTTTGTGGAAAGAATGGCTAGAGGTTAGAGAATTAAGTTGGCAATTGAGGCGCCATGCTGATGAACCCCCATGGCTAAACAAAGTCACATCCCTTAACTGTGTTTCATTTTATTAAAGGTGGTGGTTTCACTTTAATGGAATAATGGTACAAGTTATGTGATGTATTTAGTGTATTTAAGTGAAGTGAGTTTCTTGTGGTTATATGTTCTTTTTTTTTTTTTTCAAAACAATGGTTATATGTTCTGATGACATCTTAGTTTAAGACAAAAGTGCTTAATGAATTAAATATACCTGCAATTGTACTTTGAGTTGAGTATATATATATTTTTTTGCTTGATTGGTTCTCAGATTTTATGGCTCTGTACTGGACTGATCACATCATTTGTTTTTTGTCTAACCATTTATAACTAAAAAATATAAAGAGTTTTACCAGTAGCTTTTCTTGCTACATTAAGGTTAATTTTGTATGTAGAAATCACTTACTATTTCAGCAAGTTTTAGTTCATAAATGGTGGTAGTTATTTTTGATTCCTTATGTTTGAAAATGTAACTCAAGAATCACAAACAATGAAACTGCTGATATTTGGGAGATGGGCAAGAAGAAACACAAATACAGGACAGCATTCTATTATTTCCGGCCACATTTATGCAAATATTTGGTAAAAAAACAAATGTTCAAGCAGGCGGTGTTAACTATTATGTGTAACAAACACTACTAGTGACACTGCCTTAAACTTTAATATCGACAGAAAACAGACTTATGTGGAGGCAAAAATCTAAGTGTTAATAAACTCTTATCTGTATTATATTAAAATTTAAATGCGAGTCTGGCATAGTTATGACTGTACAAAACCTATAGGCTAAAGGTTGGATGATGGCAAAAGAGAAGCCACTGTGGTACCAGTTGTCAGTAGTCATTTGTTCCCTACCGTTCACTCATAATGTGTTGTAGATGTTAACCACTATAGTGGAGGCTTTACAGGAAAGGGAATGCAATTTGTTCATTTATCTAACAACCAACGTCTAGTGGCCCATTTAATGGACTTGCTAGTAGTGGCCCTTTAATTTTGTCCAGGTTGTATGCCCAGTGGATCAACATACATTGAAAGAGGTCCTCCTTTGTTTGGGCATAAACTGTTGTGTACATTGTGAGAGTGCTGAACATTCTTCAGTGACAGTTTTTCTTGCATGCACAGAGGGCTCAGAAAATTAATCTTTGCAGCTGGTGAGGTCCAAGTTGTCACTATATGGGGTCCAATTTCAGTGGAAGCACTGATCTTCATATTTCTCTTGGGCTCTCAAAGAGGATACTGTCTTCACAGTGTTTGCATTCCTGTCAAAGAAGGTGTAACAGTGGGATTTAATCATCCCATTTTGGACTTTGTTGGATTTTGCAATTGTCACTGACACGAGTTCAGGATGACAGACAAGTTTCACTCCTTCGCTAATCCTTTTCATTTGAAGTGATAATTACTTTGGTTGTGGGAAAATGTTACTATCAAAGGCTACTACTTGGGGGAGTGAATAATGATCATTGCATATTTTTGTGCCATGGCCATTTAGTCATTGGTTCACGCCTTCATCAATCTTTATTGCTTGGATCCTGATTCCAGAAATCAGGCTTGTTTCAACATTTCAGTAGTTCAAAACTCCGCATTCTGAGCCCTTAGCATTTCTTTAGCTCTGATTTCTTAGGAGGCTTGATTTTACCTTCTGGGAATCCTTCCACTTGGTGCTCACTGTAGAGGGTCTTTAAAGTCAGGTATAACAGACATGTACTCACTATATTATTTACTGTGGAAGAAAGCCTTCTGCACTGGGTAACTGTTAACCTCCACCATTCCCTTACATTTTGGCAACCTTTCCATCCATCATTGGGTGATGGATTTTCTTTAAGTCAGGTTAATAAATGCTATATTCTTATTTGTGTGTGTACCCGTCAGCTTTTCTGGTCTCAGCACATGAAAGTCAATCTTAGGAGAGCAAAGGTCGACTGTGCCATCCTAGCCTTATGCTGAGTGGAGGTGTATGCATGGAACCCCTCAGTATGGAAACATGGAATTTGTTTTATGCTCTAGGTTGCTTCAGTCTGGGATTATTTTTCTGCAGTGGTGTTTCCTGTAAGTCCATCTGTCCGTAATATCATGATTTTCATAGAACTTGACCAAAGTTTAACACCTCTGGATTAGGGTCTTGCAACTCCTGCCACCTGGTGACAATTGTGTCCCAGGAGGCGCAGTAGAACATGCCTGGGAACCACCATTGATTTTTGCAGGAGAAAAGCTTGGTCTGTTAAATGCTTGCTTCCCTATGCATGTGGGCTACAAAATCCAGGATGGACATCCATCGGCTTTTTGTGAGAGAAATCCGTTTCCTTCTTCAATGACCTCTCTTAATCCCTGCTCAACCGCCAACTGATGATTCCCAGTCTCTAGCACTTGGGAACAATCTCAGCATCGCCCCTGTCCCTGCTCTTAAGAGGGAGCAGACCATGCTTGGTTACTCCTTTCCTCCACCATTTACCTGTTCTAACAGGAGACAAGCTGCTAAACAAAGTTAGGTTGCCTGAGTCTCAATCAAGGCTTTATTCCTCTGCATTGTCTGAGCTATCTGACCCTTCAGTATGAGAGACTAAGAAATTTTATTATTCAGAGTTGGCAACAGAAGAGGAAATCCCAGCATTTATCCACTGCAGAGAACATTTTTGCAGATCAGCGATTAGGATAAGTGCATAAGTTATCTTTTGGAGTTTTATTTTCTCCTTTATTTTTATTTTTAGTTTTATTTTTAGTTTATTTTTTATATTTAATAGGGCAAACATGTCTGCCTTCAAGTGGCCTGGGAGCACCATCTAGCTAAATGACTTGCTCAGCTCTTAGTAAGCAGTTGGAGACTGAGTATAAATAATCCAGGACTGTAGGATGAAGCTTGTTAGCAGTTCATACTTTTACTCTTCTGTGCTAAACTGCCAGACACTTGTTGGTGTAGAACATCCTGCTGTGGGCTTAAGGGATTGAATGCTTGCTGTCACAGATTGAACCAGCTTCTGAGAACTTGAATTTTTCTAAGAACATTTGATCTGGCAAGTTAATATAGCTGCTGTTTTCCATACTACCTCAGTTAACATTTTGTGCACTGTATGCATGACTGAGATTGTGTTTACAAACCTGAAAATCTTTTATGTTGTCAAATACTTGTCATAGGGCAAGTCTGCCTGTTTAAGGCACAATATGTTAACTATGATAGTTCTCTTAAGTGTGCTGGTAAGTCCTAAGCAAAATGTAATGTTTTTTCACCTGTGTAACCACCTTCTTCTTCTTCTTTCGGCTTTTCCCGGTTAGGGGTCACCACAGCGGAACACCTGTCCGCTCATGATTGGCAGTGGAGTTGTACGGTGTCGAGTTGCCAGCCTGGCGCCCAACCTTTCACAGAAGGCACACACATGCAGTCACACCTAGGGCCAATTTAGAGTGTCCAATCCACCTACAAGCATGTCTTTGGGATGTGGGAGGAAACCGGAGCACCCGGAGGAAACCCATGCGACCACAGGGAGGACATGCAGACTCCGCACAGAAGGCAACCCAGCCAAGGATTGAACTGATTTGTTTGCTGTTTAAAACATTCTTTAGCGTCTCACTGGAAAACATTTTTTAATGTTTCCTACATAAGTTACTGTAGCTAATAGCTGTAGCATAGTCTAGATACTGGTTTGCTGCAAATGTGGCTGTTTGTAGTGGCTGCTGTTTTCTGAGCACATTTTCCAAGCCATCTTTGATGGGAAGGGGCCTTTCTGCAACCTTGAGAGAAGTGTGCTGGTTGGAACCTGTCTGAAGGGTGATTGTTCTAGGGCTTGGAGTAAGCACTCTCAATGGTTGTTTTGAGTATTTTAAGGTTTTAGCCTCTGGTACTTAAGCCCGTGGTTGAGTGGGTTTCTGCTGCGCATCGTGCTGTACCGAGCCCTGCCTCGCAATTGTACAACATAGTCAGACAGATAATTTTGACAGTTTTTCCCTTAGATACAGCTGTAGTACATTAGTGTAGTCCTCAGCTTTAGTACTTCTCTGGTTTAAGAAGTATTTCTAGTGAGCTGTGACCTATTAAACCACCAGTCAAAAACCCCGTCCGAAAAACCTATCTGCAGTGAACCTCCTAGATCAATCCTGAAAGCACCACCTTTGTGATAATAGTTCTTCAAACCTAGCATTATGGACAGTTGGACTACCCTTGTTTCTCCTGCCAGCCTTGTTGACTTGGGTCTGTTGAGGCAGGTTGCAACTGCATCATTTACACTGGCAACCCTCTACTAATAACTCACTCTAGTAAAGTTTACTATCAAAATTTCAAAAACGTTTTTGTGAGTAATTTACTCGAAAAACATTGTTGAAATTAACATCAATCAATCAAAATAACGAAACATAAACATTTCAGCAATTCAATTTGAATTCTTGACATTTTTCGAACTTACCTCAACATCCGGTGAAGTTCAACACACGTTTTGCAGAGAGGAAAGCCCCCCTGCACCCCCATGTGGGGGGCACAGCCCCTGCTACTTGTATATTACAACTCCGACATCGCACTACAGTGAGAAAAAGGGCAAAGTTCCCAGTCCCCACTGTAGTGCAATCTCCAGTCAATATGTCGACTAGCATTCCCTGTTGCAGGTTCAACATATTTTCGAATCGTTGTTATGAGACTTTGACAAACTGCCTTTCGACAATCAAAATTGTATAACAGCATTCAAAATTTTGATTGTAAACCCTCTACTGCAGTGTGCGAGAGGTGTAGCTACACCAAGAATCTTGAATCCCTCCTCTCTTACACTTGAAACAGTAACACTGAAGAGGTTATCAACTCACCTACCACTACTCATGCACATAGTGCCGCTACTCATACACATAGCATGCATCCAACACAGACATCAGCATAAATGAAGGTGGTCTCAAAAAACTTACCAAAACACCAGAGACCTCCAAAACAAAAGACTGCTATAACTAATGTAGTTCCCACAGCATCCAAGGCATACAGGAACACCAATCTCGCATACCAAGTCCTTAAGGCTAACACTCAAAACAAAATTTTCTTGTCTTTGGAGACTCCATAGTGAGACACACAGATGTCCCACTCACCAGGTTAGATTAGGAGAAAATCATGGTCAGCTGCCTGTCCAGTGCCAGGATTCGTCAGATCAAACATGCAGTCAGGTCTCTCAACAATAAGTACTATTATGACTCTATTATAGCTCATGTTAGAGTGAATGACCTGAGATGTACCTCACTGGACTGTATGAAGAGAGACATGATTGAGCTCTGAGTATGTGTCCCAGGCAGGTATGTCCCTTGCCTTGAGTAGCATATTACCCTCACCAAGAATGATGCCACAGTATAAACAAAAAATGATCAATTTCAATAATTGGGTTAGTTTTTTGTGTCATTCAAAGGGGATCCAGTTTCAGTCAGCCTGGGATGGCATGGTCGGCAAACCTTGCTGCTTTGCCAGAGATGGTTTGCACCTGGCACCACTAGACTTTTGGCTGCTGTTAAAGGCTCTTACCTCCCCCATAGTGCCTTTTTTTAGGCAAGATCTGAAAAACAAAATTGTTGACATGAAAATTGCCAACCATACCAAAATAAGGGTTATGCTGCTGAACTCTAGGAGTTTAAACAAAAAACTGCACACCCTGGAAGCACTTCTGTCACTGGAGGATGTAGATGTTTGTGAAGTCACAGAAACCTGGCTCAAAACCTCAGAGTACCCCAGCTGTGCAAGGCTACAATAGCTTTCTCACCTTCAGACTGCAAAACGAACATGTGCGAACCAACGGAAGCAGTGTTTCTATCTATATTAAGGATAAATTCACCTCCCGACTGGTTAGAGTGGGCAACTACATAGAGTTACTCCAAGTTCAGATTACTGTGGGTAAGACCCCCATTCAAGTCATAGCTAGTTATAGATCCCCCTCCATGGATCATGATACGCATGAGGCTTTCTTGACCAAACTGGAGTTTATCCAAATATTGCCAAACACTCTGGTCATGGAGAATTTCAGTTATCCCACCATCAACTTGGAAACCTACTCTAGCCCTAACTCACTAGTGCAGGAGTTCCTTGACTTTAACTCAAATGCCCTGGAACAAATTGTGTAAACCCCAACAAGAGGAACAAACATACTAGATCTGGTCTTTACTAACATGACAAACAGATGTACCACTGCAACTGTCGGACCATCATTAGTCAGATCTGACCACAAGTCAGTCGCCTTCAAACTGGTACTAACACCAGAACTCACAAAGAGCGAAGTCCGACTAAAAAACTTCACCAAAGCAAACTATACCCACCTAGGGGAAAGGTATAAATGCCTTCCAAGATCTATCCCCATCTGTAGTTTTGGTAACTACACCAAAACCCTGTAGTCACTTCTATAAGTTTATAGACTCTGCTTTTCCAGAGAATTAAAGCCAGAGCCCCAAGTGAAAACAAGCTGCCCTGGTTGACATCCAGTATCAGCAAAGCAAACTTTACAACAGACACAAAAAGTTGTTGTCTGAGAAAACTAAGGTGAAGCCCCAACAATGGAAAAGGACCGTCATCAGCCGCAACAGGCAAAACAGACAATGTATCAGATCCTCTGAGGGTAACTTTCAGAAAGATTTAGGAATCACAGCCAAGGATAACCATAAGGCCTTTTACAGCTACGTACATAGCCAAAAAGGTAGGACTCAAGCATGTGCCAAACTAATGACTAATGGTATCACATACACTGATCCCGCAGTGTTAGCGGACAGAGTTGATGAAAATTTCACTCCCTTATCCCCTCCAGACTTATCACAAACATTTGTCCCCCAACCCCCCCCCCACACACACACACACACACATGCACACACACACACACACATACATACATACATATCCAAAGAGCAGTCCATTAAAGCCTTGTGTAAGACAAAATAACACAGCCTCTGTGGGACCAGACGGCATCCCAGGCTGTCTTCTAAACAAACTAAAACATGAACTAGCATTGCCATTAAGTACCCTATTCAATCACAGCCTGACCACAGGCTTTGTTCCTGTGGAATGGAGAACAGCAGCAGTTATTCCCATCCACAAAGCTGACTTAGCAACAAACCCAGGAAATTATAGACCCATAAGTCTGACCAGCCTCATCTGTAAAGTCATAGAACATATTATGGATCTCATAAATAAAGACATAGGTGACCTCCAAACCCTGGATCCAACCCAGTTCAGCTTCAAGGGCAGATCCTGCCTGTTAGACCTGGTGGATTTCTTTGAAGATGTTACCAAGGCCATTGACGAGGGCATATCTGTGCGCACAGCATACCTTGACTTGGCAAATCCCACACTCTGGGATTACCAATAAACTTAGCAAACAATGTAAACCCCTTTGTTGTAAGATGGGTTGCCAGCTGCCTCATAAACTGGTCACACACTATCAAAGTGGATGACACCACATCAACCAGCAGACCTGTCACCAGCTGGGTGCCACAAGGGTCAGTGCTGGGCCCCCAACTGTTTGGTATATACTTCTCAGAAGCTCAGGACAAAACTAAGAGTCTGTGGCTGACTAAGTTTGCAGACTGCAAACTGGGTGCAGTTATTGAATCTCCGGATGATGTCAGTATACTTCAGTAGGGCCTTACACAGACCAACGACTGGTGTCTTTGTCATGGTCTCAAACTGAATGCAAAGAAAATAAAATAAAGAAAAATACTGGTAGGCAGAGTCCCAAAAAATACCAGGCACCAGTATAGTATTAAAAACAAAAATTTAATGTTAATAAAAACAACAAATAAATAAATATGTGAACGCTTTCATTAAACATATGTTAACTTCATCAGACAAGGTTAAAATGCAAAACAGACATATAAATAAATGTGAAATCAATCTGATTGGACAAAGGGAGACTAAAGTGAAAAACCTCTAACTTCTTAGTGACTGAATTGCAACTAGAACTATGATGTCATAAAAAAACAGCTGGAATTGGTAGTTTTTATGAATGTATTAATATGTGCATACATCTATGAAATAGTTGTAACTGAGACTAAAACTAGAACAAGTCAGTTTAATATGTTATAGTATTTCTTCAAGTCTCATACTTCAAAAAATGCCTATTTTGAAATTAATACAAATAAAGTGCTTGTGCCAAAAAGTGTACTTTATGATATTTTGTTTCTTTCCCAGGCTTTTAATTTTAAAACAGGAGTGATGGACATCCTGTCATTAATTCCAGGCCATTTGTCTGCGTGTAATAGGATTTGCCAGCTCCTTTAACTCCAACTGGAGTCTTCAGGGTTTCTTATTAATGTCTACGTGGTCAATTGCCATAAACCTAAAGTTGTGGCCAGTGTTATCTTGGATGTACCTGACTAGTGCATTGTTGGTGTTGTTCTTTCTTATAGCATAGTTGTGTTCTTAAACCTGACACTGAATTTTCTTTCTGTTTTGCCTACATAAAATGCTAGGCATTGGTCACATGTGGCGTAGACAACTGCCTTAGAATGGCAATTGCATTTCCCTTTTACGTGCAAGTCCAAGCTGTTTACTGTAAATTTAGTTCCTGTTTTAACTTTGTGGCACCACTTACAAGACTCACATTTGTACATCCTTATACGGCTAGTTGTATTGTAAGTAGATCCTTTCGTTAAGAGATCTTTCAAGTTTGAACCCCTCCTGTATGTAACTGTTGGTCTTTCACCTAAATGAGTCTTGATGTCCAAGTCCTCCATCAAGATGTCCCAATTTTTATAGAAGATTGACAACAGGTTATGCGAGTCAGAGCTGAATGTGAACACCATTGATCTAAGGAATGGGCTGCTGTTCAGCACAGATCTTCCCAGCTCAATCTGAAGTGAGCTGTCATCTGATGCATGTTCACCTACTGTGGGCTTAAAGTAACCTACTCTTCTTTTATCTATAACTTCGTTCATAAGTTCATTAAGCAATTCGGCTGGATAAGCCCTCCTTAAAAACTGATTTTAAGTTATTGCACTCCAAGAGGAAATCCTCTTCTCCAGAGATCATGCGGGCAGCTCTAATTGCCCTTTTACCACTAACCTCTTTTGGTGCTTAGGATGGGAGCTGGTGTAGTGCAAGAAAGAGTTTGAGTAGGTTTCTTTCCTGTGGATTCTAGTAGCATGCTTTCCATTGTGTGTATCTTTATACAAATGGACATCAATGTAGTCCATGTGGTCTGGGTTAATAACCTCAGTGAGCTCCAAAAACGTGGTAGTGGTGTTGAGATATCCCAAAATTGCTCTAGTTCAGGAAAAAGACACTTTCTATATCAGACTGATGTCATCTTGATACCTATAGTACAGCTTAACATTAGAATAATGATGAGACTGAAATACATAGTTCCTCTCCCAGTAAGCCATGACCATGTTCGCAAATGCCCCCCCACAAGCTGATCCCATGGCCACTCCAATAGTTTGCAAAAATTATCTGTCATTAAAGGAGAAGTAGTTATTTCTTAAAACAATTTCCAACAATTCAAGAATTAAATTAATTTTCTCCTAGTTAACTTTATGTTGCAACAATAAATCACCAACCCAGTCGAGGCCGGTTTCTTGTGGAATGAAGGCATACAAGTCTTTCACGTCCATTGTGACCATTATATCTTTTACATTATAATCAATTTTGTTGACCTGTTCTAAAAAGGTCCAGGAATCCTTGCAAATCTGATTTTCATTTTGCAGTATTTTCTTAAGCTCCTAGGCAAGGAATTGGGCACAAGCAGTGGTGATGGAATCCCTTCCATCCACTAAGGGTCTCATAGGGGGATCTGAGAGGCCCTTGTGGATTTTAGGGATGCCAAAAAACACTGGGATCCTTCGACTAATAATTTTCAAGTAGTTGTACAAGGAAAGGTCTATCCTTTTCTCTAAAAATATGTTTGTGAGTTGATTGTAACTTTTCCTGTATGCAGTATTTAACTCATTAAGGGACACCTCTGTATAATTTGCTCTATCTAAGATGGTCAACATCTTAGTATTGTATGTGAAAGAATCCATAATTACCACCCCTCCCCCTTTATCAGGTTGCAATACTTGGTAGACTGTCATGTTCACTCTTATTCATGTTGAAATGAGTCTGAGCTGACCTGTGTTTACTTTTGTTTAAATTATACAGATCAGGTTCACACAAGTTTTCATATGTTACAAGTTTCGAGTGTAGAGGGGGGGGGGGTTGTAGGCAGAACTAATTTTAAAAATATTGTCTTCACTACCATTAACTTGTGGAGTAGTACCATATAAGAAATTCAAGTTCAACTTGCTTAAATAAAGTTTATGGTATATCATTGTATCTATATCACTGAATTTTCTAGTGGGTACAAAACTCCTTCCTTAGAAAGTAAGTCAGCTAGAATTTCATTAATACACGAAGTGGAGTAATTATACACTGAAAAATCTTTCTGGTGGTTAAGAGCCACTGTGTAAGTGTTTGTTCCCTGTTCAAAATCCATAGTTACTTGAATACATTAATTAGTACAAAAGTCATCAACATTAGCATTGTCGGCAGAAAGGCCCACCGAAAGAGCTAAGCCCTCCAGTTTCTGTTCTTTTGCCTGGCTCCCTGAAAACCCTGGGGTTGAAACCCTGCTTGGGGTTGCTGGCTATTGTAGTGACACTTGTTTGATTCTGTCATTCCTCCTGAGTTCTGGATATTCTTTATCATAATTTAAGGTTACATGATCAGATTCTTCGAACCTACATTCATTATTGTCCATTACTTCCAGAGGATATGGTGGATGATTTCTACTTTCCGCACGTGGATCTTTAAACTTTCTATAAGAACCAGGAGGTTTTGGGTAGGCTGTACCATTAGCGTAGTCTTCAAATCTCATGCTGTTATATTCATGGTCATCATGAATAGCTGCATCCAAAGTTGCAAGGTCTTTAAATAAAAATTCTAGTTCACTATTATTGTGCTTAATAAGGAGCTCTAGTAATTCAAGCCCACATTTGTCAAAAAGGTAAACTAAGTCACAGTACACAGAGTCATGCTACAAGCCTGTAGGAAAATGCCAGACTCTTAAACCTTTGGGAACCACTTTAAGCCTTCTGCATTCCTTTAGGTAGGCATTTTCCAATTGTAGTTTCTTGCAGCGTGATAACTTAAGGTCAAAATCAGTGAGCTTACCTTCCAAAGAAGGAGCTTTGTGTACGGTGCTTCTGTTGAGTGAAACTCTGTTCTGTAACCACTCCTCAAGCTGAGGAATATTTTTGTTAAAGGCTTGTTTATGTCTGTTCACTCTTACTGAGTTCTGAAAGCTCCTGTTTTCAGATACTCTTGCTTCCGACATGTGCAAACAAGTTGTACCCTCCTGTCCCAGCTCTGCGTCTTGAAGTAAGCCGGAATCAAGACATGGGGGGTATTGTTGAAATTCGTTGGTTGCTCGCTAGCCTCCCTATGCGAGTTCAAATGCTCAAGAACATTAGTGCTCCTGTTGAGTCCCACATGTCGGTACAAACAGTCCATCCATTGAGTTAGTTGCAAAATTGGAGCCGTAAGATGACCGGTGTCCATTTCAGTTCCTTCTTGCCCTTGGTCAACAGTTGGTGTGCCAGGGAACTCCATGCTGCCAGAAGCCATGAAACAAACTGAAGAAATGAAAAAAAAGCCAAACCAAATAAAATAAAGAAAAATACTGGCAGGCAGTGATGACCACGAATATAACAGCATGAAATTTGAACACTATAGGATTTATACAAGTATAGACCAGCATTTTAACCTTGTCTGATGAAGTTAACACAGGTTTAACAAAAGCGCACACACATTTATTTATTTATGTTTTTATCCAACATTAAATTCTTGTTTTTAATACTATACTGGTGTCCAGTGCATTTTGGGACTCTGCCTGCCATTATTTTTCTTTATTTTATTTGGTTTGTTTGGCCTTTTTTAATTTCTTTTGAATGCAAAGAAATACATAGTCATTCTCTTTGGTAAAAACAATGTCCCTTAACACTATCAAATTAACAATACCCTATGTACCTACAAAGTGGTAAGAGATCTGGGATCACAAGTTGATTGCGACCTTAACGTTGACCACCATGGCTCTACATGAGTAGCAAAGGAGGTTATAACCCCTCTGTACTCGTCACTAATCAGGACCATAATGGAGTACAACACCCACTTCAGCACATACAGTACAAAGCACCTGCAGCAATTGGAGAGACCTCAGAAGTTTCTAACTAAGAAGATCAAGGGACACCAGCATATGCCTTACACAGACCAACTAAAGTCCCTGTCACTATACTCTGTATCGTATAGACTTCTTAGCGGAGACATATGTGTGTCTTACAGAGCAATTTCTGACCCAAAACTAATGAATTTCAGTCAAACAGGACTAGAGCTACGCGTTCTAGGAACCTAAATACAGTCTGCAATTTGAATAGGGCATGTTGGAGGAACGGATTTGTATCCCAGTGACTGCTGCATCTTTGGAACAGGCTGCCAAGTCATGTGAAACAGAGCACCTCTATGACACTGTTGACAAGGAACCTGGACGAGTTGATGGGGCACTGTAAATTCTTAGCAGGGATAGCGCCCACAGTCCTCCTGGACATTGGGAGTGATTACTAAATACAATCCTGGGTATTGACTAGAGTATTTATGGTATTACATTGGGATAAATCGTCTAGGCTTGAAATGACCAGGTCGATAGCCTAGTAACCGCCTATGATCCTAAAACTAAAGCATTAGACTGTCAGTTGCATTATGAAATTTTGTTGCCTTTCTGTAAGTAGCGTTTGAAAATTACTTTGCACATGTTTTCAATCTCCTAGATTGGTAGCTTTATCTAGCAGCACTTTTTTATTCTTTAACAGAAAAAAAAGGGTAGAGCCACATCTTGTACTGAATCACGCAACTGATCATTTACAACTTTGTTTATTATGTCTGTATCATAATGAAGCATAGGAACATTTTTGCAGTACGTTTCATGTACAGAGTAAGTACCAAATACTCTGCTAATGTCATTATTCCTGCTAGTAAGTGGAAAAGTTACTGTTAAGAGTTCGTTCTATTGCCAAATGAAGATCTCTATTAGCAATAAGGCAGTTAATTTCACTGTGGTTTCATGTTTATGTTAACATAAATCAAAATGATGCTAGGAGTGTGATAGGGCTGCCTAGTCCTTGAGCCTTTCTGAGAAGTATTGTGATCGTCATGCAGCAATACAAGTTTAAATTTTTATTTCTTATGCTGAAACTTATTTTTCACAAACTGCAATTATGCTAATATTTAAGCATTTTGTTAATGAAGTTAGTAGGGTACAAAGTAATATTTGGCTATATAAGCTAGATGAGTGACATAGATGTTTAAAAAGAATATCTGAAAGGATTGTAGAAGACATCCCTCCAGTGGCTGAGTCTTATCCCTGCTGCAGAGATAAAGGTGGAGATTACTGATAAGATATTCCCATCTGGAGAGAAGAACCTCCACTACCATACCAGATAGAACAGGGCAGAACATAGGTTTATAAAGGGACAAAGAAGCTTGTTTATGAAAGTTATAGAGAACCAAAAACAGGTTATAAAAAATACTGTACTGATAATTCTTAATATCTTACATGCAAACTAGCATTTTTATCTTTCAGGATGAGCTTATATTAGGGATAAGTTGTAACCATTTTAAAGTAAGAAAAATCGCTTGAAAAAATCAGTAGTGAATATGTGGCCTTGGTTTAAAACTCCCTGGGTGGTAGGTAAACATTTTTCAAAACACATTTTTTTTCTAGTCTGAATCTTATTAGAAATGTGGTTATACCATTTTAAATAATTAGTACAGTAAAATCAGAGTGTGGAGGAAATGCTGCTGTTCCATTGGTATAGCCTAGGACATTTTTTTTAATCTGACTCCTCTGGTTACAGACTAATCCTGAAGTTGCATTTTGTAGCTAGTTTATGGACTGGTTAATCTGTTCAACTGAATGGTCGTCTAATGCACTACAGTGGTATGCAGCATTTAGCATTGTTACCTCAGGTAAGTCAGTTTATCCCGCGGTGGTGCAGTGGTAGTATTGTTGCCTCACAGCAAGAGGTTCTCCCGTTCGATTCTCGGCTGGAGTGCGGGGAGTGCCTTCTGTGTGGAGTCTGCATGTCCTCCCCACGGTTGGGTGGGCATTCGAAAGACATGCGTAAATGGGCGTGCCTTAGTTGAAGGTTGAACGTTGAACTGGCACCTCGGTGTTCGTGAAAATCTACTGCCAGTTAGCAGACCGGAGTTCCGCTGAGGCGACCCCTAACTAGGAAAAGCCTCAGGTAAGTCGGTTTGTTCCTGATTGGGTTGCCTTCTTTGTGAATGGTTTGTCCCCGTGGTTTGCTTTGACGTCTGCTATTTCTTCCCACATCTCAAAGGGCACACTGAGAGATAATTTGTGGATCCTTCAGCTTGCCTGCAAGTGTTTTCTTCTTGTGATGGGGTGGTGGTTTGCCTTATACCATTACTTCTGGGCTACATTCTGCTGCCTTCTGCAAAATAGATAATGGAGAATTAATGTTTTTCTTTCTAAAACTCTTCAGCCGTTGTTAGCAGGTAGCTGGATTTCCAAACTCATTTTTTCTATGAATTTGTAACCATCTTCATAACCATGTTACGTTGTTATCCATTCTCAAATCTTGCCACTCAAAAAAATACTTTTATATGTATATTTTCCCTGGTATCAGATAAACTTAAAGCTGGATGCACACCAGTATTAACTGGAACTAAAGATCTTTTGCTCATTCCATTAGTTTCTACCGCCAGATATCTTTGAAACAGACCTTGATTTATTAGCCTTTGCTGCTCTCTCCATGGTTCCTTTAAGTACAGGTTATCAAAAATCAGTTTATTAACCAGTTAATTTCATTAAGAAGTCTGCCATCCAGAATTTATCTCCGAAGGTCTATTTACCAGATTCTGAAATTCTCCAATAAACAAAGTTTACTGTTGAAGTTGAAGGTAAGGTTGAACGCCTACAAAATCCTGAATTCTTCAGTCTTCTGTCATCTATAATGTACTTCATTAAAAACTACCATATCCAGTCACACCAATGTAGATAGTGTCCACTTGCATCCCTGACATCCTGAGAATATGCACTGGCTACCTTTTAGTATGGCATGGGAAGTGGGATGAAGCAGCTGATTGACAGCTATCTTGTGCTGGGGATTGAGGATGAGGGAAAAATTCCAACTCCTGGGTGACCTCAGCTGAATCTGAGGTTTAACACAGGGTGGCAACATTGTTCACAACTTCATTAGTCACTTCCACAACTAGGATAATTGACTGACCACCAAAATGACTACTGCTAGGTTGTGTGTTCACTCTCCCCACCAGATACCTTACTACCTGGGCCTAACAGAGTACCACTGAAGTCCACTTCCTGAGGACTCGGGGCAAAGCAAGGAGAAGGTTCATGACTGGGGTACCTGAAAAGGAGCATTTGCGGGATTCTGAGACAGCCAAGTGCAGAAGCCAGGGGAAACAGCCTGAGACTTTTTGGAAAAATATTAATGAAGCATGGCTTGGCTTTGCAGTTAAAGGTATTTTATTGCCTGCCTTACATCAAAATGGATGAAAATAATCATGTTACTTGTTGAAACTGTTAGCCATTAAAAATACACACACAGACACTCAGAAAATTGTGAAATGCATGCATATTTCAGTGCCTTTTTTCAGGGGGGGGGGGCTTTGCCATTACAGCCCCAATGTGGGGGGCTGCACTCCCACACTCCTGCTACTTGTGTATACTAACTTCAACATTGCTGTAGCTCAGAGAAATGAGACTACTACAAGATACTGCAGTTTCAAAGTTAGTATATTTACCAACTAATCACATTTAGGTTTTGCGGTTCCAAAGATTGAACTTAATGTGTTCAGACTTAAGCGGCCACCCTTGACAGCCCACTAGCTTAGTTTTCAGAAGAAAAAACAATGCAGAAAAGTGCAGTATATGCCAAACCAAGAAAAAAATATATACGCGCAGGTATTTAATTTGTTAAATGCTTTTGTCTTAAACTAAGACTTCAGCAGAACATATAACCACAAGAATCTCACCTAAATTAAATACATTAATACATCACATTATAACTTGCACAAGTATTCCATTAAAGTAAAACCAAAATAAAAAAGTCCCTTAGATTGAGTATTAAACGAAATATTAAAAACATATGTAAATTAATATTGTAATTTCATCCGTGTTGTAAACTGTTATATTTTAAAACATAGTGGATGTGACTTTTGTTTAACAGAGTTCCTGTTACTTCCTCAAAGAGGTGTTCTTTCGAACGCCTCTACTTCGAACTTGAAATTGCAAAATTTGAAAACATTGAACATCCACATAAGCGATTTCTTTCCCTGGGAAAGAAATTGCTTAGCCATCCTTGTCAGTTTGTCATTTTCCCCTCTGTAGTGCGATCTTGGAGTTGGTATATTTAGTTAGGAGGGCGAAGCCCCCCACTTTGTAGTGTTTGTGGTTATTTGTTGGTGTTTGTAGGGAAATAAATCACTTATGTGAAGGTTCGATATTTTGAAAGTTTGTGGTTTTAGGGTCGATGAAGAGGCATTTGATGGAACGTCTCTTCGAGGAAATAATGTAGATCTGTTTAACCATGGGGCTCCATCAGCATGGAGCCTCAATTGCCTACTAAATTCTCTAACCTCTAGCCGTTCCTTCTAAGAACTACCTCTAAGTTTAACATTCACTTTCTCAAGAACATTAAAAACAAATTTATGCACATTAAACTCTCTTACATGTTTAGCCAAGGCATTTTTAACTTTGTTTTTATTTATATCATTTATATGCTGGTAAAGTCTCTTCAAAGAATGTTCCATTTTTCCTAACATAGAAAGTATCACAATTTTTACAGTTAGCCAGGTGCACTACTACTCTAGTATTACATTTAAAATACTAACCATAATTGTTCGGAACTGTTTGGTTCCTTTTATCTGAAGTAATTTTTAACATTGATCTAGTGGCTCCACTGTCTACTAAAATGAGATTTTCTTTGAATTTATTTCCATCTTAACGTACGGTCCATTTTGATCTATTGGCAGTAGAGCATTAAGATTTACTTCTATGTTATTTCCTTGACCTAGTCAGTATGGGGCTTCCTGACTCCTTCCAATATGAGAAGGTGGTGGGGGATAAAACTGCATTATTATAATTTGGTTGCCATTCAGTCCAAGTATCTTGGACTCTCTACATTTGTCTGTGTGGGTATTCTGCTCTCCAATGTCCTGCCTCTCCACAATTGAAGCAAGATGTGTTAGATGAAGCCGGAGGGGCACTGCCAGCTCGTTGCCAACCACTTGCACCTTGTTCCTCTCGTCCAGCACTTTTACTAAATCCACAAGCAATTCCTGTACCCCTTCCCCTGCTTCTGCCTCAACCCCTTGGGTTTTCCAGCTGCCTGATTTGTAAAGTTAACAGCTTATCCTCAGTATCCTTTCTCCATTTTTCCTGATATTCTGTACAGTGATTTGCAGCATTTAAGACTTTTTAAGTCCTTCCCTTGCCAGTCTATAAGCACTTGCTTTATTTGATTTTGTACAAGGGCTTGCAGACCCTACACAAAAGCTGCTACAATAGCTGGCTTAGTTTGCTCTTCTGGGTCTGGTATTCCTAAATATCTAGCAAATACTGTTTTAAGGTGACTCATATAGTCTGAAGGGGCTTCCCCTTTATTTTGTTTGCTTGCCTGTATTTTAGACCAGTCAGTCCTAACTTGACACGTCTGTAATTTTGTTGAACAATGCTATCCGTTTATCTGTTAATGCATTCCCTGTGAGAGTAAAATCTGTTCTCAGCCTTCTCCTGTAACTGCTTCCTTATTTCATCTGAAGTAACTATCCTAAGCAGCTGATTTAAATCTGTCAAAGTGGGGTTGTAACATTCTGTTATAGTTTTAATTCGTTTCTAAATTTTAATGGATCGTCCTTAATATTTGGAAAACTTTTAGACATAGTATGCAAATCAGCAGGGGTCCAGGGATGATGAACAAGTTCTCTGTTATTACCCCCTAAAATTTCCCTGAGAGGCCCCAAAGATCCACCCCAGAGGTTATGATCTCCTGTTGTACCCTTTCATGTTGAGCGTGTATGATGAGATACAGGAGTATCAAATACTAATGGCCCTTTTGGGGAAGTATAAGCTATCTGAGAAGGATAGGAAGAAGACCCCCCCCCCCCCACTGCAGATGCCTGTTCATAAGATGAAGATTGAACAGGGTTACTAGTCTGAGATGTACCAGTATCATGCAGACTGGGTGTCTAATGGACAGTGGACTGAAAGGTAGGGGTCTGAGAAACAACAGCATCTTGTACAGGAAGTACCCATACCTGCGCATATGAGGGTGGGGATGCAGTAACTACTGGAGGATTATCATCCTCTTCAGAAGTTTCTGCTTTTTGGTCATCCTCAGTTTGTTCCAGACCTGCTAAGATAGGATAAAGGGATCCCTTTTTACTGGTTTGTACTGCCTTTTTAACCCCTCTTACCTGTTGCAACAATTTTATTAGCATCCAGCAACCCTGTTAATGCTGACTCTCTCCCTTTTAAGTGCTTCACTGTATGACTAATAAAATCCTGTCATTTGCTCCCAATTTACTTTGCTTTTCTTTTCTTCCAAAATACCTTTCAATGTCATCACTTTAGTTTTATCATAAGTTCCAGTACCCCACTAGAACAATTCTTAGTAAGATGAAACCAGTCATGCAAATACTTACAACTTTCTTTCCCATAGTTAAAATACATAAAATATGCAGGTGTTCCCTTTTCAGGGATTTGTTCTTGCGTGCATATCTTTGCTCCCATTTTTCTTAATTTATAAATAAATAAAATAAAAAAAATGTTAGGCTTACCTTACAAATCTTGGATCCTGACAGTTCCGAGGACGGAAAATAGCTGTAGTATTCTGCACACCATACAGGGAGGGAAATCTGTTGGTGTGCAACAACAGAGGAGAGGTTTTGATCAGCCTTTTTCCCACAGCACCCCCTTGCTTTCATCCCAGCACGAGCTCAAAAGTTACAGCTCCAGCATTGCGATCGGGATAACGTGATGGATAGGTACTATGCCCAGAACTGACCACTCTTTGGGACCCTCTGAGGGTACTTCCACACAATCACACTTGCGTCCCAGAGTTCTATGGGCTGATGAATTTATTTTAACAATGCATATTTCTACGTCCCATCATGCTGTAAGCTCATGAACTTGTTTTTAACAGTTTATAGTCTCTGTCCCACTCATGCTGTAAGCTCATGAACTTGTTTCAACTTTATCTTTTTTTCTTTTTTTTTCTGTCTTTCATTCATACATTGACAGAGTAAAATGTCTCTCATACCTCTTCTTTTGATCCTGAGGATACCACCCTCGACATAAGGCGCCTCCCTGTATTAGTTTGTCCTTTACTGTATGTGCACTTGCATTTACTATTCTCATTTGCTGTGGGGTCCTCCTACTATTATTTGTATACCTTACAAACAACTCAATCAAAAAAAAGTGTCATTCACTTATTCTATATTTTGCTAAAATTGTCTAAAAGAGAAAAACACAAACCAGTTCTTTTCCCTTACAAAACAATTCCCTTGCCAAGGCTAGCATGTTTGCACACCCTGAATAGTTGCGCAACTGAGTCTCTGACTATTCCATACAAACAGTGTCGAATTCACAGAAAATCTGTGATGGGCCCTATTCCAGAACTGCCTTGCAGTAATACCTAGATCCAGAGAGCGGCACTAAAATGTTAAAGTAGAAAATAAATAACATTAAGAATTTACTTTATATGCCTTCAGTCAGGAACAACACTTCAGGATGTGCAAACAAATTTATATTTATAGCACTGGGAGACCATCTTCATAGCAGTTGCAAAGTCCGTCTCTCTGAACAGAGAAAAACTTCATCTTTTATACACTTTTTTATCAAATCAGCCATGCAGATTTTTACGTTTACAATAACTGTAGCAAATCAATGACTTTAAAAATGTTCTCATCCCTTGTGATTCTCGCCTTGGACTTCACATGAACACCTTCCTTGACATGACCCACCTGCTTCAAGGGGTCTTGTTTTTTGACGTTGGATGGTTCAAGCCTTTCCTAGCAACAACACTCCTAGCCTGGAGGAATCAGGATAACAAATTCCTTTTACAATAGTTCATGTGCCTCTAACATGGCTTTTTTCCTATAACACTTACCTTTCCTTGTTACATATTAAAAGAATGCAGTTAAAACACAGCAGTAACTTCAGCTTATCAAGCTGTATTTTTCCACAGCCCCGCATACAAATTATATTTCTTTTAACAATACTTCTTCTTTTAACAATCATATTATGGAATCATTAATAACCCGCACTGGTAGTGCTGCAGTAGCGTTGTCGCCTCACAGTAAGACGCTGTCCGGTTCGATTCTCAGCTAGAGCATCTTCTGCGTGGAGACATGCGTGAATGGGCGTACCTTCATTGAAGGTTGTGCGTCAGGGCTGGTAACTCAGCACACAAAAATCAACTACTAATCATTAGCGGATCGGAGTTCCGCTGTGGCGACCCCTAACCGGGAAAAGCTGAAAGACACAATTATGGAATCATTAATGAAACTGGAATTAATATACATTTTAATAAGCTGATCTTGTCCCATAACAGATTCCCTTCACAAGCTCAAAGTTTTAGAGCTTCGAGCTGCAAATGGTTGAGACCATAAGATCAACATTTTGAAACTTTGAATGTTTTGAATGGAGAGTACCGTACAGCGAGGAATGAGAAATTTACCATTTTCCTCACTGTAGTACGATCTCAGAGTTGATATATTTAGCAAGGGGTGTGAGGAGTGCAGGGGAGCTTTGTCCCCCTGCAAAAACGTAAAAAAAAAAAAATTTTTTAATTTATTTATTTATTTTTTCAATTTTGAAGTTTCAAAACTTTGATCTTATGGTCTCGACCATTTGCAGTTCAAGTTTTGGAACTTCGAGCTTTTAAGTAGATCCAGTTACATTATATTGGGAGGAAAAGTTTATTCTTAATTCCTTATTTGCTGGAACGTATATTGTTTTCTTGATGACATTTGCATATTTTGGACAAACACTATGGCAAAGCTTCAAAAATTTTTGGGTTATGTTAATACAACTATGGATTTTTTTTAAAATTGACACACAATGTTCAGGGATAGGATGCAATACTTAGATGTTGAAATTAGTAAGAATTTTGTGAATAAGAGATTTCTAGCTAATAAATGTCAAACTCACCTATTCCAATAATTTTTTTTAATACTTTAATAGCAGTCACCCAAGTGCCCAAAAAAGAGGGCTTATTAAGGGTAAAATGGTAAGGATGACACATATGATATGGGGGGGGGTGAGTATTTTTGATCAAAATGGAAAAACTGGAAGGAGTGCTCCAGGCAAGGGGTTATCTAAGTAAAATGATTAGTGAGTTATACAGTGAAGTATAGAAAAGGATTGCCCCCCCCCCCCCCGAGACAAATAAATGAATAGAGTTAATAGAACCAGTGAAGGAAATTTAGGTGGTCTTTACCAATATGCTTGGTTTCCTATAGGATCGGTAATGTTATCAAAAATTGTGACAACAGTTTATTCAGATGATTTGAAAGAAAAATTGTGTGTGAGATGTAGTTTTACATATAGAAGAGGAAGAAAAGAATTTTAAAGACTTACTGGAAGATACAAAGTCATTCAGTGTTGATATTCATTCTAGAGCAGATGGTACATTTGTTGGTCATGTGTAAAAAATGCTACTTTATGGTTAAAATTAACCAAATAATATTGAGGAATTATGGTGATTGACTTAAAGGGTTATTCATTGTAATACCAGAGCAGTAGTGTACTTGGCTAAAATTGTGATGCTTTCTATATCAGAAAACGGGAACGCTCTTTGAAAGAGAGAGTTTACGAACATATAAATGATGCAAGTAAAACTAAAGTTAAAAATTTTTGCCTAAATGTGTGGAGGAGTTTAATTTGCATCATTTTGTTTTTTTATGTTCTTGAGAAAGTGAATGTTAACCCTAGAGATGGTTTGTGGAAAGAATGGCTAGAGGTTAGAGAATTAAGTTGGCAATTGAGGCGCCATGCTGATGAACCCCCATGGCTAAACAAAGTCACATCCCTTAACTGTGTTTCATTTTATTAAAGGTGGTGGTTTCACTTTAATGGAATAATGGTACAAGTTATGTGATGTATTTAGTGTATTTAAGTGAAGTGAGTTTCTTGTGGTTATATGTTCTTTTTTTTTTTTTTCAAAACAATGGTTATATGTTCTGATGACATCTTAGTTTAAGACAAAAGTGCTTAATGAATTAAATATACCTGCAATTGTACTTTGAGTTGAGTATATATATATTTTTTTGCTTGATTGGTTCTCAGATTTTATGGCTCTGTACTGGACTGATCACATCATTTGTTTTTTTTTGTCTAACCATTTATAACTAAAAAAATATAAAGAGTTTTTACCAGTAGCTTTTCTTGCTACATTAAGGTTAATTTTGTATGTAGAAATCACTTACTATTTCAGCAAGTTTTAGTTCATAAATGGTGGTAGTTATTTTTTTGATTCCTTATGTTTGAAAATGTAACTCAAGAATCACAAACAATGAAACTGCTGATATTTGGGAGATGGGCAAGAAGAAACACAAATACAGGACAGCATTCTATTATTTCCGGCCACATTTATGCAAATATTTGGTAAAAAAACAAATGTTCAAGCAGGCGGTGTTAACTATTATGTGTAACAAACACTACTAGTGACACTGCCTTAAACTTTAATATCGACAGAAAACAGACTTATGTGGAGGCAAAAATCTAAGTGTTAATAAACTCTTATCTGTATTATATTAAAATTTAAATGCGAGTCTGGCATAGTTATGACTGTACAAAACCTATAGGCTAAAGGTTGGATGATGGCAAAAGAGAAGCCACTGTGGTACCAGTTGTCAGTAGTCATTTGTTCCCTACCGTTCACTCATAATGTGTTGTAGATGTTAACCACTATAGTGGAGGCTTTACAGGAAAGGGAATGCAATTTGTTCATTTATCTAACAACCAACGTCTAGTGGCCCATTTAATGGACTTGCTAGTAGTGGCCCTTTAATTTTGTCCAGGTTGTATGCCCAGTGGATCAACATACATTGAAAGAGGTCCTCCTTTGTTTGGGCATAAACTGTTGTGTACATTGTGAGAGTGCTGAACATTCTTCAGTGACAGTTTTTCTTGCATGCACAGAGGGCTCAGAAAATTAATCTTTGCAGCTGGTGAGGTCCAAGTTGTCACTATATGGGGTCCAATTTCAGTGGAAGCACTGATCTTCATATTTCTCTTGGGCTCTCAAAGAGGATACTGTCTTCACAGTGTTTGCATTCCTGTCAAAGAAGGTGTAACAGTGGGATTTAATCATCCCATTTTGGACTTTGTTGGATTTTGCAATTGTCACTGACACGAGTTCAGGATGACAGACAAGTTTCACTCCTTCGCTAATCCTTTTCATTTGAAGTGATAATTACTTTGGTTGTGGGAAAATGTTACTATCAAAGGCTACTACTTGGGGGAGTGAATAATGATCATTGCATATTTTTGTGCCATGGCCATTTAGTCATTGGTTCACGCCTTCATCAATCTTTATTGCTTGGATCCTGATTCCAGAAATCAGGCTTGTTTCAGCATTTCAGTAGTTCAAAACTCCGCATTCTGAGCCCTTAGCATTTCTTTAGCTCTGATTTCTTAGGAGGCTTGATTTTACCTTCTGGGAATCCTTCCACTTGGTGCTCACTGTAGAGGGTCTTTAAAGTCAGGTATAACAGACATGTACTCACTATATTATTTACTGTGGAAGAAAGCCTTCTGCACTGGGTAACTGTTAACCTCCACCATTCCCTTACATTTTGGCAACCTTTCCATCCATCATTGGGTGATGGATTTTTCTTTAAGTCAGGTTAATAAATGCTATATTCTTATTTGTGTGTGTACCCGTCAGCTTTTCTGGTCTCAGCACATGAAAGTCAATCTTAGGAGAGCAAAGGTCGACTGTGCCATCCTAGCCTTATGCTGAGTGGAGGTGTATGCATGGAACCCCTCAGTATGGAAACATGGAATTTGTTTTATGCTCTAGGTTGCTTCAGTCTGGGATTATTTTTCTGCAGTGGTGTTTCCTGTAAGTCCATCTGTCCGTAATATCATGATTTTCATAGAACTTGACCAAAGTTTAACACCTCTGGATTAGGGTCTTGCAACTCCCCTGCCACCTGGTGACAATTGTGTCCCAGGAGGAAGCGCAGTAGAACATGCCTGGGAACCACCATTGATTTTTGCAGGAGAAAAGCTTGGTCTGTTAAATGCTTGCTTCCCTATGCATGTGGGCTACAAAATCCAGGATGGACATCCATCGGCTTTTTGTGAGAGAAATCCGTTTCCTTCTTCAATGACCTCTCTTAATCCCTGCTCAACTTCGCCAACTGATGATTCCCAGTCTCTAGCACTTGGGAACAATCTCAGCATGCGCCCCTGTCCCTGCTCTTAAGAGGGGAGCAGACCATGCTTGGTTACTCCTTTCCTCCACCATTTACCTGTTCTAACAGGAGACAAGCTGCTAAACAAAGTTAGGTTGCCTGAGTCTCAATCAAGGCTTTATTCCTCTGCATTGTCTGAGCTATCTGACCCTTCAGTATGAGAGACTAAGAAATTTTATTATTCAGAGTTGGCAACAGAAGAGGAAATCCCAGCATTTATCCACTGCAGAGAACATTTTTGCAGATCAGCGATTAGGATAAGTGCATAAGTTATCTTTTGGAGTTTTATTTTCTCCTTTATTTTTATTTTTAGTTTTATTTTTAGTTTATTTTTTATATTTAATAGGGCAAACATGTCTGCCTTCAAGTGGCCTGGGAGCACCATCTAGCTAAATGACTTGCTCAGCTCTTAGTAAGCAGTTGGAGACTGAGTATAAATAATCCAGGACTGTAGGATGAAGCTTGTTAGCAGTTCATACTTTTACTCTTCTGTGCTAAACTGCCAGACACTTGTTGGTGTAGAACATCCTGCTGTGGGCTTAAGGGATTGAATGCTTGCTGTCACAGATTGAACCAGCTTCTGAGAACTTGAATTTTTCTAAGAACATTTGATCTGGCAAGTTAATATAGCTGCTGTTTTCCATACTACCTCAGTTAACATTTTGTGCACTGTATGCATGACTGAGATTGTGTTTACAAACCTGAAAATCTTTTATGTTGTCAAATACTTGTCATAGGGCAAGTCTGCCTGTTTAAGGCACAATATGTTAACTATGATAGTTCTCTTAAGTGTGCTGGTAAGTCCTAAGCAAAATGTAATGTTTTTTCACCTGTGTAACCACCTTCTTCTTCTTCTTTCGGCTTTTCCCGGTTAGGGGTCACCACAGCGGAACACCTGTCCGCTCATGATTGGCAGTGGAGTTGTACGGTGTCGAGTTGCCAGCCTGGCGCCCAACCTTTCACAGAAGGCACACACATGCAGTCACACCTAGGGCCAATTTAGAGTGTCCAATCCACCTACAAGCATGTCTTTGGGATGTGGGAGGAAACCGGAGCACCCGGAGGAAACCCATGCGACCACAGGGAGGACATGCAGACTCCGCACAGAAGGCAACCCAGCCAAGGATTGAACCAGGGAACCTCTTGCTGTGAGGTGATAACGCTAACCGCTGCATCACCGTGGCCGCCCTTTTTCACCTGTGTAACCACATGGTGAAATATGCATACATAAATGCAGACCAGTATATTTAGTGTTTTTAGTAAGGTATAGGTTCATAGATAGTTACTAGGCATGCAGTCCAGAAAATCATTGAGGAGCTGAGATAAATGTTTCTCTTGCCTTAGAGCACTGTCTGGTTAAGTAATTTGGTTAGAGACTCTCAGCAAGCAAGTGGAAGCTGAGGGAATTAAATTCTCGAATACAGAAAGCAGCTCATTAATTTAATCATATGATGATGTCAATTTTCATTCTTTCCTTAACTGTTGGGTTCGGATCTGGTCCTCGGATCCGACTCAGACATTACTTTAGCTTGTGGCCACCAAAAAGCTCTCAAACTCCTCCCTTGCCCATAATGCACCAACCCCTAATATACCCCAGATCGTTTGCCTCTTTTGCAAATAAGACGTGGTTGCCTTCAGCTCTCGAGCAGTTTAAAAAAAAAAGTCTTCTAAATGTAATTTAATTACTATATATATATATATATATATATATATATATATATATACACACACACACACACACACACACACACACACACACACACACACACACACACACTATCCTCCCTTTCTTATACTAAGTGTAATTGTCTTACAATTGTTGGTACTTATTGTTTTCCTTTTCTTCTACATATTTTTATGTACTTTTAGTACTGTTGTTGGGGTTGCTTTTCTTTCCCTTCATATCTAAAAAAAGTGATTTTCTTCTATTTTTCTATAAATATACATTCTTCAGAATGCCAGAAAAAGGCCCTTTAGGTTTTAAAAAATGTCAAAAGAGTGGGCATAAGTTGCCGTTATCAAACACGCATTCTTCATGCATATAAGTTTTGGGCCCAGATCATGACAAATTTGATTGCCAGATATATCAGAAATTTAATCCAAGGGCAATCACTGATCGAAATTAGTTAATATTAGAAGGGTCACTCCCCACATCTTTTTTGAAGTCAGTGCTGGAGCTCAACCCTCCAAATCTTAATCTAAGGAGAATTGTTCCAAATCTAAGCCATCAGGTTTGTCAACTCCTTCATCCTTGGAGCTGCCTAAGAAGAAGCACAAATCAGATTCAAAGATGACTACTACAGTTTCAGTCCCAGAGAAGATATTCTCTTCGGAGACGAGAGCTTTGGGTCCGACAGCCATACCTCGGACTAGGTTCTCTCCTACATTTTGACCTAGTACCTTCCAGAGTTCCCTGTCCTTTTCTGGAACTCCATTCCAACTACTCATCCTTGGCTTCATCTCGATCTTTCAGCAGTCTAACTGAAGCTGATGTGGACAAGATGATGCAATATCTCTTTGCACAGATTCAGAAGGGAGTTCTTTTGGCTCCTACCCCTTAAGGTCAGCAAGCCGATCCTTCTACCATTCCACCTTGTACAGCTCCTTTTCTGATGTGACTGGTCATTTCAGAGCCCCTGGGTTTGAGCCTTCTAGGTTCATCTGGTTCTGATCTGAAGCGCCCCTGTCAGATCTGAGGTGTTGGAGTTGACTGTGACATTTTTGGAGCTGTCTCTGCTCCTCGGAACCGCAACATTGGACAGGTGAGTTCCGACTCCCACCTCTGGTAGATTGCCCTTGGTCCAGAGGGAGTCAGTGGTCAAAAGCCTGGCGTCTTAGCTCCATTGTCTTTTTTTCTGTCTGGAGCATTTAGCCTTTGAGGTAGTGAAGAGAGTATTTTCTGCTCTGGCAGGATGGATGGATCCTACCCCCTTGGATCTTCCCTCTGGATCCCAGCTGTCTCTGCATCTTGAGCCACATCATTCTACCCCACAGGGACAGAGACAGCAGGGGTTTGCAATCTCTTCTGATACTTCACCAGATCATCCCATCAAGGAAGTTCCTAGGAGGAGGAAGTGCAAGAGGAGACACTTGGACTTCCCTCAGGAGTCAGTCACCAAGGATGCTGATTTCAATGAAGGAGAAAGGTCCCCAAGATCACCTTCTGAAGGCGCTTCATTTGGAGACATTCTTGATACCCTTAAGCAGAGAGGTCTTCCGATAATCCTTCTCCAGAGGAATATGTATTCCTGGAAGCCTTTGGAGCTGGCCTGTCTACCTCCTTGTTTACACTGCCGCCTATGAGCTCACTGACTTCATCTCTAGGTGGACGTGGAAGGACCCTGACTGAGATGAGACAATCTCCAAGAGACCAGATCAGATTTTGACTCCACCCATAGGTAAGGAATTCTGGAGTAAGGGGGTGCCCGTAGAAGGTGTGGTCATGGTAGTGGCCAGTAAGAAGGAACTTACTAAGCAGAGCTCCTCTGTCCATCCCCCTAACAGGGAGTCTAGGGCATTGGACAGATTTGGGAAGCATGTTTATGCTTAAGCATCCTTTGCCCTTAGCTCTCTGAACTACCTGACACATTTTACAAGATTAGAAAGGGACTTGATTAAGGAACTGTCAAAATTCCTTTATGAGACCACTACTGCTGAGACTCAAACTTCTGTGGCTTGACATTTGGCAGCCATTCTTACATTTCTGATTTATTTGTGAGGTTGATCTCTCATGCAGCTGAAGGTACTTCAAGAGCTACGGCTTCAGGCATTTCCATTAGGAGGCATTCCTGGATGCACTTGTGATTTTGCGGAACCCTTCAAATTCTCGTTCATTAATGCACCTTTTGAAGGCAGTTCGCTGTTTAGCCCAAAAGTGAAGGACACATTCTCCAGGTGTGAAAAGGAAGGAAAAACCCTCTCTACTGTGGGCATATGTTTTTCAACCCCCTCAAAAAACCTTCTGTAGGAATCAATAAGGTAGTCAAAAGACATGGTTCAGAAAGTCCCAGGGTCCTTCCCAAGATCCACATGGAGGCAGTTCGCCCAGGGGCAGAGGGGAGAAATTGAATAGAAGACACCACCCACACAGCAGAGAGGGTCCGCAGAATCAAGGGTCTAGAGATTCTTTTTTTGATAGACCCTACTAGTGCTCCTGAAAGGAGGCCCGATTGTCACCCTGTGGAGGCAATTGGGGGTCATTTATCCCTGCACCAGAGAGCCTGGCTAGACATCACAAAAGACTTGTGGGTTGTTATTGTTTGTCTTTTGGCTTTTTCCCGGTAAGGGGTCGCCACAGTGGAACTCCGGTCCGCTAATGATTGGCAGTAAATTTTTACGAAACGCCGAGATGCCAGCTTGACGCCCAACCTTCAACAAAGGCATGCCCATTTACTCACCCATGTCTTTCGGATGCTACCCAACCATGGGGAGAACATGCAGACTCCACACAGAAGGCACTCCCATGCCACGCCGAGAACTGAACGGAAGAACCTCTTGCTGTGAGGTAACAATGCTACCGCTGTACCGCCGTGGAATCACAAGACTTGTGGGTGCAGAAGATTATTTCTAGAGGTTATATGATTCCCCTTTCTGTTCCACCTCCATCTGTATTGCAAAATTCTCGGTGTTCCACCCAATGAGATGAAAGTAGCAACACTAGACATACTAAAGCTGCTAGAAAAAGGAGTCATCCACGAAGTACCGCCAGATGAGATCGAGTCCGGAACTTACTCAAGATTCTTTTTAGTGACAAAACAGGGGATTGAAGACCAATTTTGGATCTCAGCAACTTGAACAAGTCAGTTCAACACACAGTTTCGGATAGTCGCAGTTCAGTCTGTTCTGCCCTTTTTGAGCAAGGTTAACTGGATGTTTTCTGTAGACTTTCAGGATGCATACTATCACAAAAATGAACAGACAACCCAGAAAGCATTTACGCTTCCAGCTGGGAACCAGTCAGTACCAGTTCAGAGCACTGCCCTTTGGCACACCCCAGCCCATAGGATGTTCACCAAATACATGGCAGTGGTAGCGGATCACATGAGACTACATGGATTCCAGCTATTTCCATACTTAGACGCCCGACCAAACATCTACTAAGAGAGAGAGGTCAGTTACTCCAGACTTGCTCTCATCTAGGGATAACCATAAGTTGCAAGAAGCCTTAGTTACAATTGACTCAAACAATGGAATTTGTAAGAGCGGTTTTCAACACGGTATCAGTGACAACTTCTCTTCCCCTTTCGAGTGAAAACTGTCAGATTCCGGGATCAGGAAAGTAATTTGCAGTACTAAGATTTCAGCCTGGTTGATTCTGCAAGCTTTGGGGTCAATGTCAGCAGCCATAATTGTAGTTCCTCTAGCTAGATTTCTTATGAGAATTCTTCAGTGGATGCTAGCAAAGTAGTGGTCAATTCTTTGTCAACATACGCCAGCACAAATAAGAATTACTCAAGCATGCAAGAAGATACCTTTGGTGGTGGAGTTGATCAGATCAGGTTCTGCAAGGCCATTTTTTTCATCTTCTCTCAGCCCAAGGCTATAGTGACCACAGACACTTCCCGAACTGGGGGGGGGGGACTTCCTGGAGAAAACAGTTAAAGGCACTTGGTCCCCCGAAGGGGCCACTATGCATATATGTGTCTTAGAGATGAGAGCAGTGCTCTTAGAGTTGCAGGCATTCCAAGACTCTTTCTTTTGTGACAGTTGTGGTGCAGACAGACAGCATGTCAGAGAACCAGGTTTTACCCCTTATGTCAAGAAGCCCACAGTGGGCATTCTCTTGCAACTGCTTTCGCAATGCTCATTCCGGGGAACTCCAGCATGATAGACAATATGAGAAGCTCCATTATACTACCTCAGAAGTGGTCTCTCAACAGAAAAATGACAGATGTGATTTCCTATCAATGGGGCCATCTTGCTGCAGTCATTTTGCATCTCCCGTAAACAAGTACAGCAGCTTCTTTGCCCTGATCCCTCCACCGGGGGAATCACCAAGAGATGTTCTTCACGATTGCCCCCCCAGTCTTCTCCACGCTACCCTCCAACCCCCCCTAATTCCCAAATTCCTGCAGCATGCTGCCCAGTTGAAGAGCAGCGTCATCCTCATTGCACCTTACCGGCCTTGACAGATTTGGTTCCCCTTCCTTTGGCCTCATCTGTTTTACCCACCTTGAATTCCAGATCCAGTTCCAGAACTCCTGTCTCATCCAACAGACATGACTCATCCAGATATCTCAAACCTCAAGCCAACAACGTGATTTCTCTAATTCCTTTAATAGCCAGACAACCAATGCTCTCTTCCCCTGTCCGTCACGTACTTTCATCTTCCCATAAGGCTTCTACAAAAACTTTACAGATGTTAATGGAAAAGGTTCATTATTTGGACACAACAGAAACACATTGACCTCTTCTCAGCTCCTGTACTGAACGTTCTAGAATTTTTGGCAACAGTTTTTAATGAGGGAGCGAGCTGCTCAACAATTAGAGTTCAGTTAGCAGAAATCTCTAATTTTCATATTGGATTTCAGGATTGTTCATTGGGCCACCTGTAAGTTTTGTAAAGCCTTTTTGAGAGCCACCCTCCTGCTGAGTCCTCCGTGTAAAGATCCTGCTCCACCATGAGATTTAAATTTGGTACTGCAGGCCTTAATTCATTCCCCCTTTGAACCAGCAGCTAAATGTGATCTTAAATTCCTGACCTGGAAAACTATCTTTCTGGTAGCATTTACCTCTGCAAGAAGAATTTCAAGGATTGTCCTCTAAACCTCCCTGCTTGATTTTTCATAAGGGTATAACATTACGCACTGATGCTTTTTTCCTTTCTAAGGTGGTGTCAGGATCCAGTATTAAGTAGTCCATTAATCTGCCTGTCGTATTTCCTAAATTTTCAAACAAATGGGAATATATGTTACATTTATTGGATGTTCACAGACAATTGTTTTTACATAGAACGGAAGATATTAGAAAGACAGATCAATTATTTGTGTCCTTTGCAGATTCCAAATTGGGAAAATCAGTTGCACAGGTAACTTTAGCCAGAAGGCGGACAGATTGCATATAATTTATCTACAGCAAATTGGGTTACCCTTATTAAAACCTGTAAGAACCCATTCAGCTAGATCTCTGGCAACGTCTTCAGCGCTCCTCAATACGACTTCTGTGGACAACATATGTGAAGCTACAACTTGGGCAAATCCTCATACCTTTATTACTCAGTACAAACTAGGTTTGGTTTTGAGGGGAAGGGGCAGTCTTGTTCAACTGTTCTCTGGAATATCATTTTGTAGAGTCCACCCAGGAATTTAGGTAGCTGGGGATTCTTTCCCAACAGTTGAGGATAGAATGAAAATTGACACCATCAGATAAAGTTATGTACTTGTCATAACATTCCATCTGTGTTGTCCATTTTCATTCTTCCTCCGCTCCCTTTCTACCAATCCCCAACCCTTTTCACAATTGATTTCTGGAAGAATGAGAGATAAGGACACCACTGTCCTTCAAGTTGAGTTGCAGATATGGCTTATTGTGTTAGGAATTTTATAGTAGTTCATCCTACTTTGTCAAGCAGCAAACAAGATCTGAGGTATGTTAGGGATTTGTGCATTATGGGTAAGGGAGGAGCTCAAGAGCTTTTTGGTGGCCACAAGCTTAAGTAATGTCTGAGTCGGATCTGAAAGAAAATGGACAACACAGATGGAACTTTATGGTAAGTACATAACTTTTATTGTGCTGCCAGACTATAGAGGTGTAAATATTTCATTATGTATCAGTGATTTTTTTTAGAGGAAATATGTTCACATATTTTAAATATCATTTTAGATGCCACCTGCTGCATCAGCCCCAGTTGCCCCACCACCAGCCCAAGAAGAACCCAGCTCTCCCATTAGTCTTGTACTAAGGTTAAGGTAAGCATTTACACCGATTTTAGACCCTTTTTAACTGGAGTTTTCTTTAATTATGGATTTGTTTCCTCCACACTTTGAGCACTGTTTAGAACTAGGAGCACTTAGGAAATCTGCTTAGTCTGAGAGTTTTCCTCCATTTTGCACCAATATTTTCCTCCACTTTGCACCAATATTAATGTTTCTGTTTTTGTCTCATTAAATCAGGCACTTTTTTATTTGATAAGTCTAACAAAAAATGTGCATTTAAATCAATTTGTAAATAAATGAATTTAGTAGTCATCCTGAGTGTATATCTGTAAATAAGTAAATTTGTGGCAGTTCAGTCATAAAAAATAAAATAGGCTTTGTTTTGTTGGGATGGGACTGATTATTTTCTTCAGGATGGATCTTCTCTCACCACCAATCAGATTTCTCTCGCTTCCTTGGATCCTGTACCTATTCCTCCAGTGGGTCTGAGCTCTGATCCCATTAGTGCCATTCCACAGGGACAGCCAGTATCAACTAGGGTCCGGACAGTTTCCATACAGGAAATTCTCCTCTCTTTGAATACCTTCCTAAAGCATAACACTGAGGAGATTCCTCACAAGAGAATGTGCAAAAAGAGGCACATAAATTCCCCTGTAGAATCTCTCTGAGAATACTGACTTTAAGTAAGGGAAAGAGTCCCCCAGATCTCCACCAGATGATGTCTCTGTTGGAGATATCCTAGAGATACTTAAGCAAAAGGGTGGATGTTCTTCAGATACCCCCTGCCCAGATGAGTCAGAATTTCTGGATACTTTGTTTTGGCCCATCTATGTCTTTGTTGACTCTCCAGGCTGATGAGCTTATCGATCTAGTCTCTTACCGGACATGGAAGGAACCAGATTCTGTTGAACCAATTCCCTGATGCTCAGATAAAATTTTGGCACTGCCAAAAGACAAACCCCAGTGGTGCAGAGAGCCCCTGTTGATGCTATGGTTGTGGCAGCAGCCGCAAAAAAGGAGCTTGCCGAACAAAGCTCCTCTGTCCATCTCTGTAATGGAGAGTCGAGGGCATTGGACAGCTTTGGGAAGCATGTATTTGCTTCAGCGGCCTTTGCTTTGAGGTCCCTGAATTGTTTAGCAGACTTTAAGAAGGCTACAGAGGGATTTGACTAAGGAACTCTCCAAATCCCTCTGAGTCCATGTCTGTGGAGGACTGTAAGAGATCATCTTCAAAACTGGCCACTGTATCCATTTTCAATGCATCCATGAAGTTAATATCCCATACTGCAGAGGGTACTTCACGGGCTGCTGGTTCAGGCAATACTTTTAGTGGACCGTGCCTGGATTCAAGTCTTCTTTCATCAGTGCTGCTTTTGAGTCTTCTTTCATCAGTGTTGCTTTTGATGGAATCTCCTTGTTTGGTCCTTATGTGAAAGAGACATTTTCCCACAGTAAACAGGAAGGAACTACCCAGTCTGCTGTAGGGATTTGCTTTTCTCCCGCTCAACCATCTTTTTCCTGGAATCAGAGGGGACAAGAAAATGTGGTTCCATAAATTCCAGGGATCTTTCCAGGATTCTCATGGGGACAACTCTTCAGGGTGCAGTTGGGGGGGGGGTCCTTGTCCTTTCACCCAGAGACTTGGGTTCCTGCAACAAAAGATTCTTGGGTGCTAAGAATTATATGCAGAGGTTATTTCATGCAATTTTTCCATATTCCCAGAACCAAAAGAACCAATTTGTGAAGAAATCAAAGTTCTGAATGTTAACAGTTCAGTCCATCCTGTCCTTTTTGCTCAAGAATGATTGGATTTGCATAATCGATCTTTAGGACATGTACTGTCATGTCAAGATGAACAGACTATCCCGGTGATATCTGGGCTTTTGGCTGGGGGCAGGCACTTTCACTTCAGAGCTCTGCCTTTTGATATTGCTGGAATTTAGAGTGTTTCCATATTTAGACAACTGTGTCCTTAACCTCCCCAACCAGGCATCTGTTAGAACAGTCCAGGGGCTATTTGCTCCAACTTTGTCAAAGATTAGGCACTTCAGTTAACATCTCAAGACAAAACCTCAACCAGTACAGAGCCTAGAGTTTATTGGTGCCCAATTGAATACAGTAAGTCAGAGTGCCACTCTTCCTAAATATTTTGTGGATACAGTCAAGTTCCAGGTACAGCAAATTCTTGTTCATCCTGCTTCTCTAGCCAGACTTGTTCTCCAGGCTCTAGCTTCAATGACAGCAGCCATAACCTTAGTTCCTATGGCACTTTACTATATGTGTGTTCTCCAGTAGAGTCTAGCTGTTCAGTGGTCTGTTCTGCAATATCCTCAGTCCTTCACAATCAAGCTCACTCGAGTATGCAAAAATCATCTTTGTTGGTGGATTCAAGTCGGACAAGATTTAACTGGGACGTCTTTTTATTCTGCCTCTTCTCATGGCCGCAGTGACCATGGATACCTCCCAATTGGGGTACTGGGGAGGATTTTCTTGAGACAGATGGTCCAAGGCATGTGGTTCCCCCAAGAGACCAATTCACACATTAATGTCGTAGATATGAGAGTGGTTCTATTACCATTGCAGGCCTTTCAAGATGTTCTCCTTCTAGGGAGAAATGTGATACAAACTGACAATGTCTGTGGTCTGATACATCAACAAATAAGGGAAACCCAATCTTAGCCCCCTTTGTAGAGAAGCAATGAAAGTGTGGCAGTGGGCTATCCCCTCTAACCTCCTCCTTATGGCAGTGCATATTCCAGAGAAATCCAACGTATTAGCTAACAAACCCAGCAGGTCCATTTTAATGCATCACGAGTGGTCCCTCAAGCAAGCATTGGTGGATGAAATTTTTTATTATTGGGGCCAACCATTCTGTAAATTCTCTGCATCTCCCCACAACAAGTACAGCAGATATTTTGCTGTAATTCCTTGTCTGGGGGGTCACTGAGAGATGGTTTAGTCCATGTTTGGCCCTTCAGTCTCTTTATGCCTCTTCCCCTTTGCCTCTGATTCCAGAATTCTTACAGAAAACATGTCGGTTGAAAAACTCAGTTATCCTCATTGCCCCCTTCTGGCATTGCAAAATGTGATTCCCCTTTGGTCTCATCTTCGATATCTGCCATAGAAACTGGACCCCAGTCTAGACCTTCTCTCAAGGATAAAACATCCCAGTATTCCAGGCCTCAAACCCTCTGCATGGTTTCTCCAATTCCAGTAGTAGCTAGATAGCAGAGACTTTTTCTTCCCTGTTTCGACATATATGTTTATCTTCCTAGGAAGCTTCTACAAGGAAGATCTACAAAAGTAAATGGAAAAAATTTTCAATTTGGGCTCTTAAGAAGGAAATTGAGTATTTCACTGCCCCAGTTTCTTCAGTTCTAGAGTTCTTAACTTCTGTTTTTCATGAAGGTGCTAGTTTCTCCATAGTCAAAGTACAGTTAGCCATATTAAGTATTCATTCAGGAGAAAAAGCTTCCCCTTTAGCTTCTTACAAATCATGCAAGGCTGTTCTAAAAGGCATTTTCTTACTCAGTCCCCCAGTGAAAGATCTGTCTCCTCCTCGTGATTTGACAGTTGTGCTTCAGGGGTTGAAACAACCATTTGAACCTTCAACCAAAACTGAGTTAAAGTTTTTGTCTTGGAAGACAACATTTCTAGTAGCAATTACATCTACGAGAATAATTTCAGAACTGCAGGCTGTATCATCCAAATTCCCTTACATTGTTTTTCACAAAGACAGAGTTACCTTACAAACCAACCTGTCCTTGCCAAAAGTAGCCTCTGAATCGAATATTAATCAAACAATTCATTTGCCTATATTCTTCCCTAATTTTTCAAATAAGGGGGAGAGAGAGTACATGCTATTTCTTTTAGGTATACATAGACCACTATTGTTTTTATCTACACAGGCAAAGGATTTCAGGAAGTCGGAACTAGGGTTACCACCTGTCCCACTTTGCGAGGGACAATCCCTCTTTGGGCAGTTGTGTCCTGACCAAAAATATTAAAAATGGCAAATGTCCTGAGATTGTAGGACATAATTATGTCCCATATTTTATGTAATAGTTGCATAAAATAGTTATTTCTGTATCTAAATTACCTAAATGTTAAAAGAAACAGAATAAGCAACTAAACAGCTACAAGAATAAGCTTTTATTTAGGCAAAAAAGTAAAGTTCTATCCTTTGTACTGACCTTGGGTATGTGTCTGCCTGTAAAATCTGATGGGTGTCCCAAAAATGTCCCACTATGGCCATTTGAAAAGTTGGCAACCCTAGTCAGGACAACTGTGTTTCTTTCTTTCTTTCTCACAGAACAGACTGGGATCACCACTTTTTAAAGTTATCCCGGCAAAATGAATTACTGATTGCATTTCTTTTGTACCTACTCAGCAAGGCATTTCCCTGTCAAAGCCTCCTAATGCTCAAGTTTGCATTTCTTTTGTATATACTCATCAAGGCGTCTCCATGTCAAATCCTCCTAAGGCACAATCAACTAGATCCATAGCCGCCACTTTTGCCTTCTGGTCTAGAACTTTCACTGATGGCATTTGCACAACAACTACCTCGTCTAATGCTCATATCGTTATTACTCATTACAGACTAGATTGGATTTCTCGAATCAGAACTTGTTTTGGTTCGGCAGTTCTCTGGAGTATCCTTCCATGAGGGCCCCCCAAGATTCACTTAGCTGGGGGCTCTGTCCCATCCATTAAGTGAAAATGACAGCATCAGATATTAGTTATGTAGTCACTATAACTATGCATCTGTGTTGTCCATTTTCAGTCTTCCTGAACTCCCCACCCTTCTTTCCCTTTCCTGTCATCTTCTGGAGTGATCTTATAGATATTTTAGAACCTCTTGTTCCAGGTTTGAGTCCTAGCTTTACTATTATTTCCTTCTTCCTACTCTCTCTTGTCTCTCTTAGGCTCTATAAGGCAGTAAACTTGATCTGAGGTAATTTAGACTGACTGGGGCATTGTGGTTAGAGAGAAGAGCTCGAGAGTTGGATCCGTAATTCTGGTATGCATCTGATTCGGATCTGCAAACCTGTACATTGAAGAAGTATGAAAATGGACAACACAAATCATAGTGATGGTGAGTGCATAACTGTAATTTGTTAAATTCATCTTGCACAGCTGTACTTAATTCTGTCATGTCAGCTTTTTTTCCCTTGTTCAGGGGAATACATCCTCTCTTCTCTCTGAACAGGCATCATCGTGGATCTCATTAACAGAGACATTGGGAACCTCCAAACACTGGACCCTACCCAGTTCGGCTTTGTTAATGGCAGATCATGCCTCCTAAACCTGGTGGACTTCTTTGAGACTGTTACCAAGGCTATAAACGAGGGAAAGGTGGTCCACACAGCCTACCCACACCTCACAAAGGCCTTTGACACCATTCCCCACTCGGGTATTATAGACAAGCTCACCAGCCTGAACATAAACCCCCTACATAACGAGATGGGTTGCCATCTGGCTCATGGACAGAACCTACATGGTAAGAATTGTGGGAGCTAGGTCTGACTCTAAACCGGTTGTAAGTGGCGTTCCCCAGGGCTCAGTCCTAGGACCCCTCCTGTTCAGCATATACTTCTCAGAAGTACAGGCAAGCACAGGAGGACTATGGCTGACCAAGTTCGCAGACGACTGCAAACTAGGGGCTATAATTGACGCTCCGGCTGACACAGACATCTTCCAAAAGGGTCTGACTGAGGCAGATACCTGGTGTCAAAGCCATGGCCTCAAGCTAAATGCCAAAAAGTGCGTAGTCATCCCCTTCGGAAAAAACAAACTACCCAAAAACTACCACATAGGTGGTAGCCCCTAAATACGGAAGACGTAATAAGGGATCTGGGGACCCAAGTAGATAGTAACCTCTCCTTTGATAATCACATTGCCAAAGTGGTTAGAAAATCCTTCTGTGTGGCTCACCTAATCGCAAAAGGGTTTGCATCCAGATCGAAAGAGGTTAATTGACCCCTCTATGCATCACTCATCAGACCCATCATAGAGTACAATGCCCCATTTGGGATGTACCTTACAAGACACCGGCAACAACTGGAAAGACCACAGAAGTACCTCACCAAGAGGTTCACTGGCCTCAAGCAGATGCCCTATGCAGCTCGACTAAAGAAACTCCAGCTGTACTCTGTTGCATACCGCCTACTCAGAGGTGATCTCTGCCTGACATACAAGGTCATGTCCCACCCAGAATTGATGGACATGCTACACCTAAAGAAAACCATATCCCCTCGAGCCACATGCTCCAGGGATCTAAACCTCACCACAATAATAAATAAGATGTGCTGGAGGGATAGATTCCTGTCCCAGAGACTTCCCATGCTCTGGAACAAGATTCCAATCTACATTAGGCAGAGCTCCTCACTAACCCTCTTTAAGAGAAACCTTGACGAGTGGATGGGAAACGGAACGTTTACCCCAGGGATCACTTTGGTGGCTCTGCTGGACAGAGGCACAGGGAACTAATCTTAGGGGTCAGTGAAAGCCAACACATTCCTGCTAGGCTTATAAATACCTTCGGGCAGATAGCCTAGTACCTACCTATAAACCTATGTAACACATTGCGCTGAGAGTATCCTAGCCTTTGAGCTTCTAATTATTTTTTTGCAGTTCACATACTTTTGATCTTGAATCTGATATTTATCATGGAACGATTCCTGTATTTTTCTCTCATAGCCGCAATCTTCAATCATACAGTAATGGCTTTTCTTATATGAAACCGCAATCAACAAATCTTAAGCCAAAGGTGTATTGTAACAGGACAATTAACAAATAAACTCCAGAAATATCCCTCTCACATAATGCAGTCAACCCATAGAAGTACTGACAATCAACATAAATAGACTTCTTACAGTGACTTTTTACCTGTCTACAAAGTCCGATCAGTGGCTAGTAATCTCATAGAAAAACTGCAACAAAGTAGGACCATGTTTCATTGTACATTAGAAACAAAACTGACCAAGCATTAAATGGTAACTGCTGTGTATTACTCTCACCCCATGGATGGACTCAAACTACAGTGTATTATCCTGATTTACTTTTCTGATGATTTCACAGTTTGTTGTAACTTGAAGCATTATATATGCTTGCTATAATTCTGAACTTTGCAATGTTAGCAACAGTTGTAACTGTTGGTGAATTAACTTGGTTGTTGGTTTGACTTGATTATTATGTCATTGTGCAATATCAGGATTGATAATGTGGCTATACTATCTATGCACTCTACAGTTAAATTTACCTCCTTTATAGAAATTGTGACTGATCTTTTTAGCAACTAGTTTGCCCCTGTCCAAGGCATGTTACATATGTATTTGTGCATATTTGTCAAACTCCTTTGTTTCTTCATTGCTCCAGCTTAAAAGTTGTGCTTGTTTGCCTGCTGTGGTTGTATTAATCACGTAAATTTGTAATGCTATTTATATGGATGGCGCAGTGGTTGTGTTGTATTCTCACAGCAAGCGGTTCTCCAGTTCGATTCTTGGCTGGGATGTCTTCTGTGTGGAGTCTGCATGTCCTCTATACATTCATGTGGGTTTCCTCTGGGTGCTCTAGTTTCCTCCCATATAACAAAAACATATGTCTGGAGCGTTTCTTCCCGGGCCTCCCCTGAAAATTGGCTTTGTTCCAAGTCGGACTTTCCTGGTAAACAAATGTTAAATAAAATAAAAATAAGTAAATATTCCTTTTGATGTAATATCGAATGTTAATGTCAAGTTTCTTGGTGCCATTCATATTTTATGGTTTGTAATAAATATTAACATATTCTTTTGCTCCTGTGGCCTGTGTTGTGGCTGAAGAGTCCTTGTGCCCATCCACCTACCCTGTTAGCAAACCACAAATAAATATAGAACCTCGTCTGCTGCAGCTTGAGTAGTCAGTCAAGCCAGTGTGAGAATCCACATTAGTGTATATTTATACCAATTTATGCAAGGTAATAGATTCAGACATGCACTTGAGAGGCATTATAAGTCCTGGCAAATGTAAAAAAAAAATAACCTAGACTATCATATTTAGGTTACTGCTCAACTTCTCCATAGGTTATGATTGGTTGTTTAAATGTCATCTGACAGCCACTTACTAAACAGATCTGAAATATTGTTCCATAGCCCAGAAGACAAATCGCAGTCCCAAAAGTTCTGAACTGTAGATATTTGTGTCCCCGCATATTTGGCAAGCACAGGATGCAGAAAATCCACCCACCTTTACTCTAAGCTGGTGACCAATAGCCTTCCAACAAGAAAAGAATAGTCTTTTTTCATATAGCTGTAGGTATATTTTAGGCCCTCAACCCTATGAATAATTTCTTTTAAAACATTCTCAATCCCTTTTCCTGTAATATTTGCATCTCTCCCATGTCTTCTGGTGTGCTCATTTAGTGATCACTTAGTTAACTCTAAAATGGCTGCAGTGGTAAATTATATTCAGTAGCCTATCCCAAGCCTTTGCACATATTCTGAAAGAGAGGAAAAAAAGGGAGAGGCAGTACTGCTTTGAAACTTGGGGCATGACATAGCACAGCATATCACGACCAAAAATTAACAAACCAAGCTCAAAAACACAATACAGCAAACGTATTCAAATGTAGGTTGCCTCTTCAATCACCGACCAGCATATATTTAAAACAACTTTGTTGTGAGCGCTTTCGAAGAGATCTGTGTCCCAACTTCATCAGACAAAAGTTCAACCATTCCTCACACACCTTATATATCCCTTATTTCAAAGTTAATTGATCCATTATTCAGTTATTCATTCATCTAACAAAACAAGTAAAAAAATCCTTATCTAAAAGTAAGGCTGCAAAACTAAATGCTGTAAAAAACATTTTGCTATTTGTAAGCAATAAAATACATAAAAATACATTAATGTGATTAAATAGTGTGTAATTGCTTTAAAACTGAAGCAATTACACACTATTTAATCATATTAATGTATTTTTTATGTATTTTTTATGTATTTTAATGTATTTATTTATATAGAGCACATTTATGTATACTTATACTATATATATATATATATATATATATATATATATATATATATATATATATATATATATATATATGTTTTTTATTAACTTAATAAATTAATGTTTTACAAACTTTTCTATTCAAATGCTATACACAAGTTATTAAGATATATGTATAGAATTGGTAACAGGTTGTTTGCTTACAAATGGCAAATTTTTTTACAGCATTTAGTTTTGCAGCCTTACTTTTAGATAAGGATTTTTTTAGTCGTTTTGTTAGATGAATGAATAATTGAATAATGGATCGATTAACTTTGAAATAAGGGATATATAAGGTGTGTGAGGAATGGTTGAACTTTTGTCTGATGAAGTTGGGACACAGATCCCTTCGAAAGCGCTCACAATAAAGTTGTTTTAAATATATGCTGGTCGGTGATTGAAGAGGCAACCTACATTTGGATACGTTTGCTGTATTGTATATCACAGCATATCCTTAGATATTTCCAGTGCTTGGATTTGGAGAGATCCCACTTCAGACTGAGATATTGTAAGTATACAAAGACCCTGTTGCCATGACCCTTTTGAATTAAGCACCACGTGAAGACTATACCTCCTCAGTTTTAAAGCTGGACGACCAACCAAGTGAATTGCTGACCCCCTCCCTATTACCACATTAACCTTAATTACTTTATAAAGCCTGCATAATATTAGTCTCATTGGAGCAGTATCTTAAGATGTCCTTTGTGTTTCACTGTTGCAGTCATCACATTTGGGTTATCCCTGCCAGGGTAGCCCTTGGCCGACCAGAATACCAGAGGCTTAGTATTTCTGCGTCAGTTGCTGTCAGTTCAGGACTGATATCAGGTCGTCAGTAGTATAAGGTAAGGCAACCCAAGCCAATACATCAGTCTTTCTTGCCATGGAGCCGGAAGCAGTTTGCATGAGTTTCGGCCACTACCTGAGTTTCGTCTACTGATTTGAAGCTGAAGTCTTCTAAAGCTAAGCACACTGTTGAGGATCCTTTTTTCTTGCACTAACCAATGTCAGAAAAAGTTAACAGTTGTCTCGCCTGCGGAAAGCAAATACCACACCGAAACTTTCATTCTTCCTGCGTCACTTGTTTAGGCCCAGACCCCGACGTTCCCCACTGTTGCTTCTGTGCTTTATTCAATGCCAGAACTATCTGTCATCGGACCCTTATTGTATCTAGATATTTTTGCTTACAGTCCTCGAAGTCCGATATGGCTTCAGTAAGCCATCCGACAGCAGATCTTCTGAAAAAATGTAAAGATAAAGACAGACCACACAGGTCAAAACCTACTGACGATGCTTCCGTTAAGCTAGTCGTCGGTTCTCCAGTCCTTAGGAGGCGCTTTCGCAGCCCCTGATGCCCACTTCTGTGGATTTGCAGGCCGCAACCGAGACCCTTTCGGAGACCAGTCTGCCGCAAAACTCTTCTTCAACTAAGGATCCTGCGGTCGTCTCTACCTTCAATGGGTTCGGAGCCACTGAGCAGGCACCGGCTTCAGAGGAAAGTCCTTCACACTACCGATTCTCAACACAAACCGATGTCTTCTTTCACGACTACCATTCTTTCGAAAACTACCAAGTTTCTTATGCACAGAATATGAACCACACCCAAGAAACTGACAACCCAAGCTCAGCCACCTGCTTCCTTGCCTCAGTCTCAGATGCTTAAAATGGCAGAAGACCTAATCATGCTGATCAGGGGAAGCCAAGGTACCCCCTCCAAAAGGAAAAGAGATCTGCTCCCTGTAGTTTTGTCTCGAGTCAGATGACTCTGATGCATCTGAATATGAAGACATGCAACTCCTCTCTTCTTATGAGGATTCTGATGCAGAGGATTCCATCCCTTCCGCCTTTCCCCCAGAGGATTTTTCCTTTGGGGAAACCCTTTGTGCTTTAAGGGAGCATTTCCAATGGGAGAGTCATGACTACCCTCTGTCTAAAAAGATACTTAGGGAATTCTTAGATCTTCCACAGCACAGACCCTTGGCCATCCCCCCAGTCCTGGATGTTGTGGGGGATGTTTTCCCTTGAATCCATCTTGACTTCTGACACTCTCCCTCCTGCACCCATAAAACCAGACAGGTACTATAGAGTCCCTGACTCACACAAATTTCTTTATAAAAATCCTACTGCTTACCCTGAGGTAATTTCTCAAGGGCTTAAAGGAATTAAAGCAACCTCTGCTAAGAATCCCACCCCCTCAGGTAGGGATTCCCGAGCACTAGACAGATGGGGTAAAAAAGTATACACCTCGGCTACTCTTGCTATCAGGGCATTAATTTATCAGTTCCATATGCTAAAATTTCAGCAACATACCCTAGAACTGCTCAAATAAAAAAATGTCTTTCTTTCTTTCTTGTGCGGAATCTAGAGAGTTACAAGAGTTAATGCACTCTGCAAGTCAAGTAACCAAACACACCTTGCACTGTGGTTTTGACGCCCTAGAAGCTTTTTGCAGGGCAGCAGTCACCGGATTTGTCATTAGAAGGCATTCATGGCTTAAGGAACAGCCCTTGCCAGACCATGTCAAATCTAAACTGTTGGATGCCGCCTTGCACAAAGACAACTTATTTGGCACTAAGGCAGAAGAGATCTTAAAAAGATGGAAGAAAAACCATATCCATGCAGACAGTTAAGGATTTCTTACAGATCCAGCCACCCAGGTTCAGCAGGCATTGTCCCACCAAGCACTGGTCCTTTCCTGCTCTCACCAAGCCACTCCAGCCCAGACCCCGGGAAACCAGACCCCCCCCCCCCCAGACAGCAGCCACAGTGAATGCAGAGATCTAAGCAGTGGACTACCTCCACTTCAAAACCAGGGAGTTCTAAGCCACCCCCTTATTGGAAGAACTCACAGTGTCTCACCTCCCCCACCCTCTCCCTCTGCCCACCTTCACTTATCCCTAGGAGGAAAACTTTCTTTTCACGCAAATACCTGGGCCACCATTACCAACGACCACTGGGTTCTCAACATTGTGTCCAAGGGATACAAATTTTCTTTCCACACCCTTCCTTCCCCGGAAGGGTTCCCAGATCTACCACCAAACCAGTGGGCAGAGGCACAAAAGCAAGTCCTTTCCCAGCTCTCTATGAGTGCAGTAGAGCATGTTCCTGCAGAACAGAGAGGCAAAGGTTTCTACTCCAGACTTTTTCTGGTACCCAGAAAAGAGGGCACCTGGTGCCCCATCCTCGATATATCCATTCTAAACACCTTCCAGGTGATCCCAAAATTCAAAGCCACCCTAGAACTAAAAAGGGGCCTACCTCCATATTCCTATCGGAGAATCATGCAGGAAATATCTCAGTTTCAAGGCAGGATCTCAGCACTTTCAGTTCTCTGTGCTTCCCTTTGGCTTATCTACTGCTCCCAGAGTTTTCACAAAATGTCTGGCTCCAGCCATTGCCTTTTGCAGACAAAGGAATATCCAGATTTACCCATACTTAAACAACTGCCTAATTCAGGCAGACAGCCAGGAAAAGCTGCTCAAGCACCTGGCCTTTGTAAAGTCCCTAATAAGCTCCCCAGGGTACACAATCAATAAAAATAAATCCAAACAGGTGCCCACCCAAAGGATTATATTCTTGGAAATAAGCCTGGACACAGTATCCCAGATGGCATTCCTTACACCAGAAAAGCAAAATCTCCTGACAGCCTATTTCTCTCAACTAGCCACTAGACCCCAGCTATCTGCAAGGAAGATCCTGCAAGCTCTGGGGTTCATGGCATCTTGCATACTACTCATTCCATATGTCAGACTGTGTATGAGGAAACTTCAGTGGTACCTAAAAAGCCTTTGGTGTCAACACTGTCAAGACCTGGAGACTCTTATACCTGTAATTCCTTGCCTCAGAAAGGATTTCCTTTGGTGGGCAGCAGCATGTTCCCACAACAAGGGACTAACTTTCTCACCACCCAGACCCTCACCGCAGATGCATCAGACTATGCCTGGGGTTCACACCTGGATGGCAGGTGCATACAGGGCCAGTGGAGCCCACAGCAAATCCCTCTGCACATCAGTCAAAAAGAGATGATTGCTGTCCAGCACACTTTGATAGCTTTCAAGCCCCTTCTTTCCCCAGGGGCTCTCCTGACCAAAACAGACAACGCCACTGTAATGTGGTATATCAACAAGCAGGGAGGGACTCCCTCCTACCCTCTATGCACGCTGGCCATGATCCTTTGGCACACAGCCTCTGCCATGCAGCTTCACGTGTTAGCACAATTCCTACCAGGTTCTCTCAACTCTCTGGCAGACCAATTAAGTAGAAATCTTCTGGACCCACAAAAGTGGCAGCTCAACAGAAGAACCTTCACCCTAATAACTCAGAAATGGGGCACCCCAAAGGTTGACCTCTTTGCCTCCCCCACCAACCATCAGCTCCGCAAATTCTGCACCAGGGAGCATCACTGCATGGCTTGGAAAGTGGAAGCCCTCTCCTTCCCCTGGGTCAATCTATCGGTCTGTGTCTTTCCTCCACTACCTCTCATCCCCAGGGTACTGCTCAAAATAAAGAAGGAAAAAACAAGGACAATTATAGCTCCAGACTGGCCTCGCCAGCACTGGTACCCCTTGCTGCGCAGCCTGCCCCCACTGCCACCATGACATCTTCCTCAGACTCCAAACCTCCTGACCCACACGGAAGGGGAGTTCATGCATCCCCAATTGCAGACACTCAGTTTGGCAGCTTGGCTTATTCCCTAACCCCCCGCTCAATCCGCCAACCTCAGTAAACAGGTTCTAGATGTTATACATGAGGCCGGAAGCCCTAGCACTAGAAAGTCTTATGCTGACAAATGGAAAAGGTTCTGCACCTGGATTCAGGCTAAGGGAGCTAATACGACACAGCCCTCCCTCCCTCTCATCCTGGATTACTTAGTTGACCTACTACCCAGTGCTCTCTCTCTTTCTTGTATTAATATTCAGGTCTCTGCTATCTCTGCTCATTTTCCCACTGAGTAGCCCCTTTTCTCACACCCCTTGATCAAATAGTTCCTAAGAGGGGCTAGCAACTTGAGGTCGCCCAGAAGAGCACCAACCCCAGCTTGGGACCTTAACTTTGTGTTGGAAAAGCTCACCCTGCCCCCCATCGAACCAGCTTCTTCTGCAGAGTTAAAATTTCTCTCCTGGAAGACAGTTTTCCTTCTGGCCATCACTTCAGCCATAAGAGTCTCCGACCTGCAAACACCCATGGCTGTGGAACCCTTCATCATCTTCCATGCTGACAGGGTATCCCTCAGGACTAACCTATCCTTCATGCCCAAGGTGGTGTCCAGTGTGACTCTCAACCAATCCATTCATTTGCCCACCTTTTTTCTTAATCCCCAGAACAAGGGAGAACGGATCCTGCACACTCTAGATGTGCACAGACAGCTGAGATTCTATCTAGACAGGACTAAATCCTTCAGAATGTCTTATCAATTGCTGGTTAGCTTTGCTACAGGGGCAGAAGGCAAAGCCATCTCCAAACAAACCATTTAGAAATGGATAGCACACTGCATCCATTTCTTCTACAAACAACACGGAAAGCCGCCCCCCAAGGGGTCAGGACTCACTCCACCAGAGTAGCCTCCACCTCTGCAGCTTTCCTCAGAGGAGTTCCCCACCAGGGACATCCTGGAAGTTGCCACATGGATATCTGTTCACACTTTTACCAAAGTTACCACCTGCCTCTTTTCTTCAAATCCAGGGCAGGGTTTGCCTCTGCAGTCTTGAAGGGCATCCTAGCCAGCCCCTAGATGTCCTTCAAGGATGCATCTGCAGTCCTTACAAATGGGTTGTCCTGGCCTCAGGCAGCCCTTCGGTCGGCCGGATTCCAAAGTCTGGGTCTGGCCTCGGCTGATGTCGCACTTCACCCGACGTCATAGCTGCAGTTCTGCGGGTATAAAGGCATCAGCCGACGCCATTTTCCTCAGTCTTTCTTGCCGCGTGGCACCCGAAGCAGAAGCTGTTGGCAAGTGCCGGTCGGTCAGAACCAGAGATTACTACTACCAAAGACTTGTAAAAAGCTAAGTACCCCGTTGGGGACTCTTTCTTGCCTCAGCCGATGTCAGAAAAAGTGAATAACTGTTTAACTTGTGGGAAACAAATACCTCATAAAGATTTCCACTCTTACTGCCTACCTTGTTTAGGCCCAGACCACGACGTAGCAGCTTGTCTAGCCTGTGCTTCTTTCAACCGACGGACGCTTAGACGTCGGTCGGAATTTGCTGAGGAGTTTTTCGGCTCCGCTTTTGCTTACAATATGCCATCGGAAACTCCGACTTCGCAATTAACTAAAAAATGCAAGGAAAAGGACCGACACCCGCGGTCCGCAGTTTTGGCCGAAAACGCAGTTAAGCCAACCGCGAGTGTCTCGGTTTCGGCTGAAACAGAGTCCACGGTTCTTCCTTCGGCCGAAAGCTTGCCTCCTACCGAGGCCTCATCCAGCATGGCTGAATCTGCTACTGAAATCCCACCTGCTCTTGCAGGTTCACAGGATTTATCTGATACTATACCTTTAGATATATCTACTCCTGCACATGGAGCTGCTAGGCCCTCTGCATCCATGTCGATTAAGGCTTTTGCCAGGGCTAAAGCAGCAAAATCTACCAAAACTGTGCCTTCTAAGACCCCCTCTCACAGGCCTAGCTCTAGTTCTCAAATGCTTAGTCTAGCAGAGGATCTCATTTCTTTGATCCGGGGATCCCAACCTCACCCTGACAGGGCCTCTCACCCACCTCCAGAGAAGAGGCCTAGAGCAGAGCCCCCTGAGCCAGTTTCTTCAGATTACTCCTCTGATGATTCAGATAATACAAACCCTCCAGAGGGCCCTTATTCTCCTTATGAGGACTCTGATGCAGAAGACTCCATTCCTTCTGCCTCTCCGCCTGAGGAATTTTCTTTTGGGGAAACCTTGCATGCTATGAGGGAACAATTTCAATGGCAGGGCCAGGATTTTTCAGACTCTAGGAAAAGGCTTAGGACCTTTTTGCATTTGCCACAGCATAGGTTTTTAGCCATTCCTCCAGTACTCACTGTTGTGGATGATGCATTTAATGATGCTTGTACTGCTCCTGATTCTCTTCCTCCGGCCCCTGCTAAGCCCGACAGGTACTACAGGGTTCCGGACACACATTATCATTTGTATAAGGCTCCTTTTGCAGATCCTGAAACTATCTCCCAGGGACCCAAGGCTGTAGCAGCTACCTCTGCCAAAAACCCCCTCCCCTCTGAAAGGGATTCTAGGGCTTTAGAGAGATGGGGTAAAAAAGTTTACACCTCTGCTACTCTTTCGGCTAGGGCCTTAAACTGTCAATTCCACATGATTCAGTATCAGGAATTTATGTTGGATCAGTTAACTAAAAAACTGTCCTCGTCTGAACCATTAGACAAAAAATCTGTTCAGGAAATGGTACATAACATTCAGCAGGTCAGTAATTATTCTTTAAAATGCGGCTATGATGCACTGGAGGCTTCCTTTAGATCAGCTATGACTGGTACAGTGATCAGAAGGCATGCATGGTTAAAAGAGCAGTCCTTACCAGACCATGTTAAATCAAAGCTCCTAGACGCTCCTATGGATAAGCTCAATTTGTTTGGCTCCCCTGCACAGCAGGTGCTGAAGAAGGTGGAAGAGAAAGCAAAATCTGTCCAGACAGTCAAGGATTTGTTACAGGTCCAGCCTCCAAGGTTTAGTAGGAACTGGCCTTCCAAGAATTGGTCCTTTCCAGACACCTCCAGAGCTCAGAGAGGCAGGAATAGGCCCAAGAGGCAGGGGTCAATCCAGAGGTGCCTACAGGGGACGTCAGTGGCAGCCTAACAACCAGCGAAGTACTGCCACAGATCCAGCCACCACCACTTCCACAGGACAATCACAGTGACTTGGCTCTGAGACCGCCTACCAGGGAACAACTAGAAGCACCCTTAGGTGGAAATCTAGCCTTATTTTCAGTAAACTGGCATCACATCACAGGAGACAAATGGATTTTACAGACAATAGACCAAGGTTACAGGTTTCACTTCCATACTCTACCAAGGAAGAGAGGAATGCCAAACCTACCTCCAAATCAGAAGACAAATGCTCTACAACAAATACACCACTTACTAAGGATGAGAGCTATAGAAAGGGTACCGTCCATGGAACAAGGGCAAGGATTTTACCCCAGACTTTTCCTGGTACCAAGAAAAGAAAACCAATGGAGACCTATTCTCGACCTGTCCGCTCTAAACACATACATCATTGTTCCAAAATTCAAAATGCTGACCCTTCAGCAGCTTCTTCCCATGCTGGGCAAGGAGTCTTGGCTGGTAACTCTAGATCTCAAGGAGGCATACCTGCACGTCCCCATACGACCAAATTGCAGAAGATACCTCAGATTTCTTGCAGGATCAGAGCATTATCAATTCTCAGCATTGCCCTTTGGCTTATCTACTGCGCCCAGAGTATTCACGAAATGCCTGGCATCAGTAATTGCTCATTGCAGGCTTCAGGGAATTCAAATTTACCCTTACCTGGACGACTGCCTGTTACAAGCGGACAACAAAAACAAATTAGAAAAGATTTGAAAAAGGTCATTCATATACTGCAAGCCCTGGGATACACAGTCAATATAAGAAAGTCAAGGCTGATACCATCCCAGAGGATAACTTTCTTGAGTGCAGAACTGGACACATCAAATCAAATGGCATCCCTCACAGCAGAAAAACAGAAGCAACTTCCTCTCTATTTCATGGCATTAACAAAGCAAAACCAGCTAACAGCAAGGAAAGTCCTGCAAGCCCTGGGTTACATGGCATCCTGCATAATATTGATTCCACATGCCAGACTACATATGAGAAAGTTGCAATGGTACCTAAGGAATTAATGGTCTCAGCACAAGCACAGCCTAGAAACCCAAATTCCAATAATTCCATGCCTGAAGCAAGAATTCCAATGGTGGGCTCAGGCCTGTCAATCGAACAAAGGTATGCCCTTCCACAGCACTCAACCAAGCCAGACTATCACAATGGACGCCTCAGACCTCGGTTGGGGGGCACACATGCTGGACAAGTGCATACAAGGTTTATGGACTCAAGATCAGCTGAACCTACACATAAATCAAAAGGAGATGCTGGCAGTAAAACTGGCAATTCAGACATTCAGACCACTTCTTCGACAGGGTCAATTGCTGATAAGGACGGACAACACCACAGTTATGTGGTACATCAACAAACAGGGCGGCACACATTCATACCCTCTATGCCGGATGGCAATGGACCTCTGGAATGTGGCCCTGAGCTTCAACATTCAGTTACAAGCAATATTTGTACCAGGAAAAGAAAATATACTAGCAGACATCCTAAGCAGAACTACCACGGATGCCCACGAATGGATGCTACATCCAGACATCTTCAAATCCATTACAGAGAAATGGGGACTACCAGAAATAGACTTATTCGCATCCCCACACAACCACCAATTGAAAAAATTCTGCACGAGGGCATACCACCCACTTGCTTGGAAGGTGGACTCCCTATCTTTCAGTTGGAAAAACCTGAAAGCATATGCATTCCCACCTCTTCCTTTGATGCACAAGGTGCTATTGAAGATCAAAGAAGACCATCCAAGGATCATCCTGATAGCTCCAGTCTGGCCGAGGCAGCATTGGTACCCATTACTGAGGAACATGTCTCGGGAACAAATATGGCATCTGCCCCTAGTTCCCTTACTGTTAACACAGAACAACTTCAAAACCCTGCATCCAAACCTGAAAACAATGCAGCTGGCTGCCTGGAACATTGCATAAGACAAAATAACCCTGATTTATCTCAAAGGGTTAAAGACATTATCTTGGAGGCTCGCAGACCCTCAACAAGAAAAACTTATTCAGCAAAATGGAAAAGATATCTCATTTGGAGTGCAACAAAAGGAGTAGATGCATCAGTGGCAAACATAGCTAACATCCTGGAATATTTAGCAGAGCTTTTCCACAGTGGTCTGTCTTACTCCTCCATTAAGATTCATGCATCAGCAATTTCAGCAGAATACAACATGGATCCTCCAGTCTTTTCTCAACCTCTACTCAGACAGTTTCTCAGAGGAATTAAAATGTAAAACCACCAAGGAAACCACCATTGCCTACATGGGATTTGAACTTTGTGTTAGAAAAGTTAACACTTCCCCCTTTTGAACCAGCAGCAACAGCAGAATTACAGTACTTATCTTGGAAGACTGCATTCCTACTTGCAATCACTTCAGCTAGAAGGGTTTCTGAATTACAGGCATTAATGGCAGTACAGCCCTTCCTTATCTTCCATCAGGATAGAGTGTCCATGAGAACTAATCCTACCTTTATGCCAAAAGTGGTCTCCAGAGTATCTTTAAACCAAGCAATACACCTGCCAACATTCTTCCCCAACCCACAGAACAGGGGAAAGATTGCTGCATACCTTGGATGTACACAGACAATTGCGCTACTACCTGGACAGAACCAAGAACTATAGAAAAACTGACCAGCTTCTGGTAGCATATGCCACAGGAATGGAAGGAAAAGCAATTTCTAAACAAACAATCTCAAAATGGATAGGAAATTGCATTAGATTTTGTTACTCTTTTCATGGAAAAGGCAACTCCAGAAAACATCAGACCTCATTCCACAAGGGCTACAGCCACTACTACAGCTTTCTTACGAGGAGTGGCTACCAAAGACATTTTAGAGGCTGCTACTTGGAGCTCCGTGCATACATTTGCCAAGCATTATAATCTGCCTTTATACTCCAGATCCTGAGCAGGTTTTGCCACTGCTGTTTTGCAAGGGATCTTAAATACACCATAAACTCTTAGTGCTTCCTTAGTGCCTCCTCCCCCAGTTTGGCTATGGTATTCTACCCATTTGTAAGGACTGCAGATGCATCCTTGAAGGACATAGTACAGTTTTGTACCTACCATAAATGTAGATGTCCGAGAGGTATGCATCTGCAGTCAGGATTACCCACCCTCCTTCCCCTCTGTGGTACTCCTAGGGTATTTGCCCACCCTGTAGCTAGCTGGGGGAATCTATTATGGTGTATTTGTTTGTATATATGTATATACATGTTTATTTCTATTTGTTCTCTATTGTTTGGAAACATTTGCATTTATCCAAATTTAGCCTTCCTAGAGGGCACCTGGCATCTGGGGCAAGAAACACTGAGGAAAATGGTGTCAGCTGATGCCTTTATACCCGCAGAACTGCAGCTATGACGTCGGGTGAAGTGCGACATCAGCCGAGGCCAGACCCAGACTTTGGAATCCGGCCGACCGAAGGGCTGCCTGAGGCCAGGACAACCCATTTGTAAGGACTGCAGATGCATACCTCTCGGACATCTACATTTATGGTAGGTACAAAACTGTACTTTTCCTTGACTGCCGCCACCCATTTCCTCAGCTTTGGGAATCAACCCAAATGTGATGACAGCAACAGTGAAACACGAAGAACATAGTACAGTTGTGTACAGTTATCGTAAATGTAGATGTTCGAGTGTATTCACTGTTGCAATCCTGGTTTCCCTCCCTCCATCCCCCTTTTTTCTTCTCTTTCCTTACAAGGGACATAGTTGTATTTACTTTCTACTGCTGGGGTTTTTCCACCAGAACCTGGCTCCTACTTGGGAGCTCCTGACAGGTTAGGGCAAGAAATACTGATGTAATGGTGTCTGCTGCCTTAGCTTATACTACTGAAAACCTGAAGTCAGTCTTTAAGCGACAGCAACTGACAGAGAAATACTAAGCCTCTGGTATTCGGACCAGCCGAGGGCTACCCTGGCAGGGATAGCCCAAATGTGATGACTGCAACAGTGAATGCACTCAAACATCTACATTTATGGTACGTGTACACAACTGTATTCTCTGGGGCCCAGACATGTGATAACGAAGAGCTTACAAAATCTTTGCATTGAGTATTGACCGTCTGTCATGAACATGCAGAAAATACCCAGTAATTACACTTAAACAGATGATGCAGAATATATTCTTGGTAGCCTTTCCAGTCAGGTGCATCCAGACCACCATTCACCTCTGTAGTGTACTATGCACAAAGGTTGTCTTCTTTTCTTATTTTCTGATACGTATATTTTGTGAGCAGTTTTGCTGTTTTTACCAACTGCTCATTTGTTTAGTGATTAGCAGTGTCTAAATACACAACCATAGGAGAGCTGCAAGCATTTTGATCTTTGCTATTCTTCCATAAGGGGTGAGAGACTTTAGCTGTATACAGATGCACACACACAAATAGGACAGGTATTCCTCAAGTTTAAGTTCAGTATGCAAGAGTGCCTTAATATATTGTGCGTGTGGGGGGGGGGGGGGGCACATTCCATTCGAAAGAAACTGGGAAGCTTTCTGTCAGGAATTCTTTTATGATCATACTTAACTAGAGTCCAAAAATTTTGTTTATTTTGTTTTATAAATTAGCCAAGCAGCACATGATGAATTGCCCAAACATCATCTCTAGTATTCTGAATTGAGCTCAAGTCAGTCATCTGCAAATGTTAAGGCTTTCATTTCAGTCCCTAGAAGGGCTCATCCAGGATGTGCATACCAGCCAATTCAGCATTTTATTGAGGTGCCTGTGGCTAGAAATAGTAGGGATGGAGAAATAGGACACATTTCTTGTATCAGCTGTTTCCATGCGTAACTTTTCTCATAAAACAAAGAATAGCAATGTAAAAATAGAAAAATCCTCCTATTTACATTGTCTTTAAAGAAGGAAAGCAGAATAGTAATAAATACCCCCCCCCCCATAAAGCACAGGCAACATGAAATTCCACAGCTATGTCCCAAGCTTCTTATCTAAGTACCTAGAAAGGGTGTTTTTTATAATTATCCTCACTTCAGCTCTGTTTTACTGCAAATTTATTTTTTCACATTAATTTCTGTGCCATCAAAATAATTTAACAATTTATTAATGTCTCTATTTCTTGCTTGTTTTGTACAAATCCCTTTTTTCCTCCTCTTCTACTTTTATTCCCTTATCAATTCTTGAACCACAAGTACATATTTGTTTTTTCTTCTACCTTCTTGCTGTTCACTTCTTTGCCACTGATAACATTACTCCCAATAGCTCTTTATTGCCTCTTGGAATATTGTCAGTTCTACATTGTTCTAGCACCCTGTCTGCCTCTTGCATTTCCATCTGAAAAGTTTGCAGTTTTAGGTACCTCCAGAATATGTGCAGTCATTCTCCTACTAAGCCCTCTTCACATCTCCAGCACTCCCTTCTACACTCCGGGAAGATTTTTGCTATCCCATACAATTTATAAAACAACAAAATAAGCACTTCTATGTGAAAGTCTTAAACTTTTGTAACGTAGTAGCATATCTCATTTTATTGTATATTTGTGCCTTTCTTTGCTCCGATATCTGTATATCCAGTAACCTCTTCCAAGCGGTCTTCATCTTTTGAATTACTTTGTTTTAAGTCATTTGGTGTAACCTAGTTAATGCTTCTTTTAAAGTAATCTTTCCCACTCTCTTACCTCAGTAACCCACCTCACCAGGTCCAATACTACTTTCTCAATATCTTTGACAAGTTCAAAATCTTTATTCTATTTACTAATAAGTTAGAATTCCATTGTAAAGTATCTTTCGATCCTCAGGTTTGTTGCAACTCTCCCCAAAGTAATGCCCTGCCTTCATCTATCTCCTGATGCAAATACTTAACGGGTTTTCTGGTTACACCAGTACCATAACACGTTTTCAGTTAAGTCACCATTTATTTGTCCTGTTGGCAATATTTCAGCCTTTCATTCCTTTAATGAGCTGTCCTGTAGGAGTTCCATTATAATTTCCTGTAAAACTGCCATAATTAGGTCTCCCCAGTTGGTGCCTATTCCTCTTATCAGGGCATCCACAACATCATCATCTCTACATAACCCACATCTGTCCCATAGCTTTTCTTCAAATTCTAGACAGTAATTAGCATCTAAAAAGGTATTAGCAATGCCAGTTCTATTGCTTGGAAAACATTTTACTCTGTGGTATACCTAAACCTCCTCACACTATTGATGTCCCAGGTTTCCCACAAAAAACTTGTTTTTTCTTCTTCCTATATAAACATCATTACTTGCTTGACCTATTTCAAATATTCTGGAGGCAGAATGTACCCAAGGGCTGTGCAGTGTATAAAAATAATGACGATGCATACAGCTGAAGCTCTTGCACCTTCTGATGTAAGTCCAGTGGTAGAGAGATCCATCTTAAATAATTTTTCACTCTTCCCAGATTTGATCCTAAGGTATAATTAAAGGGTGTGTCTTACGTACTTTTCAAATTCATCCCCAAATACTTAATGGTGCCTATCTCCCAGAGTCCTGGCTGTTTTGTTTAATCCTACTATGGCAGGTGTACTGATTGCTTGTGTGTGTGTGTGTGTGTGTGTGTGTGAGTGTCTGAGAGGCTTAGCCTGTTTTAATCTTGTACCCAATTACCTTACTAAATTTCTTTCAGACCCTGCAATGGGTGGGTCTATATTACATTATCGAATGTTCAAAACTTCGAATCTGATATGGTCAACACCATATAATCGAAGTCTTGAAACATTGAAAATGTAATAAAACACAACAACCTACAAAAACAAACAATTTTAAACGCTCAAAGGTGGGCTAGCTCTGCTACACCCCCCACATGGGGGGCTGTGCCCCCAACACCATCCTGGTACTTAAATATACCAACTCCAAGATTGCAGTGCAGAAAAGGGAAATCTTCCCTTTCCGCGTTGTACGGAGATCTCCATTAAAAGATTTGAAGTTTCAAGACTTTGATCATGTGGTGTCGACCATATCAGATTCAAAGTTTTTAAACTTCGATCGTCTGATATAGAACTGTAATGGGTAGATGTTGGTGTGTGGACTTTTCAGGAGCACCAGAACATCGGCTCCATCTGTCGACCCCCCTCTTCTATTTTCCTCCATATGCAATTGCCTTACCATTATTGCAAGTGGTTCCAGATGTAATGCAAAAATGAGAGGTGACATGAAATACCCCTGGCTAGTAGTTAAGTGTAATGTGAATTTGCTAGACTGCCTTGTCTGGATTTTAAACCCTAGTAGTGGTTTCTACATAAAGGGACTGTAACAGTGTAACCCATTTTCACACCTCCAGCATTTGCTATCTACCCGAGGGAAAAATCTCTGAAGTCTGCTGGGATATAAAACTACCTATGTAATAACATCCAAGCAAAAATACTAAATCTTCTGGACCTTGTTGTATACTTGTGAGCTATACAGGTATCTTCCAGTTATTCCTTTATAAATGCCATTTCTAGTATCTGCTTCCATTCTTTTCTAACCTCCTCCTGATTCCTACAGTCATCATGTAATATTTTTATATGCCCTACTTATTACCCCTTTTTAAGCAGCAGCTTGTGTTCTAGTCTCTTGTAAAAGGTCTACTTATAACTTTTTTAGCTTAAAACTCTCATTTTTCTTTCTCTTTGCCTGCACTTTGATATCAATCCCCAATAGGGGAGGTAGTCTCTAACCTGCAATCCAAACCTCGGCTTGGCCTCATCCCACTGTATTACTTTTCACGGTCTAGTTATTTGCTCCCAATTACCTTGTTTCCTTAGACAGTATTCTCTAGTAAATTACAGACCCTTTTTTCCTATATCCCTACTTGCAGTCATCCCTATTGGCAAAATCTCCTTTCTGCATTCAAGTATTGGCATAGGTCTTGGAATACTTCTACTTTGAGTATTATCATCTGTATGGCTGTTCTCTTTAAAGATCTGCATCCAAAGTCATACTGTCTCCTTATTTTTAAAACTCCTCCCCACCAGTTTCATTATCTCTTTCCACTTTAATTTATAAACCTCTGCTTGTGTTGTGTTTATGAGCATTAACTGCATAGTTCAGAAAATCAGATCATGTAATTCTAAACCACTTTCTATGGGGAGGCTGAACATATCCAACTTAACTCTTGCACTCTTCCCCTCCCAAATAAATTCCTTTAACTGTTGATTATCATTCACAACTTCTTCCCTAGATGATGATATGCCTGACTTGTATATAAAACTAAAGGGAGTAAAAACATTTTCACTGATTTTGTCTTTGATGATCCATATCCATAATTACGAGCTCACAGTTTATCGTTTTTTGTACTGTCTTTTGTTTAGTCTGATCCCACATATCTTTAGCTGCCATAACCGAAACCCTTTTAATCCATACAGCTAAATACCACATCTTATGCCCCATAAATATGGGCATTGTTGAAACAATTCATGCTAGCATATGTAGTTTAACTCAGTAGCCTTTGTTTTATCTTCATTAACTTCATCTCCTGAAAAGACTTGAAACTCGAAATGTTCTACAACATTGAAATGTTTTCTGGACTTCTGTACAATACAATATTGCCTGCAAATAAAACTAACTTTTCTTGATTACCATACAAGTTACAGTGGATATAAAAAGTTTACACACCCCTGTTAAAATGCCAGGTTTTTGTGATATAAAAAGTGAGACCACAATAAATAATTTCAGATGTCATTAGCTCATTCTACCCAATACAGACAGAACATCTGAGAAGACCAACCCACTTAGTTTCTTTCCTTCTGTTCTCCCTTTCTTTAAAAAAAAAATTGCCTGAATCTCCTTGTGTTCTGACTGTGCTTCTCAGATATTTTGGAAATATAGAGTATATTTTAGTGCATTTATTAAAACTGTACTTGCCTTAATATTGCTACACCTCAAGTGCTGTAGATTGCACTATGTCTGAATTGTTTGTGTGTTTTAGCTGCTTTTCTATATAGATAGACTTTTCTGTATATGTAAACTAGCTACTTGTTCTACTGCATTACTGCCTCTTAAATCTTTTTTCAGTTTTGCACTTGCCTTGCTTCAGTTAAAAAGTTTTAAATTGCTAATTTTGTAGAGTTTTAATTGCATTTACTGTTTAGGGCTACACACTCAAGTGTGTTAGACTTTTCTGTGTTTGTTTACTGTATTATTGCATTGCTTTAACAAAAAAAACCCACTATATTGTTTGCTCGTTTCCTGCCTTTTCTAGCTAGTATAGTCCACATCCCAGGCTTTGCTGGTTTCAGGACTTTATTTTCTATGTTTAGAGCTATCCAGACATTGCTGGGGTAGAGGGAAGTCCTACTGCTTACCAGTGGGAGCGGTGAGCATTGTACTACCTATCTAACACTAGAGGAGTGGTTTCCAGCTCTGAAATTGTAATTGTATTAGCCATTTTGAGCTGATTTATATCCCTTTCAACTTTCTGGCTTAAAAACGCGTGTGCTTGCGCATTTTTCGCATCGTGCATCACAGTGGGGCTACAGTTAAACTATTCCAAGTGCCAGAAAGTCTGCTCTTCAAATTTTCCTTTAGAACTAGCTGGTTTCTTACTAGTAGCGCTAAATTCTGAACCCCTGTGACTAGCACTTGCTCTAGAACCTGCTGGCAAGCACTAGGAAGCCTTAAACTGATACAAGCACTCGACTCTCCTTGTTAATAAGGAGAAATTAATCGTAGGCACTAAGGCTTTAATTACTAAGTACTTTGCAAAGGTAAGGGAAAACAGCTCTTGTACTTTACAAAAAAAGCACCTAAACAGGCATGTCCAAGGGTCAACTTCCGGTGATTTCTCCTGTCCACCTGGTGAATCTGGGCATACTGGGGCAATGCAGCAACTGCCTCATGTACACAGACAACCCTGTCCTCCTACCACCCAACACTACAACCTGTGAGAGATGCACTTACAAAGCCAAACTGGAAGCAAAACTCTTTCCAGCCAAGATTGTGCTTAGACAGTCAAGAGGAGAAGGTTAACACCTGCACTACACCTCAAGCAGCACATAGCCCTTCAAAATCCACACCATCAACACCCACACATAGCAACACTAATCCCACATATGCGGAGGCCCTTAACATTAACCTGCCCAAGCAACGAGGACCTCCGAAGCTGAAACGCAAATAAACACCAGCCACAGCCAAAGTGACACACAGCTCACAACATCAGTGTGCCACCCAACAACAGCCCCTAAGGCAAGACAAACATACCCAACACTTTAGTCATAGGTGACTCTATAGTCAGGCAAACTGATGATCCACTCATCAGGTTGAACGAAGAGAAAATCACAGTCAGCCACCTGTCGGGTGCCGGGATCCACCACTTAATGCATGCACTCAGGTCACTCCACAACAAGTACAAATACGACTCTGTCATTGTCCATGTTGGAGTGGATGACTTGAGACGTACCTCCCTGGACTACATGAAAAGAGACCTGGAAGAGCTCTCAGATCATGTGGCCCAGGCAGGTATGACCCTAGCTCTGAGTCGCATCCTGCCTTCGCTCAGAATGATACCACAGTATAAGGACAAAATGATTGGCTTCAACAATTGGCTAAGCTTCTGTTGTCATTCAACGGGGATCCAGTATCTATCTGCCTTGGATGACATGATTGACAAACCACGATGCTTTGCCAGAGATGGTCTGCACCTGTCACCCCCTGGGATTCAGGTTACTGGCTAAAGCTCTTGCCACCCCTATAGTGCTTTATTTAGGCAATGTTCAAAGGATAAAACCATCACTGTATCAGACACAAGCATGCAAAATCTGAAGGTAATTCTACTCAATACTAGAGGTCTAAACCTCAAAATGCACTCTCTCGAGGCACTCCTAAAAATGGAGAACATCGATATCTGTGCAGTAACTGAGACCTGGCTCAAGGCTCCAGAGAGCACCCCTGCAATACCAGGCTACAACTCTTACCACACTTTTCGGCCAACAAACCAAGACCAAAACACTAAAGGTGGAGGAGTGTCCATATTCACCAAGGATATTCACACCTCCAGGCTAGTTGCCAAACACAATGCATCTGAAATTCTCCAGGTGCAACTAACAGTAGGTAAGACTGCAATCCAAATTGTAGCTTGCTACAGATCCCCCACCATGCCCCAAGATTCTCACTACACCTTTCTAAACATACTGGAAAATATTAAGATACAACCAAGCAGCCTAATACTGGTTGATTTCAACTACACTGCCATTAACTGGGAAAACTACTCTGGTACCAACACCTTTTCCCAACGGTTCTTGGAATTTATAAATTCCAGCACCCTGGATCAACTAATCTATTGTCCCACCAGGGGCTCCAATATCCTAGACCTGTTCATTACCAATATGGGAGATAGATGCTCCACACCAGTGGTCACTCCCTCATTGGTCAGGTCTGACCATAAGCAAATCACCCTTGACATCCACATCCCACCCCCACCCCCCAGTAAGGAAACCTCTGTAAAAAAAAAAAAAAAACTTCTCCAAAGCCAACTTCATACTACTCAAGTCAGAAGTGACAAACTTCATGACACCCATGCAGATGGGAGCTGAAAGTTCGACTGCTGAATCCTACACTAAGGCACTGTATGAGCACATTCACTCATGCATGAATCGTGCCGTCCCAACTGGAACCAAGATGCTTTCTTCCAAAAAAAGGAAGCCAATCTGGTGGTCCCCTGCCATAAACAAACTATACAAAGAAGGAAGAAACTGTTGCAGAAAAGAGGAAAATCACAGGATGCAAAAAACTCCCTTAGCATCAGTAAGAAGCTGAGATCCTTCATAAAATCCTCCAAAGCTAGTTACGAAAATAAAATTGCCAAAGATTCCAAAGACAACCACAAGACATTCTATAGTTATGTCAAGAATCTAAATGGCAATGCTCAGATCTGCTCTGAGCTACAACAGAATGGCATTAAATATACTGATCCCAAGAATATTGCCAATGTCCTGGCAGATCGATTTAGTGCCAACTTTACCCCCCTCTCATCCCCTAAAGGGCCTATCTCAGCATGAAAAGATTGCCAAATTCTGGTAATCACGGCCACACAGGTAGAAACCGCCCTCTTCAAAGCTAAGAATACAGCATCCATGGGACCAGATGACATCCCAGGCTGTGTACTACATGAACTACAAAATGAACTGACACCTCGCATAAGTTATTTATTTATTTTTATTTTACATTTGTTAACCGGGCTAGTCTAGCTGGATACATATCCTTTTTCAGTAGAGGCCCGAGGAGAAAAGCTCCAACATAGTGGTTAATACAAGTCGAAAAATACTAGTTAACAAAATACAGGTTAAAAAAGGTACATGTTTCAAATACAAGGAGAGAGAGAATTTTTCATAGATGTTAAATAAGACAACAGAACAATCAGAAGGTTATATTCAGCTGAGATTTCTTATATACAAATAGTATAAAGACTAATACAAGAAAATAAACATGTTTACAATTTGGTTGATAGATTTTAGACATTTAGAAGGGTTTGAGATATATATTTAGTCAGGTTCACGACATGGGCACAGCCATTGTGTTTTGAGATATTCTTTCAGGTTGTTTTTGAACTGATTGTGTGAGGTTGTAATTCTAAGGTAGTTTGGCAGGGAGTTCCACGGCTTGCCAATGGAGTTGGCAAAGAGGGCATCACCACCTGAGTTCTTAGCTTTGATGGTTAGGATCTGAGTGCTGTTGGATGATCGAAGACTAATAAGGTTAGTGTATGGGGTCAAAATGCTAGATAGTGAGGGAGTTCTATCCGGTTGGTTGATTAATTTGCAAGCTTCAGTGAGTTGGTTAAGTTTAAGAAGGTTTGGGAGTTCCAACCAGCCAAGTTTCCTCAGGTTGAGACAATGGTGAGTGCGATATGGGGATCCAGTTATAAATCTAGCAATGTGGTTGTAGGCAATAGAGAGCATGTTGAGTTCACGTTTATTGAGGAAAGAAAGGACTGGGGAGGCATAGAGGAGGGTGGAGAGGAGATGTGTGCGGGCAATAGTTAATTTGGCAGTCGGAGTTAGATAGTTTTTAATTCTGTACATGGATCCAAGTTTTTTGTTAACAGATTTTACAGTTTGTGTAATGTGTATGTCAAATTTGAGCTTATGATCAATAGTTACACCTAGTAATTTGGTACTGGTGACAGGGGTTATGATAGTCCCGTTGTTGGATTTAACATGGAAGGTTGTATTGTTATTGTTTGTGAGTTCTATTCCTAGGGTTGAGAAGACGTTGGGAAAAAAAAGTAGTAATTTGGTTTTAGTTGGATTGAGTAGGAGTTTCAGGTCAGTGAACCATTTTTCTACTAGAGAAAAACAGTGTTGAGTGGTGGTTTGGAGATTCAAGAGGGAGACATCAGAGCAGATCAAGGTGGAATTGTCGGCATATTGGATGCAGGTGGATTTAGGGATGACTGAGTGTAGGTCATTTATGAAGATGGAAAACGGAAGTGGACCTAAAATTGAGCCTTGAGGAACGCCTATGGTATTGGGGAGCAGGCCTGATAGTCTGTTTTGCCACCGGACAGCTTGTTGCCTACCAGTGAGGTAAGCCTGGAACCAGGTTAGTGCTGGGGTGTCCAGATGTAGGGTTGCAAGGTTGTTAAGAAGGAGCTGGTGATTGACCATATCGAAAGCTTTCGATAGGTCAAGAAAGAGGGCGGAGGATATTAGTTTGTTATTACGATTGTTATTAATGGAGTCGACAAGAGGGCCATGGTTGTACTGTGGTGGGGGCGAAAGCCATGCTGGGAGTTGGACAGGAGATGATTACAGGTTAGGTAGTGAAGAAGTTGTTTGTGGATGCATCTTTCCATAATTTTCGCTATTGGGGACAGTATAGCTATTGGTCTATAGTTTGATATTTCTGTGGAGTTACCTCCTTTGTGAAGCGGAATGATGTAAGAGATCTTCCAAATTGAGGGGATGCTGGCTTCATTTATGGTTCGATTGATAAGTATTGATATAGGGTAGGCGATTACATCAGACGCAATTTGTAAGAATTCCGCTGGGAGGTGATCAGCCGCAAGGGTGGTTGGTTTGAGCTTTTTTAAGAGGGTACGTATGTGAGAGGAAGAGACTGGCTTTAAAGCGAAAGGGGTAGGGGCATCGTCACGTGGTTTTGTGGTCGATGGGGGATTGGAGGTTAGTTGACTGGCTAGAGTTTGGATTGTCTCGGTGAAGAAGGAGTTAAAGGTATTGGCTACTTCTTCCTGACCTTTCTCAATAAGTACCTCTGGGGTTGGGGTAGTAGTTTTACCTGGGCGCAGGAGGTTGTTAAAACCAGCCCAGAATTTTTTTGGGTTGTTTTGGTGTTTGTCCTGGAGGAGGCAGAAGTATTGTTTTTTGTCTTGGGTAATGGCTGTTTTAGTAGTGTTTCTTAGCTGTTGAAATTTAGTACGATTTTGGGGGGTTTTTGTTGCTCTCCATGTATCCCAGGCTTGGTCATGGAGTTTAATTTTGTTTTTTGTTTCTCTAGTTAGCCAGGGAGCTAATCGTACTTTGGATCTAATTTGTCTATGGTGGGGCATGTGCGTCAAGTATCTTAAGGAAAGTGTCGTTGAAGTGGGACACACTCTCCTGGAGGGGTAGAGTTTTTAATAGGGTCCAGTTGCAGGATTTTAGGTCATCAAGAAAAAGTTGTGGGATAAATTTCTTTTTGTTTCTGATAAGTCTATATAGGGGGGGTTGGAAGTTGGGCATTTATGTTTAATAATATAAGTTATTAGGTGGTCACTGAGATCACTGGGAAGGGTACCTGTGGTATAGTTGTTTGAGTCTCTGTTGGTAAGGATCCAGTCAATGGTACTTTCTTTTTGGAGAGTATTGCCTATCCTGGTTGGGGATAGGATATGTTGGGTAAAACCATGTAGGTTAATGGGTTGTGGGGTAGTGTGGGTAGAACAGAGAGACCAGTCAATATTGACGTCCCCAAGTACTATGGTTTCTTGTGGGTAATTGGTGGCTAACCAGCACAGGGTTTGCTCTAGGTTTTCTGTATTCTTCCCTGGTGGGATATAGGTAACAATGAGGTTGATGGATTTTTGAGTGTTTAGGCATATTTTTAGGGCTATAAGTTCTAGGTTAGAGATAATAGGGGGGTTGTAATGGATTCCTAAGGATATTCAGGGTATTTCTAAACATAACAGCTATTCCGCCCCCTTTTTTCTTTTCACGATCGGCCCTGAAGATATTATATCCGGGTGGGAGGATCTCTTGATCTTTAGTGGTGGGTTTTAGCCATGTTTCAGTTAGACACATAATGTCAGGAGAGTGAGTATCTATCATGGCATGTAGGTTGTGAATTTTGTTGTTAATGCTTCTTAGGTTCTGATGTAGTATTAGAAGGGAGTCAGTAGGTTTTCTGGTTAATTTAGAGGGGTTAGAGTCTGGTACATTGGTGGGTCCTGGGTTAGGATGGATATCACCATCTAAGTTGATTTGATTTTTCAGGTAAACCAGGAATCTTTGTAGTTTAAATAGTAATTTGAGGTTGGTTTTGTTTGAGTTTTGGGGTGGTAAAGTGTGTGATGGACTACTTTGGGGGATATAGTTTTGTCCTGGTAGAGTGAAGGTGGAATAGAAACTACATAGGGATTGGATTGGGAGTTAGTGTGGCGCTTATGGAAGGGAATTCCTAACAGAGATTGGTTTTCATACTTTGTTATGAAATGGAGAGTCACGAGTAATATTAATGCGAGGGGGGTGATAGAATAGATGAGTTTGGCCATGATGGAGATAGGGGGAGGGTATGGATGGGGAAGAGATTTAGTGTAAGAATTGGTAGTGGGGGTGGGCCTAGGAGTGGGAGGAGTAATAGGGTGAGTCAGAGAAGCTTTGGATTTGCAAGGGGGGAAAGTGGGAGGGGCTGGCTTTAGCTATAAATGTAGGGGTACTGGGGCGGGTGGGATAAGGGGCAGGGAGGGGAGCGGAGCGGAGCCAGCGAGCTGCAGCGGAGGGGGGCATTCACCGCCAGGAGTCCCCAGGGTCTTAATGGGAGCAGTTTTCCAGGTAAGTTTTAGTTAACTGCCAGGTTCCTGAGACTAGACGTACTTCTTAGCTTTTAAGGGAGAAGGAGAGAAGTATGCTTTAAATTTACCCTGTAGTTTATTTTAGGTTAGGTTGAAGTTCTTCAGTTTCCCCTTTTGTGAGGTATTTGCTGGTCAGAGGATTCACAGTGGTTAGTAGTCCCGGTAGGACCTTTTTTGGGTCTTGGGGACCTCGCGTAGTTGAGTCAGGGTAGGGGGGGGTTCCTGTGATATAAGGGAAAGAGATAGGATGTTAGAATAAGTAAGGTTAAATTAGGAAAACACAGTTTAAAGCAGCTTTGCTGTTAAACCCACATAACAGTCTGTAAACAAGTGTTTAAAACATCATGTGAAAACAGTGCGTGTCTCAGACACAAACAGATTATAACCATTCAGTGAGTCAGTTGGATAAACGCACCTTTGCGAGGTTTAGGCTTTTCTCGCTACCAAAGTACAGCACAAAGCAGTATACAGTGTTTTAGTGAGCAATTTCTAGTACATCTTAAGAATATACAGTACAATATTGGTCATACATTGAGTTAGAAGGAGGACGCCAGCTTCCTATTAGCAGACACGTGCACTGCAGATATTTTGATTACGGCTGCAGCACTAAAAAACATGTCGCTAATTAGATATCAGCAAATTTAGGCCAAATATGTGCCAATATATGCATACAGAACCTATATAATAGTTGTACATATCATCGGTCCTATCCTCTATTTAATTAAGTAAAAGGATGCTAGATGTGCGTCAGGGGCACGTGTAGAGCATTTGTATTTAGATCTTTACATCTGCGACTAGTAGGCAGACACGCCATAGAGTTTTCACGCAACAACAACAGTAGTAGTTATCCGAGTACCATACAAAGCCATAAAAGTAAACAATCACGGGCAATATGACTTATAAAAGGCTGCAAAACCCAACAGTATACACGAAATTAATTGGAGTGGGGCATTCACCGCCAGGAGTCCCCAGGGTCTTAATGGGAGCAGTTTTCCAGGTAAGTTTTAGTTAACTGCCAGGTTCCTGAGACTAGACGTACTTCTTAGCTTTTAAGGGGAGAAGGAGAGAAGTATGCTTTAAATTTACCCTGTAGTTTATTTTAGGTTAGGTTGAAGTTCTTCAGTTTCCCCTTTTGTGAGGTATTTGCTGGTCAGAGGATTCACAGTGGTTAGTAGTCCCGGTAGGACCTTTTTTGGGTCTTGGGGACCTCGCGTAGTTGAGTCAGGGTAGGTGGGGGGTTCCTGTGATATAAGGGAAAGAGATAGGATGTTAGAATAAGTAAGGTTAAATTAGGAAAACACAGTTTAAAGCAGCTTTGCTGTTAAACCCACATAACAGTCTGTAAACAAGTGTTTAAAACATCATGTGAAAACAGTGCGTGTCTCAGACACAAACAGATTATAACCATTCAGTGAGTCAGTTGGATAAACGCACCTTTGCGAGGTTTAGGCTTTTCTCGCTACCAAAGTACAGCACAAAGCAGTATACAGTGTTTTAGTGAGCAATTTCTAGTACATCTTAAGAATATACAGTACAATATTGGTCATACATTGAGTTAGAAGGAGGACGCCAGCTTCCTATTAGCAGACACGTGCACTGCAGATATTTTGATTACGGCTGCAGCACTAAAAAACATGTCGCTAATTAGATATCAGCAAATTTAGGCCAAATATGTGCCAATATATGCATACAGAACCTATATAATAGTTGTACATATCATCGGTCCTATCCTCTATTTAATTAAGTAAAAGGATGCTAGATGTGCGTCAGGGGCACGTGTAGAGCATTTGTATTTAGATCTTTACATCTGCGACTAGTAGGCAGACACGCCATAGAGTTTTCACGCAACAACAACAGTAGTAGTTATCCGAGTACCATACAAAGCCATAAAAGTAAACAATCACGGGCAATATGACTTATAAAAGGCTGCAAAACCCAACAGTATACACGCAAATTAATTGGAGCGGGGCATTCACCGCCAGGAGTCCCCAGGGTCTTAATGGGAGCAGTTTTCCAGGTAAGTTTTAGTTAACTGCCAGGTTCCTGAGACTAGACGTACTTCTTAGCTTTTAAGGGGAGAAGGAGAGAAGTATGCTTTAAATTTACCCTGTAGTTTATTTTAGGTTAGGTTGAAGTTCTTCAGTTTCCCCTTTTGTGAGGTATTTGCTGGTCAGAGGATTCACAGTGGTTAGTAGTCCCGGTAGGACCTTTTTTGGGTCTTGGGGACCTCGCGTAGTTGAGTCAGGGTAGGGGGGGGTTCCTGTGATATAAGGGAAAGAGATAGGATGTTAGAATAAGTAAGGTTAAATTAGGAAAACACAGTTTAAAGCAGCTTTGCTGTTAAACCCACATAACAGTCTGTAAACAAGTGTTTAAAACATCATGTGAAAACAGTGCGTGTCTCAGACACAAACAGATTATAACCATTCAGTGAGTCAGTTGGATAAACGCACCTTTGCGAGGTTTAGGCTTTTCTCGCTACCAAAGTACAGCACAAAGCAGTATACAGTGTTTTAGTGAGCAATTTCTAGTACATCTTAAGAATATACAGTACAATATTGGTCATACATTGAGTTAGAAGGAGGACGCCAGCTTCCTATTAGCAGACACGTGCACTGCAGATATTTTGATTACGGCTGCAGCACTAAAAAACATGTCGCTAATTAGATATCAGCAAATTTAGGCCAAATATGTGCCAATATATGCATACAGAACCTGTATAATAGTTGTACATATCATCGGTCCTATCCTCTATTTAATTAAGTAAAAGGATGCTAGATGTGCGTCAGGGGCACGTGTAGAGCATTTGTATTTAGATCTTTACATCTGCGACTAGTAGGCAGACACGCCATAGAGTTTTCACGCAACAACAACAGTAGTAGTTATCCGAGTACCATACAAAGCCATAAAAGTAAACAATCACGGGCAATATGACTTATAAAAGGCTGCAAAACCCAACAGTATACACGCAAATTAATTGGAGTGGGGCATTCACCGCCAGGAGTCCCCAGGGTCTTAATGGGAGCAGTTTTCCAGGTAAGTTTTAGTTAACTGCCAGGTTCCTGAGACTAGACGTACTTCTTAGCTTTTAAGGAGAGAAGTATGCTTTAAATTTACCCTGTAGTTTATTTTAGGTTAGGTTGAAGTTCTTCAGTTTCCCCTTTTGTGAGGTAATTGCTGGTCAGAGGATTCACAGTGGTTAGTAGTCCCGGTAGGACCTTTTTTGGGTCTTGGGGACCTCGCGTAGTTGAGTCAGGGTAGGGGGGGTTCCTTTCAGCCGGGAGATACGACCGGGCAAGCGGACAGTCAATACCAAAAGTAAGTGTCATGTTTAATGATAGCCTCACCTCAGGCTTTGTGTCCACTGAGTGACACACAGCTACAGTTATCCCACTCCACAAGGGAGATCCACCTTGGATCCCGGGAACTACCGTCTCATCAGTCTGACGAGCCTGATCTGCAAGGGCATGGAGCGCATTATCATGGCACTTATAAACAAAGACATTGGCAACCTTCAAACACTGGACCCCACCCAGTTTGGGTTTGTAAAGGATCGATCTTGTCTCCTGAACCTGATTGACTTCTTCTAATCAGTCTACAGAGCTGTGGACGAGGGTAAGGTGGTCCACACAGCCTATCTGGACCTCGCCAAGGCCTTCAACACCATCCCCCACTCTGGAATCGTAGATAAACTTACTAAGCTGGGCATAAATCCCTACGTCACTCGATGGGTTGCCAACTGGCTTACTGACAGAACCCAGACTGTAAAAGTAGCCATCTCCAAATCTAGCTCCAGACAAGTGGAGCACCTTAGGGTTCAGTCCTGGGACCGCTCGTTTGTTACCTTCTTCTCTGAAGTACAGGCCAATACTAAGGGACTCTGGCTAACAAAGTTCGCAGATGACTGCAAACTGGGATCCATTATTGAATCCCCAAATGATGTGGATGTTCTACAAAAGGGTCTTATAGAAACAAATGCTTGGTGCCAGAGCCATGGGCTCGAGCTTAATGCCAAGAAATGTATAGTTATCCCCTTTGGGAAAAACCATGTATCCATGAATTACCACATAGGTGGCAGTACAGTAAACACTGAAAGTGTGATAAGAGACTTAAGGACACAGATGGACAGTGGTCTCACCTTCAATAACGACATCGCCACAACAGTCAGGAAATCCTATGTGGCACACCTCATCACTAAGGAATTTTCATCCAGGAAAAAGGAGGTCATTGTCCCACTGTACTCATCCCTCATTAGGCCCATTATAGAGTACAACACCCTGTTTGGTATGTACCTCACAAGACATCTGCAACAGCTGGACAGGCTGCAGAAATACCTCACTAAAAGAATCATAGGCCTAAAGCAGATGCCCTATGCTGACCGTCTAAAAAAAAAAAAAAAAAAAGCTCTGGCTATAGTCTGTGGCATATAGTCTACTCAGAGGCGATCTCTGCTTAACATACAAGGTCGCATCATACCCTGAGCTATTGAACATGCTCCAGTTAAAGCAATTCCAGTCTCTCAGAGCCACGTGCTCCAGGGATCTAAACCTTGTCATCACAATGAACAAAACATGCTGGAGGGATAGGTTCCTGACCCAGAGACCCCCCCATACTCTGGAAAAGACTGCCCATACATGTCAAGCAGAGGGCCTCATTGGTTCTCTTCAAAAGGAACCTTGACAGTTGGATGGGAGATAGGAAATCCACCCTAGAAATTCACCACGGGGATCATGTCAGTCGACCTGCTAGACAGGGGTCCAGGGAAGTAAATATTGTGGGAAGAAATATCCAGGGAATTGTTATGGCTAGGCTTGTATAGGCCCTAGGGCCAATAGCCTAGTACCAACCTATGAAAACTTTTCCCACCTTTAATGTGACCTATAACCTGTATAATTCAATTGCAAAACAAACAAATCTGTTAGGGGAAAAAATACAAAATGTACAATATACTGGCTACATAAGTGTGCACACTCTTTAACTAATACTTTGTTGTGTGTGCACTCCCTTAAATTAATACTTTGTTGAAGCACTTTTTGATTTAATTACAACATTCAGTCATCTTGGGTACACACCTACCATCAAATAGACTCTGATTAACCCCAAATAAAGTTCAGCTGTCCTACTAGGATTTTCCTGAGATTTACTCAGTTGCTTGCTACAGCAAAAGCCATGGTTCACAGAGAGCGTACAAAGAATCAAAGGGATCTCATTGTTGAAAGGAATCAGTCAGGAGAAGGGTAGAAAAAAATTTCCACAGCATTGGATATACCATGGAACACAGTGAAGACAGTCACCAAAAAGTGGAGAAAATATGGGACAACAGTGACGTTGCAAAGAACTGGACGTCCCTCTAAAATTGATGAAAAGACAAGACCTGGAGGATGCCAAGAGACGTACAGCAACACTGAAGGAGCTGCAGGAATTTCTGGCTAGTACTGTTTATGTACTACATGTGACAACAATCTCCCATATTCTCCATATGTCTGGACTATTGGGTAGGGTTACAAGATGGAAGCCTTTTCTTACACAGCAAATCAATCCAGGCCCAGCTAAAATTTGCAAAACAATACATCAAGTCTCCGAAAAGCATGTGGGAAAATGTGTTATGGTCTGATGAGACCAAGGCTGAACTTTTGGCCACAATTCGAAAAGGTACATTTGGCGCAAAACAACACTTCGCATCACCATAAGAACACTACACCACGGTGAAGCATGGTGTTGGCAGTATCATGCTTTGGGGTTGTTTTGCTTCAGCTGGAACTGGAGATTAATCAAGGTTATGAACAGTTCCAAATACCAGTCACTTTTGGCCAAAAACCTACAGGTAAATGCTAGAAAGCTGAAGATGAAGAGGAATTTCACCTTTCAACATGACAATGACCCCAAGCAATACAATCCAAATCAACAAAAGAATGGCTTCGCCAGAAAAAAATTAAAGTTTTGGAATGGCCCAGCCAAACTAAAATCCAATAGAAAATCTGTGGGGTGACCTGAAGAGCGCTGTGCACAAGAGCTGCCCTCACAATCTGACAGATTTGGAGTGCTTTTGTAAGGAAAAGTGGGCAAATATTGCTAAGTCAAGATGTGCCGTGCTGATAGACTCCTACCCAAGAAGACTGAATGCTGCAATTAAATCAAAAGGTGCTTCAAAAAAGTATTAGTTTAAGGGTGTGCAGACTTATGCAACCAGCGTATTGTACTTTTTTTATTTTTTATATTTTTCCCCTAACATATTTGTTTGTTTTTCAGTTGAATTGTACAGGTTATACAGCAGGTCACATTAAAGGTGGGAAAAGTTTTGAAATTTTAACAGGGGTGTGTAAACTTTTTATATCCACTGTATATCCCTGAATTTGTGTTACCCTTATTTTCTTTGCCACTGACTCTAAATTTAAAGCAAATAACAAAGAGGAAACAGGATAACTCTGACTGGTTTCTCTGTTCAAACGTAACTTGTTGGAAAGGGCCCCCACCTTAATTCTTGCCTCCAACCCTTCATATATTCTCTGCATTATCTATTATTTTATCAGCAAATGCAAATGCTTCCTTTGCCCGTCTCATAAAATTCCACTCAACTGAATCCATTAGATGCTTTCTCTGTATGAAGGCCTACCAAGCCTAGCAATATTTTCTTAAATTCTTTACCCTTCTGGGTTATTATTCTAATAATGTTGCAAATGTTTGCCTCCCCTCCATAAATCTACAGTGATACATGTCTATCAGTTTTTGCAACAGTTTTGTTCTGTTTTATACCCACATTTTATAATCAAGGTTTAAAATTGAAAAAGGCCTATATGAAGCTGGGTCTGAAGGGTCTTTACCCTCTTTAGGTAGTATTGCCATCACCACTTTCTTCCAAAATGCTAATGCTTCCACTTCTTTTAAACTATTATTCATCACTTCTTCCTTCCCAACTTCTTTAGATGAACTATCTGTTCATAGTTCGTTATTAGGCTAAGCCTAGCTGTGAACCCCAAAACCATTTGAGTCCCAAGTACCATGGGCACCTGCACAGGGGGGTGCATGTTAGTAGGAGGTAACTAAGGATTTGTAGGTGGTTGTTACAATAGTATATTTTTTATTGATGGCCTCTGTCTATAAGGGGACATGATGGCCACTCTGGTGGTAAGTTTACAATTTCCTATCCAGTTGTTGAGGTTTCATTTGAATAGGGTCAGGGATGAACTCTGTTTTATATGGATGGAGATCCTTTTTGGGGGGGGCTCTTGTTTCCCCAACATGTTCTGTTTATGCCACAAACAAGATGCAGATCCAAGTCTAGTGTTTCTGCTGCTGTTTTGCGTATGTACAACAGATCAATCAGGGCTGGATGTGAGGAAGCCCTGTAAGCCAGGCAAAGCTCACATCTTAGCAGCCTGTAGGAGACTGAATTCAGAGACAGAGTCTTTATGCGGTTGGTGTAGGACAAGAGTACTCATGCCCCGAATTCTCCTGCTGAGAAAAACTGTTGTTCCAATGGTTGCAGATGTCTGGTTAGATACATGTCAAAGGAGTTATTGTATTAAATGACTGGTCTGATAAGGGAAGAGTAGAATGGTGCTACATCTTGAACTGGGATACCATATCCTTAACTATATGTTAGGCAAAATAGAATGATTTTCTTACTATCTTAGCTGCATGTTAATCTAAGGCCAGATTGCTGTCTGTGTATGTTCTCAGATCCTTTACTACTGGGTTGGCTCTTAAGGTTGTTTTATTGATGTAGTAATTGGTTTGACAGTTTCCCAAAAGGCATTATAATGCATTTTTTGGCTTTGACTTTTAGACTGTGGCTTTGGAACCAGTCATTAAATCCTCTTGCAAGATGTTTGTGTCTTGGGGAAATCTATAATAGCTTCCAATTTGCAGTCATCTGTGAACTCGGTGAGCTTGATGCCATGAACATTAGCCTTGACGTCGAGAAGTAGATGCCAAACAGGAGCAGACCCAGCACAAAACCCTGTTGTGCTCCGCTAGTGAAACACAAGTAAGCCCATAAATGCACACTGATACCTCCCTTGCTGGGTTTCAAAGGTGGCCCAGACTGCATGTCATTCCTCCATAGCATGTTTATTAATCAATTTCTATTCCAGTGTGCCCCTGATTTAGAGTAGTCACCTCAACCTTAGCAGCCAGTCAAAGCCATGACTGTACTGTAAATACCTTCTCACTAGGGACACACTCAAAACTTGCTCAGAAAGAAACTTCTCACCAACAGCTCCACTAGTGGTGGTATAAAATGTGCTTGCATGCTTTCATCTTTTTACTTAGATATTTTAGTTTTAACATCTGTTTAAGTTCAGACCTGACTTCTAATTTCTCCTTACAGTTCTCAAATTTCTCAGTGCTATGAGTCTGTTCATAGTGATATCCTCCACAACTGCAAATAGTTATCTGACAGATGCCTTTGGGTGCCTTCTCCTCAGCTGCTAGATTGTCTACTTTAGTTGTACATAGCTGATGTTGGGTATGGCAGAAGCAGGACACTGGAAACTTCCCAAGCCCAGATATTCTCTCAGCACAATCTTTATGACTTCATGTAGGGGGAGAGGAGGTGGGAGTTCCTGCTGGACTGATTTCTTACATACTTCTAATGTCAGCAACTCGTCTTTAAGAAAATGTAACACAGCTTCTCATAAATTGAAAATGTGGGGCAACATTTCATTCTAACGAAGTACCAGTCTGCAGAATACTTGAAATAGGAATGCTTTTTGTATAGCATAAAGCACTCACTGCTTCAAACGACTTCCACTTTTTTTCTGTTGTATTTGTGGTAAATTTTTGGAGTAGTTTAACTCTGTAGCCACACTTGGTCACCTCTCCTTAGCAGCCAGTAGAATTCTCCCCTTGTCAGCATCTTTCGAAACTGTGAAGGTTATTATATAGGTAAGGAGCCTGGACCCCCTGCTGGGGCCAACAAGCAGTATGCTTCTTCTGTGGAAATTAAGCTACTTAAAAAAGGGGGGATATGATGCATTCCTCCATAAATGGATGTCACTCTTTCCCATCTAGATTTTCTGGGAGCCCAGTCAGAGTTAAGGTATTTCTCCTCGAGTGGCTTTCAGTGTTTTCCGTCCTATCTAGGATATCACCCTTCTCTTTGTCATGCCGCTTAATACTCATTGCCCAATTCTGTTTTTTTTTAATGCTTGGCTGTTCGGCCACTGCCATGTGGCCCTCTGAAATGTTATTTACTTGGTCTTGGTCTTGGCTTTGATCATAGCTGTACCCTCCAAGATTTTGGCCACTAAGACAGAAAGTTTCTCTCTTTTTGCTAACATCTTTTGACCATTGTGAATCTTCCAACACTCTCTCCCTGCCTCCACTGATAGAGCTGCTCCTGTTCCTTGTAGCCTGGCTGTGATTGATTCTATAACCATCTGGATACACAAAGCTGATATAAGTATACTTATTTGCACTTGCTCTGTTTCAGTGATAGTTAACAAAACTGTACTGCATTTATTTATTTGCTTGATTGAATGTTGCTGGTCACTGTCTGCATTTTGTTTTTCCCCATCCTCCTCCCCAGGTAGTCTTGTTTTTTTAAACTTTGTGTATTTGGAATTGCCCGCCCTTGCTGCAAATTTGATTTTGGACACTCTTCCTAGTCCCGTCTCATTTGCTCACTGTACTGAGTACAGTGAGATCATTTGAGAAGGACTTACCCCCTTGCTGTTTGATTTTGGACACCACCACTCCTGTCCTGTCTCATCAACTCATTCTACTGTGTACAGAGAGAGCATTTGGGAAGGCTTAACCCCCTTAGTTTCTTAATATTTAATTATCTTCTGTTTCCTCCCTCTCCACAAAAAAAAGACACTTTATTTAGCTGCTTTTTCTGTAATTGTGTTCTTCCCACTTTATTACCTTATTTTGCTTTGCCGCTTGTTCTTAAGAGTTCAAGTGCTTTTATTCTGTTGCATTTATTACTGCTTGTTAGTAGCCTGACTAAATGTGTCTGTTATTCTAAGCCTCTTAATTAATTTTGGTTTTAGCACTTGGGCTTCAGGCCAGTTATTTTACATTAAGAAGGTTTTTATAGTCTACATTCATGTGGACAAACCCATATCAAAACCCTCCCTCCATAAGTCTAAGTTTCAGAACACTGTGTCTGGACAATTCCCTTCCCGTCAGTTTCTCCTGCGAGCCTGGTGAAAGTGGAAATGCTCAGACAATGTAGCAACTGCCTCATGTTCACTCAGTCTTTTTCTCCTAGCACACAATTCTTCTACTTGTGAGAAATGCATCTATATCAGTAACCTGGAATCCATGCTCTCTCTCACCACAGTCAGTACTCCTGACAAAGAGGCGATAGTCAGCACAAACACCACATCACCCACATCACATAGCCAAGCACAACACACCCACCTATGCAGAGGTTCTCAATAAAAACCTTACCTAAACAGCAGAGACCTCCAAAACACACTCACAAACATTCCACACAAAACACCAAACACATCACGGACAGCAGACAACACACCATTGTCTCACAAACACAGCCCATAAGGCATAACAATAAACCAGACATATACTACTCATTGGAGACTCTATTGTGAGACACACCAATGTCCTCATCAACAGGCTCAACAAGATGATGATCAGGGTCAGTCGTCAGGTGCCAGAATCCACCACATCATGCACGCACGTAAGTGTCTCCACACCAGGTACAAGTATGACTCTGTCATTGTCCATGTTGGTGTGAATGAATGCCTTGAGACGTACCTCCCTGGACTATATGAAGAGAGGCATGATTGAGGTCTCAGTGTGCGTGTCCCAGGCAGGTTTGCCCCTAGCCCTAAGCAGCACCATACCTTCACAAAGAATAATACCACAATGCCAACAAAAAATAATTAACTTTAACAATTGGCTTAGTTTCTGGTGTCATTCCACGCAGATCTAGTATCTGTCTGCCTAGGATGACATGGTTGATGGGCCTTGATGCTTTGCCAGAGATGGCCTACCGCTGTCACCCCTGGGATTCCGGATTCTGGTCAGAGCTCTTGCTTCCCCCATTGTATCTTTTTTAGGCAATGTCCCAAAGACAAATCTTCCAACATAAAAGATCTGTCAAAAAAGCAAATTGAAGGTCATGCTGCTTAACGCTATGAGCCTTAACCTGAAAATGCACTCACTGGAGTCTGTCTTCACACTGGAAGATACTGACATCTGTGCAGTCTCAGAAACTTGGTTCAAGGCTGCAGTGAGTACCACTGCCTTACTTGGCTGTACCTCATTCCACACATTCCGACCCCAAAATGAGGTCGGGAACACTAAGGGTGGTAGAGTTTCTGTCTTCATTAAAGACAAGCACACCTCCAGACTGGTTTGCCTGCGTGATGCACTAGAACTACTCCAGGTGCAACTGACAGTTGGCAAGACCCCTATCCAAGTTATAGCCAGCTATAGATCTCCCTCTGACTCAGGACAACCACTCCTCCTACTTGGACCTACTTGACTCCATCAAGGTACCCCCAACACCCTGATCCTTGGTGACTTCAACTACCCCACCAAAGACTGAGTGAACTGTTCCTGCACTAATGCACTCACCCAGTGATTCCTTGACTTCATCAGTTCTAACGCACAAGAGCAGCTCATCTCATCCCCCACAAGGGGTGATAACATCCTGGACTTGGTTCTCACCAACATGGTTGATCGCTGCACCACCCCATTCTTCCCTGGTGAGATCAGAACATCAGTCTGCCTCATTCAAAGTCTCTGTACAGCCACCCGCCCCAAACTATCACCCCATTAGTGTGACAAGTCTGATCTGTAAAGACATGGAGCGTATTATTATGGACCTGATAAGGACATAAACAATCTCAAAGTAGTTGACCCCACCCAATTCAGATTCATCAAGGGCAGATCTTGCCTGTTGAACCTGGTTGACTTTTTTGAGACTGTCACCAAGGCCCTGGTTGAGAAAGTCAGTTCATACAGCTTACCTTGACTTGGCCAAAGCATTTGACACAATCCCCCACTCTGGCATCATTGAAAAGCTAACACAACTTGGTGTAAATCCCTGTCTCATCAGGTGGGTGGCCAACTGGCCCACCGATAGGACGCATAAGGTCAAAATAGGTGATGCCACCCTGACAGCAGACCTGTCAGTACTGGTGTTCCCCAGGGATCTGTCCTGGAACCCCTGCTGTTTGGCATCTACTTCTCAGAGGTCCAGGCAAAGACAAAAGGTCTGTGGCTGACCATGTTTTCAGGGGACTATAAGTTTGGTGCTGTCATTGACTCCCCAAATGATAACATACTGCAAGAGGGTCTCACAACAACAAATGTCTGGTGCCAAAGTCCTGGCCTTAAGTTAAATACAAAAGAATGTATTGATACCATTCGACAAAACACAGCCCCTGCTGATTACCATATCAACGGCAACCCCCTAAGCATACAACCTGTGGTGAATGAGCTGGGTACATAGGTTGATAATCTCACATTTGACTATCATGTAGCGGCAGTGATAAGAAAAGCCCTTTACTTGGTTCATCTTGTGATGCCCCTGCACTTGCCCAGTAATCAAAGATCCTCAGTCCTTACCACTAGCACCAGTGAGGGATGTACACATTGGGAAGATAAGTACAGACACAGTAAAGTACAATTTCCCTTAAGAGCACACAGAGATCACAGTCGGTCTGGGGGCTGGTTTCTCTGTTTCTCCAGATCCCCAATAAGACTCCCCACTGGCACAGCTATAGGGTTAAGATCTCAGCCGAGTGGCAAAGCTAAGATCTGCAGTACCCTCTCTGTCCAACCAGTGCTTCATATCCCTGTCCAAGTAGCTGACACACCCACACACTTTGAGATTTGATTGATGTACAAACACACACACACCTGGGAAAGGCTGGCACAGGTTTACTAGCTATGCCCCCTTTCTGGCCAGACTATAAGGTAGTACCAGCTGCCACCAGCCACCCTTACTTATCAGCTACTATAAGGCCCTTACCAAAGGGTGTCCAGTCCTACTGTGCAATATTGCTATTATCCAAATGGTAAGTGTGACCAAGACTAAGGCTCCTGGAGTGGCCTATAATGTCAACAAATACATTTGCAAGTATTCTAAGAGCTTAAATATCTCCAAACAAATCAGCCACAATTAAAAGGTTTAAATGTATTTAATAATAAATAATAAAAGAATAAGACATTATTCAGTAAACACAGTAACTATTTTATACTTTAATATTTTAAAACAACATTGCAGGACAGTCTCAAATAAATACAAAAAAAAATCTAAACTAATCTTTACTGTATTCCTGTCTATATCTAAGTGATATCACTATACCCTAGACTTGCTTACAGAGCAAAGCAAATGCAGATGAGAAGTGCTGAATGGATGTTTCTAGATCCAAGACAAGATACAAAATGCCCCCTCTCCCTGTCTGAGAGCATTCTTAAATTAATATCACATATTACTGCTGGGTTAGCCTGGATGACATCACTCTTTAAGAAACTTAACAAAATTTAACATTTCTGTGTGAAAAATACTTCTGTCTTAGATGTGCAGCTGCTAGGAAGTCACAGAGCAATAAAAAACACTTTACATGTTAAGCCTAGTAATTAAAATTACTTTCAAGACAATAAAAAAACCTCTAGCTCTAGACAATTGTGCCTGCTTGCTGCACTGAAATAATTTTTTATAACACATCGTAAAGCACTTTTAATTTCAACTTATTTTCTTGAAATTTTGCAAGTTAAATCTGTATGTTCCAGCTTTTACTATTAAAACATACATTTGCACAGATATATAGTTTATATACATCTCTGTTCTTTTCCAGTAGGGTACACTGTGTTTACATTCTTGACGCGTAGTACAAAACATACAGTTCAGCACACACTTCTGCACCAGTGGTTTAATATCCACATAACATATAGTTCTCATACATTTGCAAGACAAGCATGTGAATCATATTAATATTTACAAATGACATAGAATTATTTACAAAATTCCAGATAGCTGGGCTGGCAGTATTTCCCTGGTGTCACACATCTCATAAGTAAAGGGATTGCTTCCAGAAAAATGGAGGTTATCCCCTCTCTGTACTCCTCCCTCATTAGGCCAGTAATTGATTCCATCACCCTGTTTGGTATGTACCTCTCCAAACACCTGCACCAGCTGTAAAGCCTGCAGAAATACCTCACAAAGAGCATCCATGTCCTCCAACACCTGTCCTTTGCAGACAGGCTGAAATTACTATCATTCTACTCGGTATTGTACAGATTTCTCAGAGGTGCATTACCCGCTCAAAGGCCTAAGTCTAATATACGACATTAACAAAACCTACTAGAGAAGCAGGTTTGTCTCCCAGAGGCTGCCCAGTCTCTGGAATAGACTTCCCATACACGTCAAACAGAGTACGTCGTTGACTCTTCAAGCGCAACCTTGGTAAGTGGATGGGAAGCCACAAATTTGTCCCAGGGGTTCCACCTGTGTCCCTCATTGACATAGATGACAGGTGCTGACTGAGGTGTCTTTTTTGACGAAAAACTCTTGGCTAGGCTTGTAAGGGCCCCAGGGCCATTAGCCTAGTAATCTCCTACAGTTGATGCTGGAAAGATAATGGCTGCTAGAGCAGTCACCAGTAGTGTTGTGCTACAGACTTTCTATCAGTAAGGTAAAAGTAGTCTTCCTAATTAACTTTAAACATAATTCTGCAGCTGTAAAATGGTGTTTTGTTTACTTTATTCCAAACTGCACATGCAGCTTCACAAAGGTGTTCCTCACTCCATAGTCTTTGATTGTACCCACAAATGTTTAGTGTGTGTGTGTGTGTGTGTGTGTGTGTGTGTGTGTGTGTGTGTGTGTGTGTGTGTCTCTCTGTGTCTGTGAGGATGTGTCTTGGTGTGTGTGTGTTTTCTGTCTCCCCTTCATTCCAACAGCTCTTCAAGTGCCCCACATTCTTGCTGGGTCTGCTGGCATTCCAGTCACCCCCTGGTCCAGTGCCCTAATTATAGCTGGGGAAAGCAAAGCTCTTAAAGATATTCTGAGGGTTCATATTGTCCAACATCCATTTGTGCTTTTTTTTTACATTTTTTCCTTACCCACTTTTTTGTGGGTTTCATGGTTACATTCAAGAGTCGGGCAACCAGTGGAGACATTCACTGCATTGCCTGTCCTCCACAGAAGTTCACCATGTCTCCACTCTTTTCCCCCCATTGGAGCATTCCTCCTAACAGCGATGTCCACAGTCTTCACCAGGGATCATTGCAAGGAATATCCATAAGGCTGCTCACCCTCCCAGGGATGGTAATGCCCATCCTTCCTGCAGATCCATCAGTCACCTAAGCCACTAATTGAACCCAGGCTGGTTGGGCTTTAGTTAGGACTTTACCCCTCTGTGCCACCAGAACAGATATAAAATGTTACTTTATTTGATGCGTAAAGCAGCTTAGCTGTTGAATTGTTCATTTGATGGTCATATCAGCCTTGCTCCATCCTAGTACTTTGACTTTGTATCGGTTTGAAGAAGAGCATGATATGCAGCACTGCAAAAGTTCCCTATAATTTGCCTCAACCACCTTGAAGATGCAGGAGGAGTGAGGCTGTGCCTAGTTCGATACTGAAATAATCCTGAAATAATGTGTGCTCGGCTGTGTTAAGAGTGGGAACACTGATGGGATGGTCTTTTTGGCTTCCCAAAGGCTCCACTGGAGACATCACCAAAATGCAAAGATATCTTCATCTTCTTTTAGGTCTGTCTGAGATGATTTCTGAGTGTTGCATCTCCTCCCTTGGTTTACATGAGCATGAGTTTTTATTAGCTGTCTCCTTTAGCAGATGAGAGACCTTTGAGGTACAGTCCTGTCAACCACCTTTGAGGCATTGCGTAGGGGCACGAGCAGTGTCTATCCTTAGTTCAGATAGGAGCATGCTTACATCTAAAGTACATCAAAGGAGTGGTTCCCTAGAGACCGCTGGCTGGAGCTCACTAATTTCAGTCTGGATTGCGGCCTCATCGCCCTAGATTTTTCCATGGACCCAGCAGGGTTCAGGGCCACATAATCATAAATATTTACTGGGACTTCCTAAGCTGAGCTTAACAGTTTTTAGATCTGATTAGGCTGATCTCTGCAGATACAGGACTGCAGTGTTATTGAGCATAGCCCAATGACATCATGAAGTCCCCTACAGATGTTCTTCGTGTTTCACTGTTGCAGTCATAACTGTAGGGTACTCCTGCCGGCAGGCAGCCCGAGGTCGGCCAGAATATCAAAGTTTGGGTCCGGCGTCGGCTGTTTCAGCTAGAACCCTGACGTCAGAGCGCATGGGTATAAAGCCGACAGCCGACGCCATCTTCTTCAGTCTTTCTTGCCGTGCGGTGCAAAGCAGTTCGCTAGTTGTTGGTTGGCGTTTTCAAGACAACGTGGTGTGATCGTCGTCGGTCCGAAGTTTTCTACTTCTCTTCTCAAAGCTAAGTACCCCGTTGGGGAAACTTTTTTCTTGCTCCTCCGATGTCAGAAAAAGTTAATAATTGTGTATCGTGTGGAAAACAAATACCTCATAAAGATTTCCACTCTTACTGTCTACCTTGCTTATGCCCTGGCCCTGACCACAACGTTTCTTGTTGTCGGTTCTGTGCCAGGTTTAATTCTCGCACTATCAAGCGTAGGTACGATTGGGCCTTGAATTACTTCGGTAGATGATTTAATTATAGAATGTCGTCGGTTACTTTACCGACTACCGGATTACAGAAGAAGCGCAAAGACAAGGACAGGCCTCCGAGGTCCAAACAGGATACTTTGCAGCCGGAGCCAGCTTCGGGTTCGGCGGTAGTCAGTGAGGCGCTTTTGCAGCCCCTGTCGTCCACCACTTCAGAACCAATGGCCGACACGGACTCACATGGTGAGCCAACTAGGCCTAGTAATTTGTCTGCTGCAGGACCTTCGGACGTTGCTCCTTCAGATGGGTCCGGAACCGCTGTGCAGGTACCGGCTTCTGAGGGGGTCTTCAGGCCTTCACACATTACTATTTCCACAAAGACAAAAGCTAAGTCAAAGAATCCTGTTAAACCCAGACTTTCTGCTCAAGCTTCTTCGAATTCAGCTCCTAAGACTCAGAAGCAATTACTTCGGATGGCTGAGGATTTATTAACTATGATTAGGGGCTCTCACCCTCCTCCTGAGAAAAGGCCTAGACAGGATATCCCTTATGATTCCTCTGATCAGGCTTCTGTATCTTCTGTTTCTTCCTCTGATCAGGATTGCTCTTTTCCTTCATATGAGGATTCGGATGCAGAGGATTCTGTTCCCTCTGCCTCTCCCCCTGAAGATTTCTCTTTTGGGGAACCTTGCATGAGATGAGGGAGCATTTTCATTGGGAAGGTCAAAATTATTCTGCTTCCAAAAAGAGACTCAGGGAATTTCTTCTTCTCCCTCAGCACAGGCCTTTAGCTATTCCTCCTGTACTTGACATTGTGGATGATGCTTTCTCTGAAGCTAACTTGAATCCTGATTCCATGCTGCCTGCTCCTTCTAAGCCTGATAGATTTTACAGGGTCCCTGATTCCCATCAATTCTTATTCAAGAACCCTTCTGCTGATCCTGAAACCATTTCACAGGGTTCCAAGGCTGCTAAGGCCGCCTCCTCTAAGAATCCTATCCCCTCTGAAAAGGATTCTCGTGCCTTGGACAGGTGGGGAAAAAAGGTTTATACTTCAGCTACCCTTTCTATTAGAGCTTTAAATTGCCAGTTTCACATGTTCAAGTATCAACAGTTTCTTTTATCTGTTTTAAAACAAAGGATTTCTACCTTTCCTGCATGTGCTGAGGACAAGGAATTACAGGATGTGTTGCATGCTACTGAACAAGTTAGCAAACATAGTTTACATTGTGGTTTTGATGCCTTAGAGGCTTCTTGCAGGGCGGCTGCCTCTGGTACTGTTATCAGGAGACATGCTTGGCTTCATGAGCAGAATTTACCTGAACAAGTTAAGGCAAAATTGCTAGATGCCCCTGTTCAGCATGATGTCTTATTTGGGTCTAAGGCTGAGGAGGTTATTAAAAAGATGGAAGAAAAAGCCAAGTCTATGCAGACTGTAAAAAGATTTCTTGCAAGTACAGCCTCCTAGATTTTCCAGAAATTGGCCCTCCAAAAATTGGTCTTTTCCCTCCTCTGACAGGCCTCAAAGGGGAAGATATAGACACTCCAGAGGTCGGGCGCAGGCTCAGGCCTCTTACAGATCTAGACAGTGGACTGCTTCTTCACCTAGAAGAGGAGAAGACAGATCTCAAACCCAAAGAAAGCAGACTCAATGACTCCCTCTGTTGGGCTTCAGGTCCTCCTTCCCTGGATGCCCCTCTCGGAGGAAAACTTTCTCTTTTTTACCAAAATTGGACTCGCATTACCCAGGACAAATGGGTGTTAGACGTGATTTTGAAAGGTTACATATTCCACTTTCACACACTGCCAAGGCCTTCCGGCTGGCCAGATCTGCCAAAACATCAATGGACAGAGGCCTTAAATCAAGTGGATGCTTTATTAGCCTTAAGAGCCATAGATCCTGTTCCACCTCTAGAGGTGGGGAAAGGTTTTTACTCAAGACTTTTTCTGGTCCCACGAAAACAAAACTCCTGGAGACCTATTCTGGACCTCTCAGTATTAAACACCTTTTTGGAAATTCCAAAATTCAAGATGCTTACACTTCAACAACTTCTTCCAATGCTCTCACAAGATGCTTGGATGGTAACATTGGACTTAAAAGAGCCTTACTTACACGTCCCTATAAGGCAACAATGCAGAAAGTACCTCAGATTCAAGGCAGGCTCGAGACACTTCCAATTCTCTGTACTGCCATTTGGCTTATCTACTGCGCCCAGAGTTTTTACCAAATGCCTGGCTCCAGTAGTAGCTTACTGCAGACTTCAGGGGATTCAGATTTACCCCTATCTGGACGACTGTCTAATTCAGGCAGACAGCAAAGGCCTTCTACTTCAACACCTGCATTTTGTTCAATGTCTTCTCCTACTGCTGGGATTCTCAGTGAACACAAAAAAGTCACATTTGATTCCTTCTCAACGAATGACCTTCTTGGGAGCTCTTTTGGACACAAGTTTACAGAAGGCCTTCCTCACTCCAGAAAAACAGTTACAGCTGGCTTCAATCTTCAAGACCTTGGCAGCATTGACTCAGCTCACTGCAAGGAAATTCCTGCAGGCTCTGGGCTACATGGCCTCTTGCATCCTGTTGATTCCAAATGCGAGGCTTCACATGAGGAAACTTCAATGGTACCTAAAGAGTGTATGGTCTCAACATTGCCACAGTCTGGATACAATGATTCCACTGATTCCCTGCCTCCAGAAGGAATTCCTTTGGTGGTCCAGGGCGTGTGATTTGAACGAAGGCAAGCCCTTTCGTCTACCTCAACCTACTCAGATCAAAACCACGGACGCCTCGGATTATGCATGGGGAGCTCATTTTCTAGACAAATGCCAACAGGGTTCTTGGACAAACAAACACCTTCTATGGCACATCAACTTGAAAGAAATGTTAGCAGTCCAAAATGCTCTTCTAGCCTTCCAGACTCTTTTGAAGCCAGGACCTATGTTAATTCGAACAGACAATACCACAGTCATGTGGTACATAAGCAAGGGGGCTCTCACTCTTACCCCCTTTGCAGACTTGCCATGACCTTATGGGATACAGCCCTAAATTTGAATCTGGATCTTCAGGCACAGTTCATTCCAGGAAAACAAAATCTCTTAGCAGACAGCCTAAGCAGAAACATTTTGGATCCTCACGAATGGATGTTGGACCCCAACTTATTCAGCAAGATAACTGCGGTTTGGGGCTGTCCTCAGATTTGTTTGCATCCCATCTCAACCATCAGTTGCCTCTCTTTTGCACCAGGTCCTTCCACAAGACAGCTTGGAAAGTGGATGCCCTGTCCTTCAGCTGGAGGAATCTTTCGGGATATGCCTTCCCTCCTCTTCCTCTTCTGCCTCTGGTATTGCTAAAGGTAAAGCTAGACAAACCCAGACTGATCATTTTGATGGCTCCAAATTGGCCTCATCAGTTTTGGTACCCTACTCTACTGCACCTTTCCTTGGTTCCTCCTTGGAGTCTTCCGCTGACCCATTCTCTACTGTCCCAGCATCAGGGTCAGGTATTTCACTCTCAAATCAAGACTCTGTCTGGCAGCTTGGCTCATCAAAGGCAATTGATTCCTTCTTCTCTTCCTAAACAAGTTTTGGATGTTCTTTTGGAAGCTAGGTGTCCTAGTACAAGGAAATCTTATGCTTCTAAATGGAAAATATTTTGTATTTGGATGCAGGATCGTGGCTCTGATCCTTTAATACCAGATATCTCATCTATTTTACTTTATCTCTCAGACCTTTTGATTAAAGGTCTTTCATTTTCTTCCATTAAAATTCATGCTTCTGCTATTTCAGCACATTTCAGTTGTGATCCTCCCATTTTTTCCCACCAGTTGGTCAGACAATTTCTGAGAGGAGCTAAAAATTTAAAACCTCCTAGAACTCCTCCTGTCTCTCCTTGGGATCTCAACTATGTCTTGGAAAAGCTTACTTTACCTCCTTTTGAGCCTGCTGCATCTGCGGACATTAAGTTTTTATCCTGGAAGACCGCTATCTTGTTGGCCTTGACTTCTGCCAGAAGGGTGTCTGAGTTGCAAGCCCTCATGGCCGTGGAACCATACCTCGTTTTCCATCAGGACAGAGTTTCCTTGAGGACCAATCCTACTTTTATGCCTAAAGGTTGTTTCTAGAGTGGCTCTAAATCAGACTATTCACCTTCCTACCTTTTTTCCAAAACCCCAAAATAGGGGGGAAAGGATTTTGCATTCATTGGACGTACACAGGCAACTACATTTTTACCTGGACAAAACTAAAAGTTTCAGAAAATCAGATCAATTGCTTATTTCTTTTGCTTCCAGTTCTCTTGGTAAAGCCATTTCTAAGCAAACTATTTCCAAATGGATTGCTCATGGAATAAGATATTGTTACTCTCTTTATGGAAAACAGATTCCAGGTACCGTCAGGACTCATTCTACTAGAGCAGCTGCCACTTCAGCAGCCTTTCTCAGAGGAGTTCCTACCAAGGACATTCTGGAGGCTGCCACTTGGAGCTCTGTGCATACTTTTTCCAAGCACTATAACCTCCCTTTGTACTCTAAGTCTAGGGCAGGCTTTGCCTCTGCTGTCTTGCAGGGTCTTCTAGCTGCTCCTTCTACTTCATAACCTCCTCCCGTATTCTCAGCTTTGGGATTCTACCCTACAGGTATGACTGCAACAGTAAAACACGAAGAGTAGTACAGTTGTGTATACCTACCATAAATGTAGATGTTCGAGTGTCTTCACTGTTGCAGTCGGTGTTTCTCTCCCTCCAGACCCCTCTTGTTTCTATTTACTTACTGTGTTTCCTTTTCCACTACCTTTCTGGTGTATTTGTGTTTCCCTTGGGACACCTTTTGGTTTTCTGGGGTCTTCTGACATCATGGGCAAGAAAGGCTGGAGAAGATGGCATCGGCTGTCGGCTTTATTACCCATGCGCTCTGACGTCAGGGTTCTAGCTAAAACAGCCGACGCTGGACCCAGACTTTGATATTCTGGCCGACCTCGGGCTGCCTGCCGGCAGGAGTACCCTACAGTTATGACTGCAATGGTGAAGACACTCGAACATCTACATTTATGGTAGGTATACACAACTGTACTTTCTGTATTATCTGCACACTGCCCTTGCCAGGCACACCCCCAATGCACTTCTCCCTCTCTTGGCAGCGACTTGGTGGATGCTGATACAGCCATTGTGCGAAAACAGGTTTAGTCTGGGGCTGATGGGTAAAGTTCTGCTTCTTCCCTACAACCTCATAAGAGTCAGAGTGTCTCAAGACCACTGTCTTGAGACATCCAGTGATGATAATACCTCTGCTGTGTCTAACTCCTCTCTGTAAGTTGATGCAGTTGACTATAGACAGACATAAGTGGCCCCCATTCCTTCCCTATAGAAACATTTCAACAAGTGTCTGGGGAGAAAGGAGCAGCAGCATTCCGGAATCTCCCGTATGGAGTCTGTGACTAGGGGTAACATATGCAACCTAGAAGCATCTGGCTATATCACTTCATTAATTTTTTGATGACTGATGACTTTGTGGAGTGAAATCCTGACAAGGCATCCTAGGGCAGACTCCCATGTAATCTTTCTTGTCCCATAAAGGTCTTATTGTTCACAGTACTTTACTGACTGCAGCATTTGACAAGGAATCCTTATACTCTGTCTCATTGGGAGTTTAGATCTGTCAACTACCTGTCTTATCTGCCCAAGTTCCAGTCATTTTTAGTGGATCAGGCACTAACCAAAAACTCTTTAACCCAAAACCTCTTACAAAAGGTAAAAAAGGCTCCATTATTTTCCCTTTACTTAAATTAGAACAGAGTACCTTCTCATGTTTTCTTTATTCAGTTTAATTGAATAGGTGAACTAGTCCTAAGACTATTTTCATCATTGTCCCAGAACAAACGCACAGTTAATTAGCAACAGATAATGCACCTACTACTTAAAGTGCTAAACCATTTAAGGATTTTTTTGGATCTGTATAGAATTCCTACCACTAAAAAAAAACAAAACAAAAGTAAGCAAACATAAAATAAACAAGTTAAGCAGATTGTTTACAAAAACAGTACTGTAAATAGAAACAGACTTGCAACACTAGCATGTTAAAGATGTACAATATAAAAGTGATCACTTAATGAAATTTAACATAGACATGAAACCCAAGTTGAGTAAAAGTACAGTTAAGTACTCAGAAACCACAGGTATAAATTCAAGGGAATTTTCCACCGCCTTTTAACTTATCCTATTTGCTTAGTAGTAGTAACGTTTATATATCCTTACAAATCCAATTATAAGTGAAGCTGAAATAGAATAATAGATATGTGTAGAACTTATGCAGATTTATTTATTGGTTGACTGACATTTGTTTACCAGGTAGTGAGACTGGATAATTTTATTCATTTTCAGTAGAGGTCTGGGGAGAAAAACTCCACAAATAAAAGAACAGAAAATACATAGGCATAGGTGAAAATTGACATCATATTGCAATGTACTGTAAATACTCGGGTAGGTGACTACTTTGCTATAATTTAGTTGGTGGGATAACTCTAGCAATTTAGAATTGTTAGCAGCGATGTGTTCTATGGCTTGTATGAGCTGCAAATCTAGCTACACTGTTGTAATACTGTTCTAGTTAAGATTTTATGGTGGTCTAGAGTTAGTCAAGATGGGAGAACCATATAATGGAGAGGGGAGTATATGTATAGTGGCAAGAGTGACACTGGTGTATGCAAATCTTTTGCTCTGTATAGCATTCCTAACTTTATTGAGATTTTTATTTTTAATAATGCTCTGTATGTAGAGGTCATATTTCAGGTTGTCATCTTTTGTAACCCACAGCAGTTTTGTTTGACGCACTGCTTCAACTGGCATATTTCGGGATGTGATCTTAGTTATTTTTGATATGGGTAAATGCTTTGGGAAAGAAGAGAGAGTTTTTTTTCTTAGGATTAAGAAGGAGTTGGTGGTTACAAAGCCAATTTTCAGTAGAGTTAAAGGCATGTTGTATATTTTTTTATAAATTTTCTAGATTGTGTGAGAGGCAGATAAGGGTGGAATCTGCATACTGTACAAGGGATGCTTAAGAAGTATTGAAGATTGTTTGTAAAATATTAAGTATTAAGTAAAACAGGAAAAAGGGTAGAACCTTGTGGTATACCTGTAATGATGGGCAGATAAGGGGAAAGGGTAGAATTCTATTTGACTGCCTGGTAGCAATATGACAATTAATAACTGAAGAGTAGGTTCTGAGATACCAGTTGTGGTCAGTTGTAGTAGGATTTTTTATTATAAGAAATCATGTCAAAAGCTTTTGTTAAGTGTAGGAATAAGGACAATACAAGTTTATCTCTGTCTCTGTATTTATTATCTGTATAATTTAGGAAGGCAGTTGTGCTGTGGGCAGGTCTAAATCTATGCTGAGTATCTGTTAATTGTTCCTTTAACATATGCTGGAGTAGTTTGTTTATGAACACATTTTTCCATTTTTTTTTTTTTTTTGAGAGGGTTGATAAGGTGGTAATGGGTCTGAAACTAGATATTTCTGTAGAAGTGCCACCTTTATGGAAAGAGATAATGACATTTTTTTCCAAATGGTAGTAATATAGGATTCCTGGATTGACATGTTTATAATGATGGAGATTGGATATGCAATCTAGAGGAGAGATCAGACTAAAGAGGAAGATCACTGTAATACATTTCTGCGATATAACTTGTACAAAGTCCAAGTGGTGTTAGAGGCAATTTTGAGGCATCCTGCAGGAAGGTTATCTGCAGAGGATGAGCAGGGTTTATTTTGATAATTCTTATGGAGGAGGTGGCAAGTGGTTGTAGTGTGAGGGTATTAGTGGATGGGGTAGACATGAGACAGGGCAGTCGGAAAAATATTCCTTGGTGAGGGCAACTGCAGTGTCAATGAAGTAGAAGGTAAACTTGGTGGTGGTTTTCAAAGGGGAGTTATTGGGACAAGGGTTAAGGATATTGTTATTTCCTGGGTGTAAAATTTGTTTAATGGATGTTCAGAATTTTGGAGGGTTATATCTATGGTTGTGTTTTAAATCGAAATATTTTTTCTTATCAAGGTTGACTTACTTTTAGGAATGGTTGCTGCAGAGTTCTTTAAAGAACTGTAGGTTTTATGGAGTTTTAATTTTCTGCCACCATTTCCATTCTAGTCTCTGCTTTGTATAAGACTTCTACTCTGATTAGTAAGCCAAAGTTAGATTTTGCTGTCTTCCAACATAGTAGGACAAGGTTGTTTAGGATGCTTAAAGTTGGATTGAACCTGTCTACTACCTCATATTTATAATTGTCCAGTTAACAGTTCAGAGCAGCTAAAACTGATTCAGGGCAAAATTTTGAGAGATTGAGTATTTTTGTATACTTGTTTGGCATGGTGAGTAATACATAGCATACATAGAATCACTAAGGTGTACAGGAAGAGTTCCTGATAAAATCTAGTTACAAGGATCAGAGACCAGAATCCAGTCAATAATGGGACTAGTGTCCTAGGATATGTTATAGTGAGTAGAAGTAATAAGCTGTTTGAAGCCATGAAGGTTGACACTAGAAGGATAGAAGTAAAAGTACTTCAGTTGATGTTGACATCATCTAGGATGACTGTTTCATTACTAATATTGTGTGAGATCCAGCAAAGGATGTCTTCAGTGGTGGATATGTTGTTTCCAGAGGGGATATATACAGAACAATTATACAAAGGAGTTTGTGGTCATTTAATTTTATGTAGAAGATAAGTAGCTCTGCATTATTGAATATGAGCAGAGTTTTTATAAGAGAAGGAACTTCATACGTGTTAGGGTGGGGGGTGGCTACCCCACCATCTGTATTATTAATCCTGTCAGCTCTAACAATGCTGCATCCTAGGGAAAGAATTTCTGGGTCTTTTATATGAGATTTTAGCCATGTCTCAGAGTAACAATATCTGGTGCATAATGTGAGACCCAGCCATGCAGTTCAGTGATTTTATTACAAATGCTACCTATATTTATTGAGGTAAAGTATAGTTGTTTGTCGTTATTAGAGGTGACCAGAGGAGATATGGGTGAAGGGGGTAGAAATGGAAGGAGGACCTGGGTTAGGGTGTATGTTACCACATAGTTTAATTTTATTAGTTTATTTATTATTTTGTTCATTTTGCATTTGTTAACTGGGAGGTCTACTGGGCCAGGGTGAGCCTGTTTTCAGTAGAGGCCTTGGGAGAAAAGCTCAAAAAACACACAACATGATAAAGTTACAGAATCAAAATTCAGGAATCAAGCAGCGATGGTACAGAGCACTACATTACAGAATAGGGGAATTCAATAAAATAGATAATACTAGTTATACAGATGTTAGATTTTAAGAAAGCAAGCCAAACAACAATACACTTGATGACATGAGATAATAGCAAATGTATGAACAACACAGTACTGTAGTTTTGCAGTAGAGAGGGAAAGATGGAGAGCAGTAGGTTAAAGATTCTGACAGTAAGGTATAGCCTTAGAGCTGTTGCTATGTAGGCATCAAGATTGAATAGAAGATATGGTAGGTAACTGATATAGTAGATTGTGTGTAGCTGGGTGGCACATTTTGGACTTAGTAAGCTGGAAGCACTAAATGTATATATGAGGAGTCTGAGCTGTAAATGTGATGGGGAGAAATTTTTTTTTTTTAGTCTGTGCTGGTACATGTACATAGCCAGTGGGAGAACAGGTGTTGTTTCAGCGAAGTCTTAAAGCATTCAGGGTTGCTAGTAGATCTAATTGAAGGAGGGAGAGCATTCCATAGTTTTGCTATAGCATATGGGGTAATGCATTTGACCGGTGGAAAGGATAGGTTTTGCTACATTAAGGAGCATCTGATTGATGGATCGCAGAGGTCTGTTTAGGTGATACATGGTAAAGAGAGAGGAGAGGGCAGCACAACTAGAAGGCTTATAGATTAGCTTATGAGCTGTGGTTAGTTGCAGGTGTGTTAGCTGTTAGGGAAGTTCTAACCAGTTTACACATTGGAGTGATGCTCATTGGTGGGAGGAGTGTTTGGAGCTGGTTGCAGATTTTCCGATTTTATTATAGCACCAGTCCAGTTTGGATTTAAGAGAGGATTATACATTAGTAAGGAGAGGTGCACCATAGAGCAATGATGGAAGTAGAAAAAAAAGAGGCAAGGAATAGTCTTGCTGCATAGGTGAAGTAGTGTTTGTGCCTGTACAGGATGCCTAGCTTCTGATTTTTTTTTATGTTTTTGTTAATATGCTGGTCAAAAGTTAGGTGTTTGTCTATGATGACCCCTAGAAGTTTGATATATGGGGCTACTTTGAGTCAAGTGTTGAGTGAGTTGATAATTTTATTTTTGGTTAGGGGTGGCATTTTTGGGAGGATGAGTAACATGAGTTTTGTTTTATTAGCATTTAGGGCTGAATGGTTATTATATATCCAGGTTTCATTGGAGGTGAAGGCATTTTGGGTGAGTGTAAGTAGTTCTGAAGTGGACTTAGCCATGCCAATGATGGTGGAGTCATCTGCACATTGAATGACATTAGCATGGGGTATGCTGGTATGGACATCATTAATGAAAATGCTGAAGAGCAGTGGACCTAGTATGAACCCTTGTGGGACTCCAGTATTGATGCTAAGGAAAGGAGATGGGAGATTGTTGCCATCTAGTTTGTTGTCTTTCAATAAGGTAGTTGGAAAACCAGCCAAGGGTAGGGGGAGTTGTGTCTAAATTGGAGAGTTTGATCAGAAGAAATGGGTAGGAGACAGAATCGAATGCTTTGGAAAGCTCAAGAAATAGTGAGGAGGCAAGGTATCCTGAGTCTTGAGCATGGTTGACTTTGTCCAAAAAAGATATAAGAGCAGTGGTAGTGCTATGACCAGGCCTAAACCCATATTAGGTTGGGGAGAGGAGGTTGTGGTGTAGTAGGTAGTTAAGTAGTTGGCTATGGATACATTTTTCCAGAATTTTGGAGATGGGAGAGAGGATGGCAATTGGACGGAAGTTAGATATATCATTATTGTTTCCACCTATGGAAAGGGAGGATAAATGCCTTTTCCAGATGGTGGGAATGAAAGACTCTTGAATGGATCTGTTTAGTGGTATACTAATGGGCTAGGCTATAGCATCTGCCGATTTTTGGAGGAATTCTGGTGGTAAGTTATATGGAGTATTTGATCCAGGATTAAGTTTAAGCAGGAGTTTTTTATGGTGGGAGATGGGTGTGGGTACAAGCAAGAAGTTTGGTCTTGTAGTAGCTGGTTTTGGGGGCAGTGGGTTGATTAGTAGGAAGTTGACTCTACTGTTTTTAAAGAATGAGTTAAAAAGTGAGACAGTTTCAGCTGGGGCCATGTTTGGATCAGGGGAGGGATTATCACTTTTGCCTGGGTATAATTGAGAGTTTATGGACATCCAGAACTTTAGGATTTTGCATATGGTCGATGTCCTTCAAGGATGCATCTGCAGTCCTTACATATGGGTTGTCCTGCCTCAGGCAGCCCTTTGGTCGGCTGGATTCCAAAGTCTGGGTCCAGCGTCGGCTGATGTCGCTCTTCTCCCCGACATCATTGCGCCAGGGGTATAAAAGCGTCAGCCGACGCCATGTTCCTCAGTCTTTCTTGCCGCGAGGTGCCTGAAGCAGAAGCAGTTCGCAAGTGCCGGTCGGCCAGCTCCTGTGATTTCAGCTACCGAAGACTTCAAAAAAGCTAAGTACCCCATTGGGGACTCTTTCTTGCCTCAGCCGATGTCAGATCAAATGGTTAAAGTTAATAATTGTTTATCTTGTGGGAAACAAATACCTCGTAAGGATTTCCACTCTTACTGCTTACCCTGCCTAGGCCCAGACCACAACGTCTCGGCCTGTTCTGCCTGTGCTTCCTTCAATAAATGCACTCTTAGGAGTCGGGCAGAGTTTGCAGAGGAATTTTTTGGGGACAATTTTTGTTATATCATGCCGTCGGAGCTTCCGACAGCACATTTACCCAAAAAACGAAAGGATAAGGACCGACTCATGTGGTCCGCGGTTTCGGCTGACTCCACACCTAGGCCTACCGTGAGTGTCTCGGTCTCTTCTGAAGCCGAATCTCTACCGCTTCAGACCGACGACACTGCACAACCGGTAACTTCAGTACCGGAGGCCATTCCTGAGTCGGTCATAGAATTTTCTTCTGAAACCGGTGCTCAAGAAATATCCGACACCATTTCTGTTGATAAATCTACCCCGGCACGTGGGGCAGCCAGGCCTCCTGTATCCATGTCCATTAAGGCCTTTACACGGGCTAAAGCTGCTAAACAGCCAAAATCTCTCCCTCCCAAGGCTATTCCTCAGGGATCCACTACCAGTTCACAAATCTTAACCTTGGCTGAGGACCTTGTTTCCTTAATCAGGGGCTCTCAACCACATCCAGACAGGGGCTCTCATCCCCCTCCAGGGAAAAGGCCCAGGGTTGAGCAGACAGATCCCCAGTCTTCTGATGAGGCCTCGGATGACTCTCTCCTTTCGGACTACCAGGAGGAGGCCCTTCCGGCCTACGAGGATTCTGATGCAGAGGAATCTATTCCCTTGGCCTCCCCACCCGAAGAGTTTTCCTTTGGGGAGACCCTTCACTCCATGAGAGAGCATTTCAAATGGCAAGGCCAGGAATTCTCCGATTCCAGAAAGAGGTTAAGGACCTTTTTACATTTACCTCAGCATAGACCTTTGGCTATCCCTCCTGTTTTGAATGTTATAGAAGATGTGTACTCTGAGTCTAGTATTTCCCCTGACTCCCTTCCTCCGGCCCCTGTCAAACCTGACAGGTACTATAGGGTCCCAGACTCACATCTATACCTTTACAAGGGCCACTCTGCTAACCCTGAAACTATTTCCCAGGGCCCTAAAGGGGTTACAACTACCACTGCCAAGAATCCACTTCCTTCTGAAAGGGAATCCAGGACTTTAGACAGATGGGGTAAAAAAGTGTATACTACTTCCACTCTTTCTATGAGAGCATTAAATTGTCAATTCCATATGATACAGTATCAAGAGTATCTGTTAGATGAATTGCATAAAAAACTATCCTCACCTGAACCCCTAGACCGCAAGGCCCTTCAGGATCTGGTGCATAACTCTCAACAGGTTAGCAACCATTTCTTACAGTGTGGTTATGATGCATTGGAAGCTTCATGTAGGTCAGCAATGACAGGTGCAGTCATACATAGACATGCTTGGCTGAAGGAACAAACACTGCCAGATCATGTTAAAGCAAAGCTTCTGGATGCACCACTGGAAAAACAAAAGTTATTTGGTTCCACGGCTCAAGAGGTCTTAAAGAAATTTGAAGAAAAGGCTAAATCAGTGCAAACAGTCAAAGATTTTCTCCAGGTCCAACCACCAGGATTCAGCAGAAATTGGCCTTCTAAGAATTGGTCCTTTCCGGACACAGACATTTCAAAGAGGGAAAAACAGGCGTGGCAGAGGTAGAGGGCAAGCTCGAGGCTCCTACAGAGGACGTCAATGGCAGCCTCCTACCCAAAGAGGTAGTGCAGGACCTACTTCTACTGCACAAGGACAAACTCAATGACTTGACTTTGACTCCGCCAACCAGGGCTCAATTGGAAGCAACTTTGGGCGGAAAGCTATCTTTATTCTCAGAAAATTGGCACAGTATTACAAAGGACAAATGGATACTGCAAATAATAGACAAAGGATACAGATTCCATTTTCATACATTACCAAAAAGACAAGGCATGCCAAACCTGCCACCAAATCAAAGGGCAGAGGCTTTCAAGCAGATTTCCAAACTACTACAGATGAAGGCAATAGAAAAGGTCCCTTTCACAGAACAAGGCCAAGGATTTTATTCCAGACTATTCCTTGTTCCAAGAAAAGAAAGGCAATGGAGGCCTATTCTAGACTTGTCCGCACTGAATACTTATCTCATCGTGCCAAAATTCAAAATGCTGACCTTACAGCAGCTCCTTCCCATGCTGGGCAAGGGGTCCTGGCTGGTAACTCTAGACCTCAAGGAGGCATACCTGCATGTCCCTAAGAGACAAAGTTGCAGAAGACACCTCAGATTTCTTGCAGGTTCAGAGCATTATCAATTCTCAGCATTGCCCTTTGGCTTATCTACTGTGCCCAGAGTATTCACGAAATGCCTGGCATCAGTAATTGCACATTTCAGACTTCAGGGGATTCAAATATACCCATACCTGGATGACTGCCTTATACAAGCAGACAGCCAACAAACATTGTTAAACCACTTGAGCTATGCCATCCGCCTACTACAGGCCTTGGGATACACAGTCAACTTTCAGAAATCAAGACTTATTCCATCCCAAAGAATAATTTTTCTGGGTGCAAAGCTGGATACAAACACCCAAATGGCTTTCCTCACAGAAGAAAAACAAGAACAATTACCGGATTATTTCAAAAATCTGACAACACAAACACAGCTAACTGCAAGGAAAATCCTGCAGGCCGTGGGTTTCATGGCATCTTGCATTCTGCTGATTCCACAAGCAAGGCTGCATATGAGGAAACTGCAATGGTACCTAAGGAGTCTATGGTCTCAACACAGTCACAGCCTAGAAGCCTTGATCCCCCTCATTCCATGCCTTCAAAAGGAATTTCTGTGGTGGGCACAAGCAAGTCAGTCAAACATGGGCCTACCTTTCAGCAAGCCTCATATCAGCCAAACCATTACAACAGATGCCTCAGACCATGGATGGGGAGCGCACATGAAGGGCAGATGTATTCAGGGGCAGTGGACTCAAAAGGAATTGTGCCTACACATCAACCAAAAGGAAATGCTTGGCAGTGATGCATTCAATCGGGGCCTTCAAACATTTCCTGCATCAAGGTCACCTGCTAATAAAGACAGACAATACCACAGTTATGTGGTACATAAACAAGCAAGGAGGTACCCATTCCTACCCTCTTTGCAGGCTGGCAATGAATCTTTGGGAACTTTCCCTAAAACTCAGTATACAACTGCATTCCCAGTTCGTACCAGGAAAAGAAAATGTACTGGCGGACAGCCTAAGCAGAAACACCATGGATCCACACAAATGGATTTTGCATCCAGACATTTTTCTTCAGATAACACAATCTTGGGGAAGGCCGGACATAGATCTTTTTTCCTCCCCCCACAACCATCACCTGAAGAAATTCTGCACAAGGACATACCATCCTCAAGCATGGAAGGTGGACACCCTATCCTTCAGCTGGAATGCTCTAACAGTATATGCATTGCCACCTCTTCCGTTAATGAGCAAGGTCTTACTGAAGATCAGGACAGAACAACCAAAAGTGATTCTGATAGCTCCAGACTGGCCAAGACAACACTGGTACCCACTGTTAAAGACCATGACACGCACAAACCCGTGGCCCCTACCACAATGGCCACTTCTTCTGACACAGCGCAACTACAAAACTCTGCACTCCAGCCTGAAAACCTTGCAACTGACAGCCTGGAAAATACCTTGACTCCTCACCAGGATAAACTATCCAAGAGGGTAAAGGATGTCATCATGGAAGCTCGGCGGCCTTCCACAAAAAAGGCATATTCAGCAAAATGGAAAAGATTTTGAACCTGGAGCACCGCACAGGGTCAGGATCCGACAGTGATGAGCATCCCACATATCCTTGAATACTTGGCTGAAATGCCCCATAATGGCCTTTCTTACTCATCCATAAAAATTCATGCTTCAGCTATTTCAGCAGAGTACAACACTGATCCACCTTTATTTTCTCATCCTCTGCTGAGGCAGTTTCTAAGAGGGATAAAAAACATCAACCCTCCAAGGACACCACCAGTGCCTACATGGGACCTTAACTTCATGTTGGAAAAATTAACGCTACCCCCATTTGAACCAGCAGCATCTTCAGAACTACAATTCCTGTCTTGGAAGACTGCCTTCCTTCTGGCCATAACCTCAGCAAGAAGAGTATCTGAGTTACAGGCCCTCATGGCAGTACAACCCTTTCTCATTTTCCATAAGGACAGAGTCTCTTTGAGAACCAACCCTTCATTTATGCCAAAGGTGGTATCCAAGGTCTCACTGAACCAAGCTATCCACCTGCCTACTTTCTTTCCAAACCCACAAAATAAAGGAGAGAAACATCTGCATACCCTGGACATTCACAGACAGTTGCGTTACTACTTGGACAGAGATAAGACTTACAGAAAAACTGACCAACTGTTTGTAGCATACGCTGCTGGTGTACAAGGAAGAGCAATTTCCAAACAAACAGTTTCAAAATGGATAGGAAATTGCATTCGATTCTGTTACTCTTTTCATGGAAAAGCCATGCCAGCTACCATCAGACCTCATTCCACCAGAGCAACAGCCACTTCCACAGCGTTCTTAAGAGGGGTGGCTACAAAGGACATTTTAGAAGCTGCTACATGGAGCTCTGTGCATACATTTTCCAAGCATTACAACCTGCCTTTATATTCCAGATCCAGAGCAGGATTTGCTACGGCAGTCCTGCAGGGCATGTTGGCTACACCATCCTTTTCATAGGTCCTACCACCCCCAGCTTGGCTATGGTATTCTACCCATATGTAAGGACTGCAGATGCATCCTTGAAGGACATAGTACAGTTTTGTACCTACCATAAATGTAGATGTCCGATAGGTATGCATCTGCAGTCAGGTTTTCCCTCCCTCTTACCCCTCTGTGGTATTCTTTGGGTACCTATTCCTCTTTTTAGCTAGCTGGGGTTATCTTTTATGGTGCATTTGTTGTTTATTGGTTTGCATGATTGGAATTTATTCATTTATACAAAATTTAGCTTTCTTTAGAGGGCACCTGGCATCTGGGGCAAGAAAAACTGAGGAACATGGCGTCGGCTGATGCTTTTATACCCCTGGCGCAATGACGTCTGGGAGAAGAGCGACATCAGCCGACGCCGGACCCAGACTTTGGATTCCGGCCGACCGAAGGGCTGCCTGAGGCAGGACAACCCATATGTAAGGACTGCAGATGCATACCTATCAGACATCTACATTTATGGTAGGTACAAAACTGTACTTTTTGCAGAGTAATGTACTAGTCTTGTTTGTTTTTGATGCCAGGTCACTTTACTTGATTACGCAGTTGTTTGTACTGAGCGAAGTCTGCAGGGTTTTTATTGTATGCCATAATTTCCAGGCCTTAACCGTAGCTTTAATAAGTTGTTTGGTGGATTTGGTAAGCCAACTGGCCTGGTTGGCTTTCACTGTCCTATGTTGGAGAGGAGCAAGATGGTCTAGTACAGGGAGGAATGTTGAGTTAAAGAATTCAGCAGCATCATTCAGTGGTAGGACTTTAAATGGATGCCAGTTGATATTTCGTAGGGTATTGTTAAAGATAGTTGGGCAGAAGTGGGATAGGTCTTTGGTATACTTAGTGGTGTATATTAAGCACTGGAGTTGATTTGCGAATTATATATGCTGGTAGGTGATCACTAATGCTGTTAGGAAAAATCTTCTCCACTGGCACTCTACCTAGGGTGTATAGTAGGAGTGAGTTGGGCGTACTTAAATAGGTTAATACTGTTTGTTGGGTGATGATGTCTAACCAGTTAATATTTACATTACCAAGTATGACTATTTCATTCTCTGTATTTCTGGATGACCAGGCTAGTATTTCCTCAAGTATTTGGATATTGTTAACCTGGGGAATATATGTCGCTACAGTGCAGATGCTTTTGCTGCTATTCATTTTCAAGCAGGATGTTAGCATTTCGGCTGTAGAAAATATGTGAGGGAGTGAAGAATTTTGAAGGGAGTAAAATGATTTTGTAATGGTAACTTTTATTTCTATTTTTTGGTTTGTTCTGTGGTGGTAGTGAGGAGAGGTAAACATTTATAGGTTCATAGGTTCATACTAGGCTATCTGCCCTAGGGTATTTATAAGCCTAGCCAGAGTGTGTGTGGCTTTCACCACCCCTTAGGATGAGAATACTATACCCATTAATTTGCTGTGCCTCTGTCCAGCAGTGATACAGAGATGATTCCCGGGGTAAACCTACGATCTCCCATCCACTCGTCAAGATTTCTCTTGAACAGAGTCAGTGAGGGGCTCTGCCTCACATGGACTGGGATTCTGTTCCATAGTGTAGGGAGTCTCTGGGTGATGAATCTGTCCCTCCAGCACGTCCTATTTATATCCGTGTTGAGGTTTAAGTCTCTTGCTCTCGTGGCTCTGGTGGATTTGGATTTTTGAGGTGGAGCATGTCCATTAATTCCGGGTTGGACATGGCCTTGTATGTCAGGCACAGATCACCTCTGAGCAGACGGTATGCGACTGAATAGAGCTGGAGTTTCTTCAGTCGGGCATCGTATGACATATGTTTGAGCCCCTTTATCCTTTTGGTGAGGAACTTTTGGGGTCTTTCCAACTGCTGCAGGTGTCGGGTAAGGTACATTCAATGGGGCATTGTACTCAATCATTGGTCTGATAAGTGAAGAGTACAGGGGTACAATGACCTCTCCTGATCTGGATGTGAATCCCTTCATGATCAGGTGGGCAATGTAGAAGGTCTTCCTAACCACTTTGGCAATGTAAGTGTCAAAAGAGAGGTTACTGTCAACTTGGGTCGCCAGGTCCCTGATAACTTCTTCCGTGTTTAATGGATTACCACCTATGTGGTAATTAGGGGTTACCTTGTTTTTCCCAAAGGGTATGACTATACATTTTTTGGCATTTAGCTTAAGGCCATGGCTCTGGCACCAGTTATCCATTTCTATGAGACCTTTCTGGAGGATGTCTGTGTCTGATGGAGTGTCAGTTATGGTGCCCAGTTTGCAGTCATCTGCAAATTTTGTCAACCACAATCCCCCTATGTTTGCCTGCACTTCAGAAAAATAAATGCCGAACAAGAGGTGGCCCAGGACTGAGCCCTGTGGGACACCGCTCGTGATCGGCTTAGAGTCTGACATGGCACCAGCAACTCTAACCCTGTGTGTTCTGTCCTTGAGCCAGTTTGCAACCCATCTTGTGACATATGGGTTTACATCTAAGCTGGTGAGCTTTTCTATGATGCCCGAGTGGGGTATTGTGTCGAACGCTTTTGCTAGGTCAAGGTAGGCTGTGTGAACTGCCTTACCCTCATCAATGGCCTTGGTCGACTTTTTCGAAACCGTCACTAAGTTCAAGAGGCAGGATCTGCCCTTGACAAAGCCAGATTGGGTAGGATCCAGTGTCTGTAGGTCCCCAATGTCTTTATTTATGAGTTCCATTATGATCCTCTCCATAGCTTTGCAGACAAGGCTCGTCAAGCTTATGGGGCGGTAATTTCCAGGGTCCGTAGAAGCACCGCCTTTGTGGAGTGGGACCACAGTTGCCGTACGCCATTCTTTGGGTACGTATCCTGTAGTAAGGCTAAGATTAAACAGCAGCCTTATGTGTGGGTTTAGTTCCTCATTGAGTTCATGTAGCACACATCCGGGGACACCGTCCGGTCCCATTGATGCTGTGTTTTTGCTTTAGAGAGAGCAGCTCTCACCTGGGCATCTGAGATGTTTGGGAGGCTAGACTCTGGTGGGATAGATATTTCTCCTTTTGCGGGGGAGGGAGGGGAGAAATTTGCACTGAACCTGTCTGCCAGTATGTTGGCAATGTCTGTGGGTTCAGTGATTTTTTTATCATTTTGGACTAATTCTGAGCATATCTGGGAGTTTCCACCCAGGTTTCTAACATAGCTAAAGAAGGCTTTATGATTGTCTTTTGTGTCATTAGCGATTTTTCTCTCAAAGTTGGCCTTGGATGATTTTATGAGTGATCATAGTTTTTTGCTAGTATTGATCAGAGATGTCTTCCCATTTAAGGATTTTGCTCTGTCATGTAGTGGCTTTCTCCTCTTGTTGTAGAGGTTGTTTATGGCTGGAGTCCACCAGACCGGGCGCCTGCCTTTGGTGGAAAGGGTCTTGATTTTATTAGGGATTGCTTGATCCATACATTCCTGGAGGTGCTCGTAGAAGGCATTTGTAAGGGTTTCAGCAGCGTGGGTTGTGGTTTCCACTGGCTCGGGGGCCTTGAAGGATACCACTCCAGTCTTAAGAAGTGTGAAGTTTGCTTTTGAGAAGTTCTTCACTGTGGTCTCTTTTGCTGGGGGTGGGGGCGGAATGTGGATCTCCAGTGAGATTAATTTATGGTCTGATCTCACCAATGAGGGATATACTTCCGGTGTGGAGCATTTTGTCCCCATGTTTGTGATGATCAGGTCTAGTATATTTTCTCCTCTTGTGGGAATGGTGACTAGTTGTTCCATAGCATTTGAGTTTATGAACTCAAGGAACCTTTGGGCTAGGGTGTTGGGGCTTGAGTAATGTTCCCAGTCTATGTTTGGGTAGTTGAAGTCACCCAATATGATGGTGTTTGGAGAGACATTTATACTCTCCAGTGTCTTCAGGAAGGCTGTGTGGGTTTCCTGAGTTTGAGAAGGTGGTCTGTAGCATGTTACAAACTGTAGGGCAGTTTTACCTATGGTTAAATGCACCTGGATGGTCTCCGATGCTTCGTGCGTTGCCACTAACCTGGAGGTGTGGGTATCCTTTATGAATATGGATACTCCCCCTCCTTTTGTGGTTCGGTCCGGATTTGGGGCCGGAACGCATGATATGAGGTATAACCTGATAGTGCTGGGGTGCTCTCAGGAGCCTTGAACCAGGTTTCAGTCACAGCACAGACATCGATGTTCTCCATACTGAGGAGGGCTTTGAGGGCATGCATCTTGAGGTTTAGACTTCTGGCATTGAGCAGTATTACCATTAGTTTTTTACCAGTTTTGTTTTCTAGAGCAGTAGGTTTATCATTTGAGCCTTGCCTAAAAAAGGCACTATGGGGGTGGCAGGAGCCTTTGCCAATATCCGGAAGTCCAGGGGTGACAGGTGCAAGCCGTCCCTTGCGAAGCAGCATGGCTTGTCAAGCATGTCATCCCAGGCAAACAGACATTGGACCCCCTTAGAATGATACCAGTAATTAAGCCAATTATTTAAAGCTGATCATTTTGTCTCTGTATTGTGGCATCATTCTTGGTGAGGGTAGGATACTGCTCAGGGTCAGGGTCATACCGGCCTGGGCTACATAATCTGAGAGCCCCTCTATGTCTCTTTTCATGTAGTCCAGGGAGGTACGTCTCAGGTCGTTCACACCGGCATGGACAATGACTGAGTCATACTTGTACTTGCTGTGGAGTGACCTGAGTGCTTGTGTTATGTGGCGGATTCTAGCGCCTGACAGGCAGCTAACTGTGATCTTTTCCTTGTTCAGTCTGGTGAGAGGGACGTCAGTGTGTCTGACTATGGAGTCACCTATAACAAGCGTGTCTGGCATTGTGTTTGGCCTTAAGGGCTGTGTCTGTTTAGCACACTGACTTTGAGAACTATGTGTTGCATGTCTTATGTCTTGAGGTGGCAGTTGCTTGGGTGTCTGCTTTGGAGGCCTCTGTATTTTTGGTAGATTTTTGATCAGTGCCTCCAGTATGTCTTTGTGTGTTTATGTGTTTGTTTTGCAGTTGTGATAGTTCTATGTGAAACTGGGTTTGTGGTGTGCGTGGTTTCCTTCTCCTCCTGTCTGGTCTTGCCAGTCCTGAGTTGAGAGAGCTCAGCCTCCAGTTTGGCTATATAGTTGCATCTCTCACATGTATTTGTGTTTTGTGGGAGAAGGAGTGGGTTGTCTGTGTACATGAGGCAATTGTAACATTGCCTCAAGATGCCCAGATTCACCAGCTGAACAGGAGAGGGCGCTAGCAACTGACCCTTGACATGCTAGAAAAGTGAAAAGTTTGCTGTGTAACTGAGTCAGAAGGGACCTATAGGGAAATGGGTATTCAAGGGGATTCTAGGCTAATGTAGTACTTTGTTTAGTATACAAGTACTTTACCTATATAAAATGCTTTAGGAGCAAGTGCTGAGCTTTTGAGATAGAGAATAGACTGTTTAGATTGCAAGTAGAGAAGTTCTAAGGGAAAAATTGAAGAGCAGACTTTACAGAGCCAGAAATAGTTTAACCTTGTTTAACCGGCTGCCGATGGTGCTCTATGGGCAACTCCGCTAAATCACGCAAAGCGCTAAAGTGGGCTTTATAGCAGGGGGTTGAAAAGACCTAGGAATTGACCCAAAATGGCCAATAGACTACAAGTTCCTGGCTGGAACCACTGCTCTAGGGACAAATAGGCTGCTCAGTGCTCCCCACTCCCACTGGTGAACAAAGAAGCTTCCCTTTATCCAAATAAGGATATGGAATAGCACAGAAACCAAGCCAAAGCCCAGAGATCAACAAACTCTGAAGACTGGACTATTCTAGTTCAGTAAGGCGGGAAAACAAGATTTTTTTGTTTTTTTTTCTTTTTTGCAGAAAACAGAAGAAAAACCGACAGTAAATGCTATAAATGCTTTTAAACGGCTAGCGCACTTGAGTGTGTTAGCCTACAAGTAAAATTAAGCAACAAATAACTTTTTTAAAAGTGCAAAACAGTTAATCAACACAAAAACAGTTTAAATAGAATGCAGAGCTGTATAAACAGGCGAAAAAGCAGTCGCTAAGCAGTAAATAATCAAAAAGCCAGAAAAAAATACTTAAATCAGGAAAAAGTCACTCTCTTGCTCTCTGCTGCTTGTAGAACTCTGCAGTACACCACGAGGAGCTGTGCTGAGTTGAATACAAGCGAAAAAGCGCACTAAAGCGGGCTTAATTACAGGGGGCTGAAAAGAGCTAGGAATTGACCCAAAATGGCCAATAGACTACAAGTTTCTGGCTGGAACCACTCCTCTAGGGACAAATAGGCCGCTCAGTGCTCCCCACTCCCACTGGTGAACAAAGACGCTTCCCTTTATCCAAATAAGGATATGGAATAGCACAGGAACCAAGCCAAAGCCCAGAGATCAGCAAACTCTGAAGACTGGACTATTCTAGTTCAGTAAGGCGGGAAAACAAGATTTTTTTTTTTTTTTGCAGAAAACAGAGGAAAAACAGACAGTAAATGCTTTTAAGCGGCTAGCACACTTGAGTGTGTTAGCCTACAGGTAAAATTAAGCAACAACTAACTTTTTAAAAGTGCAAAACAGTTAATCAACACAAAAACAGTTTAAATAGAATGCAGAGCTGTATAAACAGGCTAAAATGCAGTCGCTAAGCAGTAAATAATCAAAAAGCCAGAAAAAAATACTTAAATCAGTTATAGCAAATACAGTTATAACAAATACTCTGAAATATACTGTATACTTCCAAAATGTTTGAGAAGGACAGTCAGAACACAAGAAGGTTCAGGCGAAAGAGAAAAAAAAAGTTTTGTTTTACTTTTTGAAAGGGAAAAAAGAGGAACAGAAGGCCTTATCAAATGTTCTCTCTGTATTAAGCAGAATGAGCTAATGACACTAGACTGGGAGGTGTGTCACAGTAGGGGCGGGCAACTGCAAAGCCACCAAGTATAAGAGCAAGACACCAACAGGGAGGGAGGGTGATACAAAATGGCCTACAAGACAGCAAGCACTAGAGACAAATGAACGTTTTTAAACAGATAAGGATTTGTGAAGATACTGAATAGACAAAGTGCTTTATATATATTAAATTGTAAAAACAGTAATCTGTAAAAATAATCAAAAAATCAAGATGATACTTATATTTTGTAGCTCAGCTGCAGTCACAACTTCTCTAGTCTGCACTGTGTGCAAAAGTCAGAAACTTTTTTTTTTTTTTACAAGAACACAAAAGAACCAGCCCCCACTAGCCAAGAGATAATTACACAGAGGAAATGTTTCAGTTTACACAATAGCCTACAAGACAGCAAGCACTAGAGACAAATGAAAGTTTTTAAACAGATAAGGATTTGTGAAGATACTGAATAGACAAAGTGCTTTATATATATTAAATTGTAAAAACAGTAATCTGTAAAAGTAATAAAAAAATCAAGATGATACTTATATTTTGTAGCTCAGCTGCAGTCACAACTTCTCTAGTCTGCACTGTGTGCAAAAGACAGAAACTTTTTTTATTTTTACAAGAACACAAAAGAACCAGCCCCCACTAGCCAAGAGATAATTACACAGAGGAAATGTTTCAGTTTACACAATAGCCTACAAGACAGCAAGCACTAGAGACAAAGGAAAGTTTTTAAACAGATAAGGATTTGTGAAGATACTGAATAGACAAAGTGCTTTATATATATTAAATTGTAAAAACAGTAATCTGTAAAAATAATCAAAAAAAAATCAAGATATTATATTTTGTAGCTCAGCTGCAGTCACAACTTCTCTAGTCTGCACTGTGTGCAAAAGACAGAAACTTTTTTTTTTTTTTTTACAAGAACACAAAAGAACCAGCCCCACTAGCCAAGAGATAATTACACAGAGGAAATGTTTCAGTTTACACAATGGCCTACAAGACAGCAAGCACTAGAGACAAATGAAAGTTTTTAAACAGATAAGGATTTGTGAAGATACTGAATAGGCAAAGTGCTTTATATATATTAAATTGTAAAAACAGTAATCTGTAAAAATAATCAAAAAAACCAAGATGATACTTATATTTTGTAGCTCAGCTGCAGTCACAACTTCTCTAGTCTGCACTGTGTGCAAAAGACAGAAACTTTTTTTTTTTTTTTACAAGAACACAAAAGAACCAGCCCCCACTAGCCAAGAGATAATTACACAGAGGAAATGTTTCAGTTTACACAATGGCCTACAAGACAGCAAGCACTAGAGACAAATGAACGTTTTTAAACAGATAAGGATTTGTGAAGATACTGAATAGACAAAGTGCTTTATATATATTAAAGTGTAAAAACAGTAATCTGTAAAAATAATCAAAAAAAATCAAGATGATACTTATATTTTGCAGCTCAGCTGCAGTCACAACGTCTCTAGTCTGCACTGTGTGCAAAAGACAGAAACTTTTTTTTTTTTTTTTTTTACAAGAACACAAAAGAACCAGCCCCCACTAGCCAAGAGATAATTACACAGAGGAAATGTTTCAGTTTACACAATGGTCTACAAGACAGCAAGCACTAGAGATAAATGAAAGTTTTTAAACAGATAAGGATTTGTGAAGATACTGAATAGACAAAGTGCTTTATATATATTAAATTGTAAACACAGTAATCTGTAAAAATAATCAAAAAAATCAAGATGATACTTATATTTTGTAGCTCAGCTGCAGTCACAACTTCTCTAGTCTGCACTGTGTGCAAATGACAGAAACTTTTTTTTTTTTACAAGAACACAAAAGAACCAGCCCCCACTAGCCAAGAGATAATTACAGAGGAAATGTTTCAGTTTACACAATAGCCTACAAGACAGCAAGCACTAGAGACAAATGAAAGTTTTTAAACAGATAAGGATTTGTGAAGATACTGAATAGACAAAGTGCTTTATATATATTAAATTGTAAAAACAGTAATCTGTAAAAATAATAAAAAAATCAAGATGATACTTATATTTTGTAGCTCAGCTGCAGTCACAACTTCTCTAGTCTGCACTGTGTGCAAAAGACAGAAACTTTTTTTTTTTTTTTTTTTACAAGAACACAAAAGAACCAGCCCCCACTAGCCAAGAGATAATTACACAGAGGAAATGTTTCAGTTTACACAATAGCCTACAAGACAGCAAGCACTAGAGACAAATGAAAGTTTTTAAACAGATAAGGATTTGTGAAGATACTGAATAGACAAAGTGCTTTATATATATTAAATTGTAAAAACAGTAATCTGTAAAAATAATCAAAAAATCAAGATGATACTTATATTTTGTAGCTCAGCTGCAGTCACAACTTCTCTAGTCTGCACTGTGTGCAAAAGACAGAAACTTTTTTTTTTTACAAGAACACAAAAGAACCAGCCCCTACTAGCCAAGAGATAATTACAATGAGGAAATGTTTCAGTTTACACAATAGCTTACAAGACAGCAAGCACTAGAGACAAATGAAAGTTTTAAACAGATAAGGATTTGTGAAGATACTGAATAGACAAAGTGCTTTATATATATTAAATTGTAAAAACAGTAATCTGTAAAAATAATAAAAAAAAATCAAGATGATACTTATATTTTGTAGCTCAGCTGCAGTCACAACTTCTTTAGTCTGCACTGTGTGCAAAAGACAGAAACTTTTTTTTTTTTTTTTTTTTACAAGAACACAAAAGAACCAGCCCCCACTAGCCAAGAGATAATTACACACAGGAAATGTTTCAGATGTTCTTCATCTTACATTGCTGCAGTCCTAACAATTGGGTAGTCCGCTGTCCTCGGTCGGCCTGAATATCAAAGTATAAGGCTGAAGTTGGTCAGGGCGCATTTGACTGACGTCAGTACGTCAGGGTACAAATGCGCATGACCGGCGTCATATCCTCAGTCTTTTTTGCCGCATGGTCCGATGCAGAAGCAGTATTGCAAGTGCCGGTTGGCGTTCTGAGATTTTTCAATTTAGAAGTTTCAGACCGGATTCAAAGTTGGCTAAGTACCCCGTTGGGGAATATTTTAGTTTTTTCTTGCCTCAGTCATTTACGGATGTCAGAAAAAGTTAATAATTGCATTTCTTGTGGGAAACAGATACCGCATAAAGATTATCATACTTTGTGTATTCCTTGCTTAGGGCCTGAGCACGATGTTGTTGGCTGTTGCTCTTGTGCTAGATTTAATACGCACTATAAAGAGGCGGTTGGATTGTGCGAGGTTAGTCTTTGGGAAGCGGTGTAACTATAAAATGCCGTCGGATGCTCCGGCCCGCTTCTTCAAAGAAGCGCAAGGACAAGGCAGTTGAGCCTAGGCTTGAAGAACCGTCAGTCCCTGGCGCGGTTCTTTAGAGGTGTCGGTGGAGCCGGTGGCTCCACCAGAGGTTTCTTTGTGTTCACAGGGGGAGACCTTGTTATTACAAGATGTGGCCTCTCAAGAGACTAGTCAGGCAGAGGGGCTTCATATTACTATACTCCCTCCCTTCCTAAAGTGGCTAGGCCCTCCTTCTGTTTCCAAGGCTTCCCCCAGGGGCAGGCCAGGTTTAGCTTCAGTTAGTGTTACCCCTAGCTCTTCAGGTACTGTGCCCAAGAAGCATATGCTTAAAATGGCAGAAGATTTGATTACTTTGAATAGGGTTCTATGCCCCAACTCATAAGCGGCCTAGGGTGGAGCCTGAGCTGGGGGGTTTTGAGCAGGCTTCAGATGTTTCAGAGTCTTGACTGAAGACTTGCAGGAGTACTCTCCTTATTCTGATTCTGATGTGGATGATTCTACTCCTTCTGCTACTCCCCTGAGGATTTTTCTTTTCAGAAACTCTTCATTCCATGAGGGAGCATTTTAAGTGGGAAGGTCAGGACTTCTCTGATTCCAGAAAAGGCTTAGGGAATTTCTGTTGTTACCCCAGCATAGGCCTTTGGCTATACCTCCTGTTTTGACTGTTGTGGAAGATGTTTTATGGAAGCTTCTCTTAATCCTGATTCTTTGCCTCCTGCTCCTGTTAAGCCGGATAGGTATTACAGGGTGCCTGAAGCTCTTAAGTATCTTTTTAAGAGTCCTAGGGCAGACCCGGAAACTGTTAGCCATGGGCCTAAAGGTGTTAAGGCTTCTGTTGTTAAGAATCCGGTTCCTGCAGACAAGGAGGCTAGGGCCTTGGATAGATGGGGCAAGAAAGTCTATACTTCTTCCACTCTTGCTATGAGGGCTCTGAATTGCCAGTTTCACATGTTGAAATACCAAAATTATCTCCTTTCACAATTGAAATCTAAAGTTGATGCTCTGGCAGTGGGTATTGATTGTAAGGAGTTGCAAGATTTAGTGCACGTTTCTGAACAGGTGGGTAAGCATTCTTTGCAATGTGGTTTTGATGCTGTACAGGCCTCGTCTAGGGTGGCTGCCACTGGGTCAGTTCTTCGCCGGCACGCCTGGCTGAGGGATCAGAATTTGTCTGAACATGTTAAAACAAGGTTTTAGATGCTCCTTTGCAATCTGACGTATTGTTTGGTCCTCCTGTTGAGACAGTTTTAAAGAAAATGGAGGACAAAGCTAAGTCTATGCAGACTGTTAAAGATTTTTTGCAAGTCCAGCCTCCAAAGTTTAGTAGAAATTGGCCTACTAAGGGGTGGACTTATCCTTCTTATGATTCCCAGTCTAGGGGTAGATCTAGACGTGGTAAGGGCAGAGCTCAGGGCTCTTTCAGGCCTAGAACAGGGAGTTCTCCTGCACAGGCTTCGGGTGAGGGCAGGGGTCAGTCCTTTCGTAAGCAGACCCAATGACCTACCTTTTCAGCTGCCGGAGCCTGCTCGTCTGGCAGCACCTTTGGGGGGACGGTTGGCACTTTTCAAAGAAAATTGGTGTTTAATTACCCAAGACAGATGGGTATTGGATATCATACACCACGGCTACAGGTTTTATTTCCATACCTTGCCTCCTTTCACAGGCATGCCAGACGTTCCTCCTCAACAAAGAATAGAGGCTCACAAGCAGGTTTCTCTGTTGCTCCGACTAGGGGCCATACAGCCGGTCCCTCTGCCAGAAGTGGGCCTAGGATTTTATTCTCGCCTGTTCCTAGTACCAAAGAAGGGGAACACATGGAGACCAATTTTGGATTTATCTATCCTCAACACTTATCTGGACATTCCCAAGTTCAAAATGTTGACGTTGCAGCAGCTTTTACCTCTGCTGGGCAAAGATCATTGGATGGTAACTTTGGATCTCAAGGAGGCTTACCTTCATGTTCCTATCAGACTAGGTTGCAGAAAGTATCTACGTTTTCGAGCTGGGACTTCTCACTGTCAGTTCTCTGCATTGCCCTTTGGCTTATCTACTGCGCCCAGAGTGTTCACGAAAATTCTGGCTCCAGCGATAGCTTTCTTCAGACTAAAAGGAGTACAGATCTATCCTTATTTGGACGACTGCCTAATTCTGGCTCAAGGAAGAGAAGAGCTCCTTCATCATTTGGAATTTGTGATAGCAGTGCTAAGATGCCTAGGGTATTCTGTGAACGAAATAAAGTCCAGTCTAGTACCCTCTCAAGACATGTGCTTTCTGGGTGTGAGACTGAATACAGCATCCCAGATGGCCTTTTTAACCCCGGACAAACAAAAGAGTCTATCCCTTTACTTCCATCAACTATCTCATCAGTCCGGGCTGACTGCAAGGACAGTCCTTCAAGCCTTAGGGTTCATGGCATCTTGTATTCTGGTGCTTCCCAATGCCAAACTGCATATGAGGAAGCTGCAATGGTATCTCAAAAATGTATGGACACAGCACTGCCAGGATCTGGACACTGTCATTCAAATAATACCTTGCATTCAAAAGGAATTTTTGTGGTGGGCTCAGGAATGTCACCTAAACAAGGGACTCTCTGTGACCCGGCCAGAGGCGAGTCAGATTTTAACGACAGATGCCTCAGACAAAGCTTGGGGAGCTCATCTCAATGGAAAGTGGATACAAAACAAGTGGCCTGTCAGACTACAACATCTACATATCAACATGAAGGAGATGTTAGCAGTCCAGTTTGCATTAATTGCTTTCAAGGAATTGCTTCTTCCAGGGCAGGTGTTGATTCTAACAGACAACACAACTGTCATGTGGTACATCAACAAGCAAGGGGAACATTCTTATCCTCTATGCGGGCAAGCAATGATTTTGTGGGAGACTGCTCTCAGTTTACAGCTCAATCTTCAGGCAAGGTTTCTGCCAGGAGCACAGAACTCCTTCGCAGATGTGTTGAGCAGGCAATTATGGATCCCCACGGTGGAAATTGGATCCTCATGTATTTCAGCAATTGACAGTGTCATGGGGAACTCCAGACATAGATCTGTTCGCTTCTCCACTAAACCATCAGCTGCCAAAGTTTTGCACAAAAAGGTTTCATCCCACAGCTTGGAGAGTGGATGCTCTTTCCTTCAATTGGAGCAATCTTCATGTGTATGCCTTTCCACCTCTGCCTCTCCTCCTAAAGGTACTTCTGAAAGTCAAACAGGACAAGCCAAGGATGATCTTAATAGCTCCGGATTGGCCTCGACAACACTGGTACCCATTACTGAGACGTCTGGTATGGAAGCCTCCATGGCCTTTGCCTTCGATTCCACACCTGTTGTCGCAGGAGGACAGCCATTTGCTAAATGTCAAGCTTCACTCTCTGCACCTCACAGCCTGGCATATTCTGTTTTGACCCATAGTGGGCCTCCACTTCCTCAGCAAGTTTTGAATGTTATCTTGGCAGCTAGGAGGCCAAGTACAAGGAAAGTGTACGCAGACAAATGGAAGAGATTTTAGTTTTGGAGTGCAGCAAAAGATTTTGATGTTTCTGAGCCTAATTTGTGTGTGGCTCTTCAATATCTTACTGAGTTACTAGACAAAGGTTTGTCTTTCTCTTCTATTAAGGTTCATGCTGCAGCAATTTCAGCTCACTATGATTGCAACCCACCATTGTTTTCTCATCCTTTGTTCATGCAATTTCTTAGAGGGGCAAAGAATATAAGACCCCACGAAGAGCTCCTACTCCTGCTTGGGATCTCAATTTTGTGTTGGAGAAACTCACTCTACAACCTTTTGAGCCTGCTGCTACTGCTGAGTTGAAGTATTTATCATGGAAGACTGCTTTTTTGTTGGCCATTACCTCTGCAAGACGGGTTTCTGAATTACAGGCCCTTATGGCAGTTGAGCCTTTCTTGATTTTCCATAAGGATAGGGTATCATTACGTACTAATCCTTCCTTTATGCCTAAGGTGGTTTCTAATGTGGCTTTGAACCAAACTATTCATTTGCCTACGTTTATGCAAATCCCCAAAATAAAGGGGAAAGATTTTGCACACTTTAGATGTCCACAGGCAGTTGCGTTATTATTTGGACAGAACTAAAGGTTTCAGGCAGTCTCAGCAGTTGTTTGTTTCTTTTGCTTTGAGTTCTCAGGGCAAGCCTGTATCAAAACAAACTATTTCTAAGTGGATTGGGTTTTGCATTGCTTTCTGTTATTCCCATCATGGCAAGGAGATTCCAGCTGGGATTAGGCCTCATTCCACTAGGGCTACTGCCACTTCAACAGCTGTTTTGAGGGGAGTGGCAACCAAGGATATTTTGGAGGCAGCTACTTGGAGTTCTGTACATACTTTCTCTAAGCATTATCACCTGCCACTTTACTCTAAGTCTAGGGCTGGTTTTGCCACTGCTGTTTTGCAGGGCATTTTGGCAGCTCCTGCTTCCTTGTAGTTAGCCATCCTCCCTTATCTCTGCTTTGGGATTCTACCCAATTGTTAGGACTGCAGCAATGTGAGATGAAGAACATAGTACAGTTTTGTACCTACCATAAATGTAGATGTTCGAAGATCCACATTGCTGCAGTCCAATTTACCCTCCCTCCTTCCCCTCTGTTAGAGGTGGTTGTATGGGTTGGGTTGTACATTTTGTGTATATTGTATATGTTGTACTATAGTTAGTGCAAGGGTGGTTGGTTGGTTGTTTGCTGTCTTTTGGTTTTGACCTTTCTTTTTAGGGTCTTCTGACATCTGGGGCAAGAAAAGACTGAGGATATGACGCCGGTCATGCGCATTTGTACCCTGACGTACTGACGTCAGTCAAATGCGCCTGATAACGCCAGCCTTATACTTTGATATTCGGGCCGACCGAGGACAGCGGACTACCCAATTGTTAGGACTGCAGCAATGTGGATCTTCGAACATCTACATTTATGGTAGGTACAAAACTGTACTTTTACACAATAGCCTACAAGACAGCAAGCACTAGAGACAAATGAAAGTTTTTAAACAGATAAGGATTTGTGAAGATACTGAATAGACAAAGTGCTTTATATATATTAAATTGTAAAAACAGTAATCTGTAAAAATAATCAAAAAAATCAAGATGATACTTATATTTTGTAGCTCAGCTGCAGTCACAACTTCTCTAGTCTGCACTGTGTGCAAAAGACAGAAACTTTTTTTTTTTTTTTTACAAGAACACAAAAGAACCAGCCCCACTAGCCAAGAGATAATTACACAGAGGAAATGTTTCAGTTTACACAATAGCCTACAAGACAGCAAGCACTAGAGACAAATGAAAGTTTTTAAACAGATAAGGATTTGTGAAGATACTGAATAGACAAAGTGCTTTATATATATTAAATTGTAAAAACAGTAATCTGTAAAAATAATCAAAAAAAAATCAAGATGATACTTATATTTTGTAGCTCAGCTGCAGTCACAACGTCTCTTGTCTGTACTGTGTGCAAAAGACAGAAACTTTTTTTTTTTTTTTTTTACAAGAACACAAAAGAACCAGCCCCCACTAGCCAAGATATAATTACACAGAGGAAATGTTTCAGTTTACACAATAGCCTACAAGACAGCAAGCACTAGAGACAAATGAAAGTTTTTAAACAGATAAGGATTTGTGAAGATACTGAATAGACAAAGTGCTTTATATATATTAAATTGTAAAAACAGTAATCTGTAAAAATAATAAAAAAAATCAAGATGATACTTATATTTTGTAGCTGAGCTGCAGTCACAACTTCTCTAGTCTGCACTGTGTGCAAAAGACAGAAACTTTTTTTTTTTTTTTTTACAAGAACACAAAAGAACCAGCCCCACTAGCCAAGAGATAATTACACAGAGGAAATGTTTCAGTTTACACAATAGCCTACAAGACAGCAAGCACTAGAGACAAATGAAAGTTTTTAAACAGATAAGGATTTGTGAAGATACTGAATAGACAAAGTGCTTTATATATATTAAATTGTAAAAACAGTAATCTGTAAAAATAATCAAAAAAAATCAAGATGATACTTATATTTTGTAGCTCAGCTGCAGTCACAACTTCTCTAGTCTGCACTGTGTGCAAAAGACAGAAACTTTTTTTACAAGAACACAAAAGAACCAGCCCCCACTAGCCAAGAGATAATTACACAGAGGAAATGTTTCAGTTTACACAATAGCCTACAAGACAGCAAGCACTAGAGACAAATGAAAGTTTTTAAACAGATAAGGATTTGTGAAGATACTGAATAGACAAAGTGCTTTATATATATTAAATTGTAAAAACAGTAATCTGTAAAAATAATCAAAAAAATCAAGATGATACTTATATTTTGCAGCTCAGCTGCAGTCTCAACTTCTCTAGTCTGCACTGTGTGCAAAAGACAGAAACTTTTTTTTTTTTACAAGAACACAAAAGAACCAGCCAACACTAGCCAAGAGATAATTACACAGAGGAAATGTTTCAGTTTACACAATAGCCTACAAGACAGCAAGCACTAGAGACAAATGAACGTTTTTAAACAGATAAGGATTTGTGAAGATACTGAATAGACCAAGTGCTTTATATATATTAAGTTGTAAAAACAGTAATCTGTAAAAATAATCAAAAAAATCAAGATGATACTTATATTTTGTAGCTCAGCTGCAGTCACAACTTCTCTAGTCTGCACTGTGTGCAAAAGACAGAAACTTTTTTTTTTTACAAGAACACAAAAGAACCAGCCCCCACTAGCCAAGAGATAATTACACAGAGGAAATGTTTCAGTTTACACAATAGCCTACAAGACAGCAAGCACTAGAGACAAATGAAAGTTTTTAAACAGATAAGGATTTGTGAAGATACTGAATAGACAAAGTGCTTTATATATATTAAATTGTAAAAACAGTAATCTGTAAAAATAATCAAAAAAATCAAGATGATACTTATATTTTGTAGCTCAGCTGCAGTCACAACTTTTCTAGTCTGCACTGTGTGCAAAAGACAGAAACTTTTTTTTTTTTTTTACAAGAACACAAAAGAACCAGCCCCCACTAGCCAAGAGATAATTACAGAGGAAATGTTTCAGTTTACACAATAGCCTACAAGACAGCAAGCACTAGAGACAAATGAAAGTTTTTAAACAGATAAGGATTTGTGAAGATACTGAATAGACAAAGTGCTTTATATATATTAAATTGTAAAAACAGTAATCTGTAAAATAATCAACAAATCAAGATGATACTTATATTTTGTAGCTCAGCTGCAGTCACAACTTCTCTAGTCTGCACTGTGTGCAAAAGACAGAAACTTTTTTTTTTTTTACAAGAACACAAAAGAACCAGCCCCCACTAGCCAAGAGATAATTACACAGAGGAAATGTTTCAGTTTACACAATAGCCTACAAGACAGCAAGCACTAGAGACAAATGAAAGTTTTTAAACAGATAAGGATTTGTGAAGATACTGAATAGACAAAGTGCTTTATATATATTAAATTGTAAAAACAGTAATCTGTAAAAATAATCAAAAAAAATCAAGATGATACTTATATTTTGTAGCTCAGCTGCAGTCACAACTTCTCTAGTCTGCACTGTGTGCAAAAGACAGAAACTTTTTTTTTTTTTACAAGAACACAAAAGAACCAGCCCCACTAGCCAAGAGATAATTACACAGAGGAAATGTTTCAGTTTACACAATGGCCTACAAGACAGCAAGCACTAGAGACAAATGAAAGTTTTAAACAGATAAGGATTTGTGAAGATACTGAATAGACAAAGTGCTTTATATATATTAAATTGTAAAAACAGTAATCTGTAAAAATAATCAAAAAGTCAAGATGATACTTATATTTTGTAGCTCAGCTGCAGTCACAACTTCTCTAGTCTGCACTGTGTGCAAAAGACAGAAACTTTTTTTTTTTTTTTTTTACAAGAACACAAAAGAACCAGCCCCCACTAGCCAAGAGATAATTACAGAGGAAATGTTTCAGTTTACACAATAGCCTACAAGACGGCAAGCACTAGAGACAAATGAAAGTTTTTAACAGATAAGGATTTGTGAAGATACTGAATAGACAAAGTGCTTTATAAAAACGAAGTGAGCTCCTAAATAGTTGTAGAGCAAATTCTGGTGAATAATTTTGGAGAGAATGGTTTAAATGGAGGCTTATGGTAGGGGGAGGGCATTTTCATGCAAGAGTAATTTGATAGTCTGTGAGGGGAGTGATGATAGTAGTAGTAAAGTTAGTGAATAGCATATTTACTTGTGATGAAATGGGAAGGTGATGAATCTGTAAAGTCAGACACAAAAATCTCTTAAGAGTTAGAATGTTGTTGGGAAAGGTTAAGAGTGATGAGTAGTCAGTGTGTTGGATAAGAAGTGAGAGACAGCTGAGAATCCAAGCAGGAAGTGAGCAAGTTGGTTGAGTGAGATGGGAGTTGAGAATCAGAGACAAAAATTTGCAGTACTAAGTACAAATAAGATTAAGGTGGTAAGTTAGAAAGGGAGGAGTGGTGTGAAGTAGAGAGTAAAAATAAATATTAAGTAATTTGTTTAAATGAGTTGATAGGTGGGTTGGGTTGGGAAAGGAAGAGGTGAGGTTTTACAGCAAAGGGAAGGGAGTGCAGTGGTGCAAAATGAAGGATGGATATTTATTGGACAGTCCTAGTGACTGAGTGGGAACAGTGTCAGAAGTACTGTGGGGATGACAGAGTATATCCTGAGTTGAGAGTGTGATTGAGTAGGGAAGAGAATATTGCTATAGTGATGAATGATATAGGGTGGATGAATGTGTAGAAATTGTCCCAATATGTAGCTGTGTCTTTAAGCAGGTTTGTGATGTCATTAAAAAGTAGGAGGAGAGCAGTAGGATTAAATGTGTCGGTTTGGGGTGTGGTTGGGGAATTGGGGGTGGAAGGGGAGCAGAGTAGGCCACAACTCCCACTTTCCTGGTAGATAATCAGTCTGTCCCTTCTCAAGCCCCAGTGCTTGTGCATATCCAACACAACAAAGATAAAACAAATGACCTGAGCCAAAGTTTTGCTATGGCTGTTGAGACATAAACTAAAAGTGAAGATACACAACTGTAAACTAGTGGTAATGCAAAGTCTGCAGAGTAGGAGCAGTACAGTTGCATTGATGTATCACTGAGTGCTTAAAGATATTTAGATATGAAGGAAGCCCACACAGGGGGAGGTTAAACCACTAAAAACACAAGTAAGCAATGTATACCCTCTATACATGCAGTCTTGGCTGTGTTAATGCTCTTAATACTCAAGCTTTGTGTATATAATAGCATACAAAACCAGGTACTATAGTTACCTAACGTATGTAGAGCAGTAAAGAGTTGCAGAGACAGGTAAAATGCAGGTACCTCTGAATGCTAGTGTGTAACTTCTTCCTTCACAGATGGTAGTGGTGTGCCACACTTTAAATCAGCTTCTCACCTGTATTGAATTCCTCCTAGTTTGTACTATTATGGATGGCACCTGTAGCAAAAATTGCGAAACTTTTATTTTTATTATGCTTCCCTAACTATGAAACCCTCCTCCAAACACTTTTTCCAACCATATCTGTCTATTGAAGAGAAAAAAGACCAGGAAATTAAAGGTGGTAAGCATAGAATGCTACACTGATAGGTAAATAGGCCAAGCATGAGGGGGAAAAAACATATTTAGTTCAACAAGTAGTACATTAACCAGATGAAGATATATGAATGTAGGGCACTGGAGAGAACGGCAAGTACCCAGACACCCAATAAATCGAAGTCATTGATACAGTGACATTCTGCATATGCTTTGGGGATTACCCCAGAGTGGACTAAACCAATAGCTAGTGTTTCTGCAGGGTGCAAGGCACTGTTCCCCCACACCCCCTGCTAATTATATTTATACTAACTCCATGATTACAGAATCCCCAGGGAAAGGAAATATTCCCCTACCTGAGAATTGTCGATCTTGCACACGTGCCTATGTCCACTAGGGTGTTTCATGTATATATGCAAAAAAAATTATTTTTGATATTCTGTTTGCATACCTCCTGAGTTTATGAGGATTGGTAGGACAAAGAACCATGTAAAATTTAAAGCCTTAAACTCTTAAGTTTAGTGACAGCCCAGTGCACTTTAATTCTGGGATTTTTACATTTTTTTCCAAATTGCGCCAATAGAAATGAAATGTCAGTTTCATGCTGCATCTGAAATGCCTGTCTGTAATTCTGAGCAACACAAATGTCAAACAGTTTAGGAAAAAGTAAGCCTAGTAAAACTTAACATTCATAGGTAGTAAGCTCAAGTTTACATCATTTCATTTATAGTACTATAGTGTCTTTTTAGTGGTTCTTTGACTTTGTCAGTGGTGTTCATCGATCTGATATACCAGCTTTCGCTGTTCCTTGTTGACTCGGCACTTGACAGAAGTCATTTGCTAATTTGACTGCTCATTGGGTACAGTCGTTAACAACTCGCAAATCTATAACTGTTTGTTTCGCAATGATAAAGTCAGGCATGTCACTCCATGCTACAGGATCAGTTGTTAGGAAAAATGGGTTTATGCTGACAGCAGTGAACAGTTTCATTGATCGTTCTGTTGCAAAGTCAGTTAAGGTCATGCCTTGAAAACTGGCAACAGCTTTTGTATGGACTCTTCTTAGATCTTCCTTACTTGGGTGTTTTTTTCAAAGCTTCAATAATGTGCTGTTTCTCTTCGTTCCACACTCGATCTGAGAACAAGGACAGTGCTATGAGATCTTTGCTCAAATACCAAAGGCGTCTCTTGAGCTTTCGCAAAGCAACTTGAGCCATCTGGTTGTCTTTGGCTTTAAACGACTCCAGTGTCTGCAACAGGCAAAGATCATTGTGTGGAGCATTGCAAGTGTCAGTAGCTGAAAACCATGCCCTAACATACGCTGTCACTGTGAAGAGGCAGATTCAGCAAAAAGCTTGAATTTCATATGCAGTTAATCTGAACTGCTCCTGGAAGGAGTAGATTTTAAGGCCATCCACCTGGCACGATGGTATGCACCAGGTGGACTGAAACCAAATGCTTCACCATTGTGGTTTGTCATTGAGGGCGAGCAGTGACAGCTTGAGAAATTCAGGGTAGTCATCACAAGGCTGTGTTTCATACATCAGCTTGTCTCGCAATAGTGCAACAACCTCACTTAGCTTCTCAGCTAGCCAGTGTTTCTCACAGTCTAACAGGTATCTGTTATCTCCAGTTTCCATAACCTGTGGTGCGTATGCATTCAAATCAAGAAGTTTCCAGTATTCTTTAAATCATCTAAAAACTGCTGTTTGTGGTCCTGAAGATGGGAAGAATATGTCAAACACTGCCATAGAAATAATTTCTAAAATGTGATGTCTGCATGGTAAAAACAAGAGTCGTTTCTCAAATGTTCGCTGAATCACTGTGATGGCACCTGTGTGCACACCAGTATTGGTACTGGTAGTATCAAAGCACAAACCTGCTAGCCATTCTGGAACACCTGGCCAGCTATGCAATATCTGTACCACTGCTTGATGGAAGTTGAGGTATGTCCAGCAGTTTTTCAGTATTTCAACCTGTAACAACTGGCATGTAATCAGCAAATTCTCCATCACCTTGAGGTAACAGCTTCCCATCAGAATGTGCTACAAGGGGTGTTGATGGTTGAAACTGCTTCTTTACTTTCTCAGCAATAGATTGTTGTGCAGTTTGCCTTGCTGTGTGTATTGAACATGACATGACCAGATCATTTACGTCAATGCCAGCTGCTTGCAGTGCCGGTGCAACAGTATGCATCGCTTGACGAGAAGTTATTCTTGTGTGGTCCAAGCTGGCAAGAAAGAGGATCATCCACTAGTTGTTTTTTTGAATCCCGATTCAGGCGATGCTGTATCTGCTGTGCTCACTTCTTTGACAGGCTGTCTACCAATTACTAAATTCTGGTGGTATTTTGATATGTTTGCTGCTGCATCAACTTCGTCATTTTCATGTTCTCTGCTGATTTCTGCCTCAGTCAGCTCTCCACCTTCTCTGACTGTTTCTTTCAGCTGTTCTTTATCTTTGCATTTCATTTCTTCCTGTCGTCATTTTTTTTTTCTGTCCATTCATTTTTTTGAATTCAATGCCCTCTTCACCAATTATTGTTTTTCAGTCTGTACGTTGATCTTGTAGAAAATCCCAGTCTTATTGAGCCTTAATAATTCTGTATCAGCATGCCCCCACATCAAAAAGCTTCAAAAGTGCATTGCTAAAATTTGTTTCTGAGACTGTGTATCTGACTGGAGCTTCTTATTCTTCCTGATTCTAGAATGCTTCTCATACAGACTTTTGAGTTTTGCCATTGCATTTGGCTTCTGCGATGTAGGTATGCTAGCTAACTCCCATAAATGCAGAACTTCAACAGCATTTGAACAACTTGCTGAAAGAGTTAACTTGTTGGTTTTAAGATCATAGAACAGTCTGCGTAAAACGTGACTGTTGTTTGGAAGCTGATTTGAGCAAGTTGAGATATTAATGGCAGGTAACTGCTGGCCAACAAGCCAGATATCAGCAGCAGCTCTGGTTGACTTTCTCACTGAGCTCATGGTTCACCATTTGGGGGACTGGGCTGTACCAGTTAACATTAACACTGCCAGCCACACGTGCAGAAACTATATGAATTGATAAATCATCAAAAAGTAATTGAGTAGTGTTTCACTCTGCACAGTGTAAATAGGAAACAGCATAGAATTTTGAACAATGAAAATAGAATTAAATAATGCACAAAGCTTTAAATAAGTAAAGTAGGTTGCAGGAGGTTATGGAAGCTCAAGTAAAACTGGCTGGAGATAGCGAACTACAACACTGGAATGCAATTAGCAGTACTGGAAACAGTGTGATTTTTACATGCTGTGAGCTGTCACTTAATGAAGTCAGACAATTCTAATTTTTTGCATACATACACAACTCACCAAGCCTCACATTTTAGAAACCTATGCAAAATTATTAGAGAAAAACAATTTTTTTGAAACACCCTAGTGTCCACCAAATGGTGTCACTGTACTGGGTGTCAGAGCACTTAATCATTCACTCCAGTGCTGAGCACCCATACATACATTCATATATAGTAGATATAAAAAGTGTATACACCCTGTTAAAATGCCATATTATTGTGATATCAAAAATTGAGACCACAATACATAATTTCAAAACTTTTCCCACATTTAATGTGACCTATAACCTGTACAATTCAATTGAAAAACAAATCTGTTAGGGGGAAAAAATATAAAAAAAAAAAAAAAAAAAAAACTTACAATAAGCTGGTTGCATAAGTGTGCACATCCTTAAAGTAATACTTTGTTGAAGCACCTTTGATTTAATTACATCATTCAGTCTTCTTGGGTACACACCTGCCATCAATTAAAGAGGCTTTAATTAACCCCAAATAAAGTTCAGCTGTCCTAGTAGGATTTTCTTGACATTTACTCAGTTGTCTGCTACAGCAAAAGCCATGGTTCGCAGAGAGCTTGCAAAGCATCAAAGGGATCTCATTGCTGAAACTTATCAGGAGAAGGGTGCAAACAAATTTCCATAGCATTGGATATACCATGGAACACAGTGAAGACAGCCATCAAAAAGTGGAGAAAATATGGGACAACAGTGACGTTGCAAATAACTGCACATCCCTCCAAAATTGATGAAAATTCTCCTTCTTCTTTTGGCTTTTCCCGGTTAGGGGTCGCCACGGCGGATCACATGTCCGTTCATGATTGGCAGTGGAGTTTTACAGTGTCGAGTTGCCAGCCCGGCACCCAACCTTCCACAGAAGGCACACACTCACACCTAGGGCCAATTTAGAGTGTCCAATCTACCTGCAGCATGTATTTGGGATGTGGGAGGAAACCGGAACACCCGGAGAAAATCCACGCGACTACAGGGAGGACATGCAGACTCCGCACAGAAGGCACCTCAGCCAAGGATTGAACCGGAGAACCTCTTGCTGTGAGGTGGCAATGCTAACCACTACACCACCGTGGCCGCCCTCCAAAATTGATGAAAATACAAGACAAAAACTGGTCAGGGAGGCTGCCAAGAGACCTACAGCAACACTGAAGGAGCTGCAGGAATTTCTGGCAAGTACTGGTTGTGTACTACTTGTGACAATCTCCTGTATTCTGTATATGTCTGAACTATGGAGTAGGGTTGCAAGACGGAAACCTTTTCTTACGCAGAAAAACATCCAGGCCCGGCTAAAATTTGCAAAGCATTTCATTGTCTCCCAAAAGCATCTGGGAAAATGTGTTATGGTCTGATGAGACCAAGGCTGATCTTTCTGGCCACAATTCCAGAAGGTACATTTGGCGCAAAAACAACACTTCGCATCATCATAAGAAAACTATCCCCACGGTGAAGCATGGTGGTGGCAGTATCATGCTTTGCAGTTGCTTTTCAGCTAGAACTGGAGATTTCTGAAGAAGTCTCCTGAATAGGAGATGAAAGCGCTAAATCGGTGAACAATAAGTTTATATGTTTCGTTTTTTGTTTTTGTTATGTTTTTTAGCCTATGGGCTTTTTGTAATAAATATACCTTTGTTTGAAGACCTTAGGATTGTTTTGGATATTTCGAGTCCTGGTATATGCTTAAAGACAGCCTTTATTGTACCAAAGCAGTGTCCTGCATTTTGAGAGAACTGGAGATTAATCAAGGTGGATGGAATTATGAACACTTCCAAATACCAGTCACATTTGGCCCAAAACCTTCAGGCATCTGCTAGAAAGCTGAAGATGAAGAGGAATTTCACCTTTCAACATGACAATGACCCCAAGCATACATCGAAATCAACAAAAGAATGGCTTCGCCAGAAAATTTAATTTTTGGAATGGCCCAGCCAGAACCCAGACCTAAATCCAATAGAAAATCTGTGGGGTGACATAAAGAGGGCTGTGCACAAGAGATGCTCTCACAATCTTGGAGCGCTTTTGCAAGGAAAACTGGGCAAATATTGTGCCATGCTGATAGACTCCTACCAAAGAAGACTGAATGCTGCAATTAAATCAAAAGGTGCTTCAACAAAGTATTAGTGTGTGCACACACTTATGAAACCAGCTAATTGTATTTTTTATGTTTTTCCCCACTAACAAATTTGTTTGTTTTTCAATTGAATTGTGCAGGTTATAGATCCCATTAAAGGTGGGCAAAGTTTTGAAATGATTTATTGTGGTGTAATTTTTTTATATCACAAAAACCTGGCATTTTAACAACGGTGTGTAAACTTTTTATATCCACTGTGTTTTTGTCTGTGTGTGTGTGTGTGTGTGTGTGTGTGTGTGTATATATATATATATATATATATATATATATACATATATATATATATATATATATGTATATATATATATATATATATATATATATATATATACATACATATATATGTATATATATGCAGTAGCCAAAGCTTTTTCGATGAAGGCACCAACTCCGAAACAGCAGCATTACAACAAGAATACCAAGAGGTCATGCACAGGGCACAAGGCATCCTAAACAGATGCAGGGATCTACGTATCAATACCGGAGACTTTACCCCTAGCCTTTTTACAGGCTACAGCAGCAGTCCCACACAGAGCAATGCTGGCAACAACCAGCAGACCACTCCAGAGGGACCCACAAGATCCCGTGACAGAATGGCAAGCGACAGCGCCGCAGGACTGACCACGATCATCCCACCGGAAAGACCGACAACAGCGTTCCCGCCAGCAGACCCACGAGGATTAAATGCCAATGCCAACACCGTCCTGCATCTGATGGAAGGACCAAGGGGAGGAAACCCCTTCCTTATCAATAACCAGCAACAACATCTGAACACAGAGGTTACGAGAGCGGCACAACCGCCCCATTCGAACCAATGTAAGAACCTCATCTTTGAACTAGAAAGGAAATTGATGCTGTACAAAAATATTGAGTACGACATCTATTATCTGAAGTCCTGTGTACACCATGGGATCATTCCACAGGGCCTCAGGTTTTATAGATTCCCCAATAGAATCTCCAGGGACATGAACATTTTCTCTGAGCTGGTCAAACTGTATAATGACACAGGACTAACTACCCTCAACCTCCTCATTGACCACAACCAAGGG